>NC_052479.1:19203560-19323094 GCF_009730915.1 Dioscorea cayenensis subsp. rotundata | reverse complement strand
GATTAGGGGTGGTGTGATAATCTAAATTATCTCACATGCTATGAGAAAAAGGGAAAACCCTTAAATAACCAATGGCTTCTCTTTGCAAAGACAATGTTACTAATAGAAAGAAGTTAAATTTGTTATCAATTATGAAATCAACCAGTCTGTCAAGAAACTTCTATTTGTCACAAAGAGATATCAAGAAGAGATACTGTGGTGAATCAGTTACAGTGGCTAAATAACCACCTAGGGATTTATTAACTTGGCTAGACGTCACATGTGGCGATTAGAGTCTTATTATGTACACACCCAAAAGATCTTTCAGGAACCAAACAGAATTAATAAATCCCCCTACCATGCAATCTCGGAGGGGAAGAGAGGGGAGGAAAATGGCATCCTCCCACATGAGACCCCTGAACAATAAATGAACAGTATTATTACAATATTTATTATACAGTATGTTGCAGTGTATGCACAGTACTATAACTGCCGACCCAGGGATTCGATCTTAGGTCTACCCATTCACTATTCTTATAACATTCCACTACATCAAATAGTGATTGTTATATATTGTCTTATAACAACTAATACACCTGTCACCCAAAAATAAAATAAAAAAATAATAAAAAAAATTGCAACAACTACTCAAATTGGTGGTGAGGAGATGTGTTTAGCAACTAAACAACCAAACACTCAAAGTGACCTTATCGTTCTTTTATGAGATTTTATCATTTAAATGTATATAGTTAATACTTATTTCAAAATAATATTTATAAATAACCATCATTAGTTAGAAATTTATTTTTTAAATTTTATAATACTTGGTTTGTTCAATTTTAATAAGATCAAAATTTTGGCAAAAATTTCCTTTAAAAATAATTTTAATTTTTAAAACCTTATACCAATTATCTCTATTTCCAACACCCCTTGGAGTTTTTTTTTTTAAATATTGAAAACAATGACACAAATTTTAATATCTGTTGCATTTAAGAAATTCATATTGCAATAAAGATGATTGAAAATGAATTGTCAACCACCTTTATGTTTGAAGGATGATATTTCTTTCCCTTACCAAGTGAGTGATCAACTATTTCTTGTAACATTAATTGAGGTGAGTGACCTATCCACCTTATCATTAAAAAAAAATGTGAAACCAACTCCATTTATCACTCAAGGCACTATAACTTAAAAATTCAATGTAAATTTGTGTATGGATTCAATATAATTTTGAAGTCGAATTAAAGGTTAGCATTTGAGCCCGATTAGGATAAAGTATCTCATTCACATGTATATATCTCTTTGATTATAAGGCCTATGTAAATTCTTTGGAAATTAATGACTGCTAAATCTTTATCTCGCTAGTAATCTCACTAAAAGTAAAAATTTATTTTGTTCCTCCTTCGGCTTTTGCCTAAATTTTTTTAGTATATATCTTGCATGAACCTTTAGGGTTTTTTTTTTTCTTTTCTATTTTCTTGAGTATGATTTTACTATTTCTCATATCTATTTGAGTGGTGTCTTTTTTATAGGCTTGCAAGAGAACTGAGAAAGGAGAGAGGAAAGAAACCAAACTTTTTTTAAGCATTCTTTCACTGCAAATGAAGAAGAAAAGAAAATTTCCATATATATACCTAAGTTCAGATTCAAGGTTTAAATTCACTCTTTGCTCATAATTTTATTTTTATTTTATTTTTAATTTTGTAATATCATAATTATCGATCATTAAAATTTTGGAGGAGACAAGTAAATTCAATTGATTTTGATGAGTAACTAAAGACACCCATTTTATTTGTCTCGTTTATATGAGAATATGTTACTCGCTCTAGCTCATATTATCTATCACTTTAATATAATGTTTGGATACAAAAGTAGAAAGGAAAGTAAGAGAAGAAAAAAGAGGGAAAAGGAAGAGAGAATAAAAAATTTTAAAAAAGAAAAAAGAAAAAAGAAAGGAAGGGTTGAGCTTTTGTTTGGACAATCAAATTTTATTGAGGTAAAGGAAAGGATGGGTTATTGGGTTCATTGCACTCATGGTCACAAATGATTGCACTTTATAATATTGTGGCCACAAAACTTATTTTTATAACACAAGAGCCACTTATTTTTTTCTCAGGTTGCACCTGTTGCCCTAATGGCTTGTTTTAAGATCTGTTTCCTATGCCATATAACGCCACATCATCAAACTCACCGAAAACAGTCTTAAAATACGCCTATATGGCAATAAGAGAAACCAGGAGAAAAGTTAAGTGGCTTTTATGTTATAAAAAAAAGTTTTGTGGCCACAGCGTTATAAAGTGCAAATATTTGTGACCATGAATGAAATAAACCCTGGTTATTTGATAAGATTTGTTTGGATAGAGAAGTGAAAGAAAAGTAAAAGATAGATAATAATATGATTTACTAGTTATACCTTTATTATAAATTAAGGTTATATAATTAATAAAAAAATTGAGGATATTATAGCCATTTTAAAAGTTATAAAATTTTTTTGGAGATCCTCTCCCTCCTCGGCACCCCAAATTGGGAGGCCAAGAAAAGGAAGGTTTCAGAGAGTTTTCAAGAGCCAGAGTTAACCCTTTATTTACTTTCGCTAAATTTAAAATATTTATCCAAACAAAAGAAGGTTTGCCTAGGCGAAGTAATCGTGAAAGCAAAGGAATCGTGCCAGCAACCAAGTTTGTTAGTTTTGTTATGAATGAATATGTATGTTTTGTTGAGAATTGTTATGTAGTGGTTATGTAATGGGAGACCATATTTAAGAGGTCGTAATTAAGAAAATCATGGTTGTAAGCAATCATGTAAGCTAGTGGGGAATGCGCTGACATAGTAGGTGTTTGTAGAAATGTCTCATAGGGGTTGTTACACCTTTGTAATGATTGTCTTCTTATATAAGTAGTGAGACATTGGAATGAAAGGCAAAGAATCATTTTCCTCATTATATTCTTCCTTTTTCTTCTCATTCTTCCTCCTCTCCTTCCCCTCCTTCCCTCTCCTGAACCCTTCTTTTACTTGACTTTCGCTCCAAAACCCTCAATCCAAACACATTGTAAGATTAGTTTTTTTTCAAAGGAGACAAGCATTCTCAAGGGGACAAGCAAGTACATAGGTGCACTCGTTACTATAGCTTAATGACTCCGTAAGGATAAATTCCCTTTGCCATGCAACCCTGGAGGAGAGAAAACATTATTCCTCCCAAATGGGATCTACACCAAGACCAACAAAAAATACTGATGAATAGTATTGGCCCATAGTCTACAGTGTATGAATAGTATTAATAAACAATGCTATGAGAACAAGATTTCGAACTCTGGCCCCCTTGCACACTACCAACAGTTTATCTGAGAATTTTTTTCCAAATTAGTTGTCATTTTTAAAAATTCTGTCATTTTTAAAAATTCTATTAACATTAATTATGATTTTTTCAATTTCACCCATTTTATTCCATGAAGTTTTTTTAAAGAGAGTGTAATAATGGTAATAAATAGTCCCGATAAAAGGTCAAAATTGCCCTTTCATGTTATTTCTTTCTAAATATTGGGATTTTGATAGTTTCCTTAATCTTTGAACTAGAGGGAGTATTTATATTAAATTTATATAAAAAACATACTATACAAAATATTGGTTCATAAAGGTATTAAAGACATCCATCTCCATTAGCTCATTTTCCCCACTCCTTCCTACTCCTTGTGTTTCTATCTTCTCTCCTTTGGCAAATTTGACTTCTTTACCAACAATCTAAAATGTCCAACTTCAATATCGGCATTGCTTGGTTATGGTGAATGACTTAAAAAAAAATTGATAACCTTGTTGCAAAACAATCTAAAATGTCCAACTTCAATATCGGCATTGCTTGGTTATGGTGAATGACTTAAAAAAAAATTGATATATACAATATAGGACTCATTTCCTATGCATATTTTTGTCCCCCAAATCATCCATCCTAATCGCTACAAGCCTTTTTCAATTGCTAATTTTTTAATTTCACTAAAAACAGCATCAATGATTTTTTTTTTTTGGAAAAAGAATCACTGACATTCACTCATTTCGTCATCATGATACATTTTTTTATTGAAAAATATGGACAAGTCATGAGTAGGCTTCGAACAGTTGACTTTTAAATTGAGAGAGTGATGCAATACTAACTACCTTATTATATACATTTTAACTCATAAATTTATTTCAAAATATATAAATAAATCACAATTCATTAATTTATTTTTAAATGTAGATGTCGTTTGTGATGGTTACAGATGTTGCAAATTAAAAATAATATTATAAAAGAAAAAAGTAAGATAAATATGCCATTGTTGCAAATTGAGTTGATATTGACTTATTTCACAATAATTGCAATCAACCAATATATTTTAGTGTAGCTCTCTTCATATTCATGGTTATAGAGAATAAGTTTATTTTGATAATGTGGATGGCGTGCCAAACATGCACTCTCTTTGATCCTCAACTACTTTTTGGGAGGGAGTCAAATCCTCGACCTCTTGCATAAAATGTTGAATTATTTTTTATGCACTAATATAATTTAAAAGGTAATTAACATTCCATTTATATGCATGTGACATGTTGGGCCATATATGGGATGGATATTTTTCTAGTTAATCATGCTATAGGCCCTTAGATCCACTCTTCAAACTTTCTCAAATCAGCCCATTGGGCTTGTGTCCACCCAAAAATGTAGCATACTAATATATGCTTATGATGAGTTTGTGGGGTGCTGGTTAAAAGTCGAAGAGAAAGGATTCAAGGAAACCTAGTGCCGCCTTTCTTGTTTTTATCATAGGGGACCTACGATGGAGAGCATCCAAATTCCACCATCTATGGGAGAAGGCATGTATCTTAGTTTTACCATCTTTGCAGGTAACAGCTTTTATTATAGCATTTTACAATATACTTTATATACTATGGATATTTTTCATTGATTCTTGGCTTAGTTTCCAATCAAAAGTAGTTGATTGTTTTGAGAAATTTCTAACATAAGAGTCAAATGTTTTAATTACTCATTTCATTGGTGGCAACAGAAAATAACTTTATCGATAACAAAGGATGACAATGGACTTTATTATAATTTTTAGGTATTGTTACTCTTGTTAAGAAAAACTAATTCTCATTGGAGAAATCATGGGTAGAGAGCACCTTTAGGACAACAGTGTCCAAATGACCCTGGACCCAAACTGTGGAGCACTCCATAGTCAAGCCGCTCTCACACTGTAGATCCTTCTCTGAGTGTTTCCTTATCTCATTTATGATGAAGCCCTTAATGTTATCAAATGCTCATTTGCCTCGTCGAGTGTTCTCAATCTTCTCCACAAGGTCTTTAGTTATATGTAACATATTAACTCCAGTGAAGCAACCTTGGCTGTAGAGCATGCCATACTTGGTGAAGGGCATGAGAACAAGGAGCTTGATGATCCGATAGTTGGCTTTAGGTAACTCAATGCCACCGATGATGCAAAAGAATATTTGTGATTTTAGATTGTAGATGTCCCCATTTTTTATAGCTTTAATGGCGGTCTTCTTTCTCAGCTTCAGAACCTAGACATTAGGAGATGAAGTTTAACAGTGAGAGTATACAAACATAGACAACTCATATTCATTGCATTAGTAATAACCTAACATATGCTTCTTAATAAAGGCCTACAATAAGGAAAACATTAATTGAATACACAAACACATACATGTTAAATAACTTACAACTAAAACACATACATCAAGACCTAACAAATGACATGAGACTGACTCATTTAAACATTTTACTAATCCACATGGGATGACATTTACACTGATTGTGAGCCCTATCCCTATTTAATCCTAGCCATCGATGTCATTTTAAATCATAGCCATTGATTTTAAATGTAAATAGCCCTTGCTCTATCCTTAATGGTTACTAAATCTTCTGTAGCAACGATCCTGGCGTTGTTTTACAAAAACTAACTTCTTCTACTTTATTCGTGGTTGTGCCTACGGCAAGGACAAGAAGGTCTTCTCATCGTGAGTTATTCAGGTAGGTTGTTGCACTCTTTGTTGTTGTTATTTTAGGTATTGATGTGATGCTAGTAGGGTTAGGGTTTTGTGAGAATCTTAATTTGACTCTCTTGCTCTCATAGCTTAGGTTAATTTTTATAAAAATTCTTTGATCTCTGATTATATTCTGATCTTTTTAAAATTGATATCAACCTGGATTAAAGGGAAATGTCTAAACCATACATGCTTCTTATGTGAAGGATTGGATGATTTTGAGGATAAGATTCATAAATTTCTGTTAGCATAACAGAGATCCCTCTTTAATTTTGGAAGACCAAGAGACCGAATTTGGAGGAGATCAAAATACAAAATTTGTAGATCTTAATCTTAACTAGTCTATTGCAAAATTTTAGATCCATGTGCCTTTTCTGCATGTGTGTTTTTTAAAAAACATGAAGATTGGTTAGACAAATTCATTATAGGTGGAATTTGGAGAAGAGTGAAATAAGAAAGTTATAGAGTTTGATATTTTCTAAATACCTGCAAAAAATTCAGATTCTTTCGATCCATAGTTTAAAAGTTATAGTGTTATTAGTGTAGTTGTGCCAACTGATATTATTGTGCAAAATCCAAAGATTGTTTGGTGATTTTCATGGTCTTAGATGTTGTATCTGGTAAAGTGTAAAATAAGAAAATGATGCATTATTGAGTTATCTGATTGTGCACAAAATATTATTGTTTTTGAAGTTGTAGATTGAGAGATATATATATTTGAAAGGGATGCGTCTGAATTACAAGCCTGCAGAAATGGTTTGAAGATTCAATTGAATGCTTTAAATTGAGTAGTACTCTAAATTATGTGAATTTCGGATATTGCATAGTCTTAGGTGTTTATTTTCCCAGAATCTTGAAATTTATGATTTGGAATATCATTTGTAAAGTTATGAGGGGTTTAGTGCTCAATGGTCTTGATGGAATTGTTCATATGCCTTTTAGAGTGGATACTTGCTATTATACCCTCACAAAAATCAATATTTGGGAGTGTAGACTAATAGCTTTATCTTTTTGCATTTATACCCTTCTGAAATCTCTATTACTATTACTTATTAGCCTCTTAACCTATGTAGCATCACTGGTCTTTTAAAATCCTTTCTTTTTGTATTCCCCCAGAATGTGTAAAATGGATAGTTTAAAGTAATGCTTGTGTTGAGGGAGTTTTAATGCCCTTCGAATTTACTCTTAAATATAGGTTATTCTAATAAACTTGATTCAGTGTGGGATTTGGTGTTTTGGGCATTAATCAGGTAAGTAACATCAGATATATATATATATATATATGTATGTATGTATGTATACATATATTCTGATTACCGACAATTGTGAATTATTCTTTTATTTTATTAAGTTCCTTGTTTTTGTAAAGGTTTCTTATATAATATTAAATCTTTTGTTGGGTTTTAATTCATTTTCTATTATTATATATTTATTAAATTTTTTAATTATTTCTCTTTCTTTGAAACTTTAATTCCCACATTTGATTATATTTGTTAACCTTTGATATATTAAGCTTGTTAATTATTTTGAATATAACTGGATTATTCTCGCTATAAAAGAAATGGGATCATACATATATTGATATTTTTGCTTGGCAAATTATTCTGCAAATTCTGACTTTGTCTAAAATTCTGTATAAAATTCTGATGTTCTGTTTGGTTTTCGAATAACAAGGTTATTTTGATATAAATACACTTAGTCTCCATTTAACTAGGCACTACCCTTGTCACTAGAGGTTAAACACTGGCCATGTCGATATGAAACTCTGACTCTAGTAAGAAACTATAGTTTCATTCCGTTTCTTCGGTGAAGAATAATGGCCTCTGATATTGTGGATCTAGCTATCGAGAGTAAACAAATGAGCTCTGATATTCTGGCTCAGGTCATTGAGGATAAACAAATGATCTCTGATATTTTGTTTAGGCCAAAGTAATTTGGAGATATATATTTTTGTCTGTTACTAAATTGTATTTCATTGAACCACTTTGTTTTATGAACTATATTTTGGATAAATATTTGTGCTATCTGATATGATATGTTTTTTTTTTTTTAATTCTCGAAATTGCACATGATGCCAATATTTTTAGTTGGTTATTTACTGTGTTGTCAAGCTCATAATCTTATTGTTGAATTTTTTTTATAGATCCGGAGTTATTTGTATAACAAACATCTTAGTGAGGTAGTGAGAGATTGTGTTCTTGATCATTTCTAAATTTGAGTTGTCATTCTATCTATATGAGTATTTGATTAATGTATAGAACACCAGCTTATATTTGAAGTTGAAATTTTAAACTTTGCAAATTTTTTATTTGACTTTTGAAATTACAATTTTGTTAGATTGTATATTTGTCTTGAGATAAGTTCTGAGGCATTGCATGCCTATTGTGCTACACACTATGGGTGTGTGGCTATTTGTCGGTGCATCGGGTCCTGCAAGCCGGGTTCAGGGCATGACACTAATACTCTGCTACCATGTAAGCAACTTTTAATCATCCTTCAACACTCCCCTTGATTGAAAGTTGCAAATGCCTAGCATTGATATGCAATGAATATGTTTTTGAATTGGAAGAGGTTTCTTGAAGATGTTTTCCCATTGCTCATTATTGTAGTATTCCAAGGTTTATCACTCCATCTACTACTAGACTCCTTATAAATTGATATCTAATATCCGTATGTTTCGTTCACCCTTGCATAACTGGATTTTTTTGTTATAGAAATTGTTAGTAGATCTATTATCACATAAAATCTGAGTTGCAGCATCATGCTTTTGACCGATATCATCAAATAGTCTTCTAAGCCACACTGTTTGACAAGATGATAAAGTGGTTGCAACATATTCTACCTTTGTTGTTGAGAGAGTTGAGATCTCTTGCTTCCTTGAACTCCAAGGGAGTGTACCCAAGTACAGCGTAAATACATTGCTAGAAGTATTTCTCTTATAATTTACTAATCTTGCCCAATCATTTCAATAAACCCAAGTAATTTAAAGTTTGAAATTTGTACGACTATATGTTTAAGTCAAGTGTACATGCTATATATCTTAAAATTCTCTTGGCCCCACCAAAATGGCGCCTTGTTAGATTTTGCATAAATCGTGACACCATGCTAACAAAGAATGAATATCTAGCGGGTGTGGACCAAATAATTCAATCCTCCTATTAATCTCTTGTACTTGTTTGCTTCTGCACCACCACTGCCATCATTTAATTGTAATTTTTCATTTGTACTCATTGTTCACAATACTTTCTTCCATTGATGTATATTAAAACACTTGAGTAATCCTTCTGCAAAGTTCTTTTGAGAAACAAATACTGCTTCTTCTCCTTGTTTAACTTCCAACTTAAGTAATGCAATAATCCCAAATAACTCATTTCAAATGTGTTCATCATTCCAAGTTTAAATTCATCAACTAGTGATTGTGATGATCTTGTGTATATTATATCATCCACATTGAGACAAACCAACCACTGATCTTTACTCCACTACCTTTTCTTATATAATATGGGTTCAATCTCATTTCATTCAAACCCATGTTACAAGAAGCAGTGATCTATCTTATTATATCATGCTCTAGGAGTTTGTTTCAAACCATATAGGGCCTTCTTTAATTTGCTTACTTTGTATTCACTTCCTTTCACTATAATCCTTTTGGATGATCAACAAACATCTCTACCAGTAGCTTTCCATTTAAAAACACAAATTTTACATCAAGTTGAAATATCGGCCATTTTTTTTGTGCAACTAATGAAAGAAAAACCCAAATTACTGTATCAATTTCTTATAGTCGGTGAGAATCAGTCTTCAAAATCAACTACTTGCACTTGTGTATAACCCTTTGCAACTAGACAAGCTTTTGGCCTCTAAATGGTTCCATCTACATGATATTTGGTTTTAAATATCCATTTTAGACCAAGTTTTTCTTTCCCTTTGGGCAAATTGCATAATTCTCGAGTTATGTTTCTCTAGATAGCTAACATCTTTTCTTTTAATGCTTCAAGCCACTCTCGCTTCTTAGCATCTTCTTCATATGTAGTACAATCTGTAACAGTAAGAGCAAATGAACTTGTTTCATATAATTCTCTCAGAGTTATGATTTTTAATGGTGGTATGTCTTCTGTTGAGGATCTACTCCTTGAAGAATTTGCTGAGATAATTAAAGAGCCATCACTTAATGGACTTGTTGCATTAATACTATTTAAAGTAGAAGAAGTGGAACCAATGAATGTTGATGATGATAAATCAATTGGTGTTGAATCTCCCATGACTTCAATTGCAATTTTCTACTACACTTTTGGCTTATCACTTAAACTCCAGCTTGCACCTTCATTAAATATTACAATTCTACTGACTATGACCTTCCCACTAATAGGATTGTACAATTTATTTGCCTTAGATTTATTACAATCGCTAGTGAAGATACATTTTTCTGATATTTGATCAATTTTTATCTAATTTGTGAATTAATCCTTGAGAAGGCAATGCAACCCAAACTTTTCAAATGAGTTATTGAAGGCTTCATACATTTCCATGCATCAAAGGATGTTTTGTTTGGCACTACTTGAGTTGGAGACAAATTCAACAATTTTTTTTCTTGTTGCCACTACTTCTCCTTGGAAATATTTTGGACCAGTGAGCTTATCCATTTCAATTACAATCCTATTCTTCCTTTCTGCCACCCCATTCTACTCAGGTATATAGGATGCAATAAGTTCTCTTTGAATGCCATTCTCTTCACTGAAAATTTTAAATTTATTAGAGAGAAATCCTCCCCCTCTACATGTGCATAGTGTCTTTATACACCTCCCACATTGCTTCTCCACAAGAGCTTTGAATCTTCTGAAACAATCAAAGGCCTGCAACTTAAACTTAAGAAAGCATACCCAACTCATTTGGATATAATCATCTATAAATAAGAGGAATAATAGTTTCCTCCAAGTGAAACTGTCAGCATAGGGCCACAGACATTTGTATAGACTAGTTCAAGTTGTGTTAAGGCTCACTAAGCTACACTAGTAGGGAATAATTTTCAAGTCCATTTACCATATATGCACCCTTCACACACATCAAGGTGATCAATATCAGGTAGACCAAACACCATATTCTTTTGACATAGTACTTTCAAACCTTTCACATTCAGATGCTTGTACCTTAAATGCTAAATTATTAAGGTCTTCAAAGCTTTAAAGACCATATTGAGATTTTTTGCCTTTGAAACCTTAAGTGGGAACATTCTATTCTTGGTCATTAGTATCCTAGACACTTGTTGTCTTATCTTCATTTCCTTGATAGAGCAAGGTTCATTTTCAAACAAAATTGAGTACCCATTAATAAGCAACCATCCAACACTTAATTGGTTGTGTGCAAGTCCAAGAACATACTGAACATTATGTATAAGTTTTACCTTGCCTGAAGTTGTTTGAAGTGCCACAACCCTTTCTCCATCAACTTGAATTTCTTTATCATCTCCTAGCATCACTTTCAACTTCTTTGTTTCATCTAACTTTTTGAATAATTCTTTCTTCCATGTTATATGATTTTATAAGCCATTGTCTACTAGACGGACATTGTTTGATGCTTCATGTGTATCATATTAAGCCATGAACAGACTTGTTTCTTCACTCCCTTATTGCAAGGTTCACATCTTTATCTTTGAACCAACATTTAGCCTTGATATACCTCCAAATTTCCTACTATTGTAACATTGTATATGGCCTTTATGATTTCTTTGATCACTAGATGACTATCTCTTCTCTATATATCTCCCTTTGCCTCTACCTGACTCCTTGCTTTAAATGCACCTCTTCCACGTCCTCTTCCAGCCATCATTTCAACATCTCTTACACCAAATGTCTCCATCTTTACTTGAAATGCTTTCTCCTCTAACTTCTCTGTAGATCTATCAACCTTGCCTCATGAGCCTATAGGTAGCCACTTAGTTCATCTATAGTCAATCTTGTCAAGTCTTTTGACTCCTCAATAGCCGCCACAACATGATAAAATTGAGGTGTTAAATTCCTTAACATCTTTGATACTACTATTTGATCATTAATATTGTCACCAAATACCTTCATCTAATTGATGACTATCACCATTCTTGATATGAAATCTTATACTGTTTCAATGTTCTTTATGCTTAAACTCTCAAACTCATGTTTGAGAGTCTGTAGTTTTATTGCTATCACCTTGGAAGAGCCTTGAAACTTTGTCTGCAATATTAATCATCATGCCTGTTTAAATGCATTGGTTGCAGCTATTTTTGAGAAGATTGTTTCATGTACAACATGCTTAATGAAAACAAAGCTTTTGAATCTCTCTTTCTATTCTTCTCCAATTGAGTCATTTCATCTAAATCTAGATAAACATGCTCAATTAAGTCCCATAAATCTTAAGACTTAAACAAAGTTTTCATCTTTATACTACAAAACTCATAACTTTCACTTTTAAAGATTGGTAGAGAAGGTTGGAAAACACTCATAGCACTGTCATTTGAAGCCATGGAGTGATGATTTCTTACACTAGCTGTTGTACCCTGTCCTGATTTAGACCTCGGGCCTATTTAGATTTTTATGCTTGCATTAGGGGTAAAATGGTCATTTAGTAGTAGTGGCATTTTTGCATGTTTGCATAGTAGTTTTATGTGAAAAAAATCGGGGGCAATTCAGTCATTTGGATCCATTTCTATGATTTTTTTCTATTAAGAGGGCAATTAGGTCATTTTCCTATTATGAAAAATGAATGAATGAATGAGAAAAGCCTGGAGAGTTCTTTTCCTTCCTTGCTTCCTTGCTTCTTGTTCTTCTTGTTCGGCCGAGCATAAACTTAGAAACAAAAATCTTTCCGGCGAGAATTTCCGGCGACCTTCAATACCAAACTTATTCCTCTCTCACTCCCGAATCCGGTAAGCCTTATATCCAATGTTTTTGTTTTGTATTTCACCCGTATTTCCTTGTTTTTAGAAATATATAAAAATTTCGATTTCTCCATGAATATGATGATTCATAGGCTTAAATTGAAGCCAATGATTTATAATGCATGTATGAGAATGTTGTAGAAGAAAATTTTTGATTTAGAGTTGTAAATTGGGAGAAAACCATAGTATAAGGTTCGGGTTACTGTAGCAATTCTGAAATTACTGTAGCATCGAAAATTTTTGAGCCTTATCGGTATTTCTTTGGTCCACATTGAAGCTCTTCTTACCACGAACTCATTGGAACTAGTTTTACTCCATTCAGAGATCGTTTGGATCCAAAATGAGCGATGTTTTGCCCTAAAACCCTAATATTTTTGTATTAGACATGTATAATCGTATTTTTATACATTTTCTTGTGATTATCATTCTTATGTTCATTAAAAATTTGAATTCCTGCTTGTATCTAGGTGGCGAAGCGTCCTCGAGGGAAGGAGCTCACCAATCGATGGAGTGCGTCTCGGGGACCAGACGGCTCAGATTCGTGAGTGGTTAAATTTATAATTGCATAGATTTAATAAGAGTACTAAAGTATTTCTTCATGTGTTTTTATTACATAAACTTGATGATAAATTGACTTTCTTTGATATATATATATTTTTGAGTACTGAATTTACTTTGAAATGGTTAAAAAAACTAGAATGCTTATACCTATTTATTTGAAAGAAACATGTTTACTTGCATTTCGTATTTATATGCAAATGAGATATGGTTTGATGTACATTTCAGTATTTAAACATTGTATGATGGATTATTTGAATTGGAAGTTAGAAAAGAATTATGTTGTGGCATTTAGTTTTTGATGGTGACAGTGGACTTTAGTCCGACATCTGCGATGTGGGGTTCCACAGTCCGGCCCGATGGGAGCGGGCGTGGTTAACCACGGGTTTACCTGGTCGAGAGGTGCGCGGAGCCATTGACGGGGGTTACATTATGTGAGAAACCCGGGGTCACCACCGGGGGTCTCGATGGCCAACACCAAGGAAAGGCACCCCTTTTAAATTTTTAAAAAGTTTTAAAAACTCCTTGGTGGTCCCATGACTAGTCGCTGCCACGATTAGTGTGGGAGGCTGTTTTAGGCCAGCCTGTATTTTTGGAGCTATGTTCATTATGTTTTTAAAAATGTTATTTGCTTTTTACTATTGATGAATCTTGTGTTATTTGTTGATATGTTGAATACTTGGGCCCGATTTTTTATGCTATTATTATTTCTTTGAATTACCATTTGAAATACTTTATCACTCTTACATCTATGCTCGACACCACTCACTGGGTAACCTCCATTACTCACCACTCCCCTTTTATCTTTTCGATGCGACGTTGGGACGAGTTGTCTTGTCAGCTGATAGAGGTTTATCCATACTTCTTATTTAGGTTTTGTTATAGTATGCATGTACCCTCTATGGATCCACTAGACTTGACCTTATATGTGGTTCTTGTATTTATATTTTTCGGGTTGTATCTTAAAAACCCACAGTTTGTCTTTATTATTGTTGCTACTTGTGTTTAGGGTTCCTAGTACTAGGGAACCCTATTTGTGATATTTTTATTATGTTGTCTTCTAGTTATATAATTGTGATAACGAGGTTTTATATTGAGCCTTACGGCGACACGAAAGTGGGGCCGTTGTGGGACCCACTTCTTGTCGTCGTGGCGGTTGCCACGTGCCCGGTTAGGTTCGGGGCGTGACACTAGCTTTGATACCACAATGTAATATCAAAATGGCAGAATTAAATGAAGTTTAATAGTGAGAGTGTACACACACATACATGGGACTCTCGCACTCACTTCATTAGCATTAGTAATTACTTAACATGTGCCTTTTAACAAAGGCTTACAACAAGGAAACAATGCATTAAATAGACAAACACATACATGTTAAATAACTTCCAACTAAATCACAAACATAAAGACTTGACAACTGACATGAGACAGACTCATTTAAACATGCTGCTAATTCACATAGGCGATGACACTTACACCAATACTCCGCTGCCATGTAAGCAACTTTTAATCATTCTTCAATAGAGGTTAGGGTTCTCCTTCAGCTTATATTCCTTTAAAACTTCCATATCTAAACCAATTATCTAAAAGCCTAGCTAACAATGTAAAGGGTTGCTCAAATTAAGACCTTCTCCTTGTAGGTCCATCCTTCACAAAGCGATATAATTTCTTCTATTGTTGAGATATGTTTGCATTGGGGACTCTGGTTAAGTACTCTATTATGATGGGAGTGATCCTCTTTATTCATAAAATCATTTTTCTTGGTCTTTCACGATAAGACCCCTGTGAGATAGCTTGAGTATAAATGCCACATCCTTTTTTTAGTATGATAAATTGAAATCTCAAATCATGAATGTGTGGCTAGCTACACTCATCATATGCATTTACAATCTCAATCCTTAAATCGATCAAAGAATTCATCATCTTTCTCATCTTCTTTCTTGTCAAGTTTGGTTGCCTTACTTATTATAATAAAACACCACAACTTCCTTCACTTGAAAAAGCTACACACTTCATCAGCCCATAACATATAATTTGAACCATAAAAAACAATCGGAATAGGTTTAGAAAATTCAGATTTTTCCATGAGTACAATTTAGAATAATTACAAGCTTAAGTCAAGGATTTGTGAATTCTATAATCACTTTCACTAAATGAAACTCATCTTTCATGTTAGCTTGATAAATCCAAGCTTATATAATCAAAATGATTAGTACTTTCCGCAATATGTAAAATATTCCATGAATTTCTTATATAGAGATCAAAACGACATTGAAGAATATGGCCAATTAGAAAGATCTCCCATGAAATATTGCTACAAAATAAACCCTTGGGGTTTATGAAAGCTGGAGGTTATTCAAATGTCAAGAAGCTTGATTCAACTTTGGATGAAAATTTGAGAAAGCTCCTTACAGATGAAATCAACCAACATGAAAAAGCCACAAGAAGATCTTCCCAAGATGAACTTCGCTCTAATACCAAGCTAAAAGAAAAGAAATTTGATTGAAACTAAAGACTTAATCTTACTAAATAATATCAACCTTCATTAAAAAAGTTTCTCTTAGAGAAACATGAAAGAGCTTAAGGCCTATTTACAATGATCAATGAAGAATTTTGAATGAAATACTTAGAACTAAAAACTAACAAAGTTTTTGGGGCCCACTCCAAAAAATCCAAAAAATGTAAAACATTAAATTTAAGACTTTTAGCATGATAAATTGAAATCTCGAATCATGAAGGTGTGGCTAGCTATACTCATCATATGCATTTGGGACCGAGTTTGTCCATGGCACCCCTTCGATGATTATTAGTAGATTTGAAGAATGGGCAAGTGTGGTTTGCTTCAACAATTCCTTTCACTTATGGCTCATTTGAGCTTTCAGATCTTCTAGAGGGACATTGGTTAAACAGTAATGAGCTTTAAATGGTTCCCTTCTAATTAAAATCAATGGGATCTAGACTACAAAGCTTTCAAAGACTATGATAAATTTTTTTTTTTGGTTTTACAATAATAGCGGGGAGTATGTGCATGACTGTTCATCCAGTGCGCTATCACCCAGGAACCCGTCATCATTATTATGCCTAGTAGAACTTAAATCCTTCAGTAGTCAAACCACAGCTAAAACCCTAAATGAATCCTCCTCCACTGAAACCCCCTGATCGCCACCCTTCATCCACTGCCAAGCCTGGGGTTTCCTGGGCCCATGTGGTTGGATCCTCCTCCCTTCCTCCCTTCTCGGACCCTCCTCTTCACCTACAAAAACCTTATTTTGAAAACTTGAAAAAATTCATTCAATCTTGTGTCTTTATTAACTAGGAACTCTGGATCCATGCCAGAAACTCCATGCAAACATCTCTATATGCGAAATTCCTAGGTAAAGCTTTACCGCTCGATCAAGCCAAGTTGGCTTTAATTGATACTTGGAGGGGTCTCAACGATTTCTCCATTTCAGACTTTCCAAATGGATTATATTTCATCTGTTGTGAATCTCAAGAGATGTGATAAGTGTTTGTGTATAAGTAACACGAAGTATACTTTTCTTGCATTAAGCATTACTTTTATCAGATTTTATAGCTCATTCATATGTATTTGTGTTCTTTTGTGCATTTAGGGTTGTGGAGAAAAATTTGGAAGAAAGCAAAAGTAGATCATGGACGCGATTGTTGATGAAGTTCTTAGATCGAACAAGGCTCAAGGCACAAGTTGTGCTCATAGACATGTGGGTGTGTGCCAACCTCCATTATGCTCAAGTGAATATACAAAGTGGAGGGGCACAAAGACAATCACACTCATATGCTCTGACTTGTGCAACATTGTGTAAGAGCTTAGTCAATGTGGTTTCATTGAAGATGTGTCGTGATTTACCGCATGGATGTGTGCCTAATCATGCGTCCTTGATGAAGAAAGTGAATTCGGGAGATTTCAGTGAAGCAATATAGCAGTTTACTATAGTAAAATACTGTAGCAAATCACTGTAGCAATTACTACTCACAACGCGCAGGAAAAAAAACATGAAAATCCACACGGCTGTGTGGAAATTCCACACACCCGTGTGGATGCCCAATTTCAGTCCTATAAATACCGCTTTGAGAGTTCTAGTTTAGGGATCTTCTTCCTATCTTTGACCTATCATTTATGGCAAGCACGGCTAGGGTTTGGAAAGGCTTTTGCTGGGTTTTAGGAGTGGTTCTACCGCATTCGACATCGAGTTCCTTTGGAAAAGAGCTATTGGAGGAGCTTTTGTTGGCATTGATTCGGCGAGGTGTGCCCTAAGTTCGACAAGGGAACCTTTGGAGAAAATCGAGGTGGCTCCTCAAGACCATCGACACGGATGACAAAGGGTTTTCTCTATGGAGTGCTTGCACTTAATTTTGATTTTATTGTTGATTTTGTATTGCTCTATGTAGAGCTAAACCCTTAGTGGGTGCTTGGACTTGTAAACCCTAAGATGATTTTATTTCATTTACTTCTATTATGTTTCCTTTAATTGATGTTTTAATTGAGTTTCAATCTTGTGTGATTATTGATTTGATTTTCCCTTAGAGTGACACTAGGGTTGAGAAATCTATCTAGGTAATTCTATGAAGGTGTGACAACTTCATTAGGGTTAGACTTAGCGAGATTGAAAAGGGTTGAGAGGGTGAGTCGAGATGTAGCGCAACATCCCCTTTCCCTTCCGATGTGATTTATCCTATCTCCACGTTCCAAGAGTTCTTTGCGGTCATGATAGAGTGAAGTGCTAAGAGACAAATTCCACTAGGGCTTAGTTGCGTGAGCAATAGAGTGAAGTATTGAAGTAATCCTTAGTGTTGTGGCTTAATCGTGACTAGGGGTCTTTCGCCTTGACTAAAGGGTTAGATCTATATTAGGGAATAGGGTTTATCACTTGGAATCCCTAGAGCTCCAAGCAGTCTTATACAGTGGGAGGCGTCACTAGTATCCCTTTCCGCCGCGGTATAGTATAAAGGACTAGTCACTGTTGACCTTAGGTTTGGGACCATGTGACTTTGGATCTCCATGATTCATCGAACTTCAATTAGGAGACATAATATTAGTCGTGCACTTGAAACAATAGTCCTAGGGTGAGCATTATCCGAATACCACATCTTACCATTGATTACCTCTCGCTATTCCTCTTGCTTTCTCCTTTCTCTTTTACTTTTATTTGCATTCATATTTTGAAGCAATATCACAAATTGGTTTTCATTCTAGCTAAATAGCAATAGTTGTGTTTCTAAGTAACTATTCCCTATGGATTTGACTACCCACTCACCGGTAGAGATAGCAATTTGTACCCTACCCGACGGGTATACCCGTACCCGTACCCGTACCCGGTCAAAGAGGGTATTATCCTCTTTGACCAGGTACGGGTACGGGTATTGCCCGTTAGTTTTTGAGCGGGTACGAGTCGGGTAAGGGTATGCCCCTACCCTACCCGTACCCTTACCCTTACCCTTACCCGTTGAAGAGGTGCAGGGTGAAAAACCCTGCATCCGTACCCTTACCCTCTCATATATATATATATAATTTTTTATAAAACTAAACATTTACTCACAATTTACTCAATATCTATTTTTTTATAGTGATTAATTTGAAAATAATACTTCAAATTTTTCTCTTAATATATTATTTTTAAATTTTTATTTAATTTCTATATTTATATTTGATAATATTATCAAAATTGAATTTTAGATATATATTAATAATCATAATTAAATTAAAAAATAAACAAATATAAAAATTATAAGAACATCCTGAAAAATAAGATACTAATAAAAAATCAATTGGATATAACTTATGAGAATTACTTATAATGTTTTTTATATTCAAAATATTACTAGATATTTATAAAATTTGAAGCTATATAAAATATAAATAGTAGATATATGAAAAAATTTAAAACAAAAACCAAGATGGTTAAACATGAACAAAACAAAAGGTAGAGTTACCATTGAGTCCTAAATAGACGTCATTTTTATGTGATTATATAATTTAAGATAAACAAATATATATCAACTTGTAATTTTGAATTTATGGACATGTGTTTAAAGATTGTAATATAATGTATAATTAATTTATTTTTATTATTATTTAAATTTAATTCGATAATTTGAACAACGGGTAAGCGGGTACCCTGCGAGTATACCCGTACCCTGCGGGTAAGGGTAAGGGTATGGATTTTTTTACCCTGAAGGGTACAGGTAAGAGTACGGGTATCGGGTAGGGGTTACGGGTACGGGTAAGGGTTTTGGCATACCCTACCCATACCCTACCCGTTGCCATCCCTACTCACCGGGGTATTTTATTACTTCGACGACCCATGCACTTACAGTACAAACATCCAAGGGATGTGTCAAGATGTAGGACGAGCTTCTTTGGGATGGCCCTTGGACCATTTATGGTAGGATTCTCCAGCATTCTGCTTAGCGAGAGTCATTCCAACCAACATTCAAGAAACTTTCATCTGCAGTCGTTTGGATCCAACTCCATCATGTTCCCATGGAGCTATGAGGGAATTAACTTCTGGAAAACATTGCTTTCCAATTTGGACGAGTCTTGAATATTGATGATCACACACTTTCTCGCCCAAGATTGAAATATGCTCGCATCTGTGTTGATCTTGATCTTGATCAACCTCTTTAAAAAGGAATCTGGGTGAAGTATGGTGAAAATCTTGTTTTCATTCTAGTTCTTTATGAAAAACTGCTTGTCTTCTACTACAGGTATTGTCATGTTAGGTATGGAGAAGCAACATGCATCTTTGTTAGCATCCAAAAGCAAGATCATGCTCCTCCGCCACTGGCAGTCTCCACATAGAAGGTGATGGAGGTGGATGAGAAAGGACTGCTTTTTGGTGAGGCTAACCAGGTGATGGAGGATGGTACCCTGAGCTCTGGTTAATTTTGCCCTAACGATGATGGGAAGAGGTTGAATCCTCGAAGTTTGGTCCTTGGTTGAATCCCAAAGCCGGAGAAACACTAGGCGTGGCCTGGTCACGAAAGGTTCTCGTTCTTCTGGGCTGGTCCAACAGGTTGAGAACGGCACTACTCTTCTTGACACATGCTTGCTTGCATATGCCGATGTTCAACACGTGTCAGACTCATTCATTAACTTTGCTTCACATGGAGGTATGGTGCACTGTGGCTCTTCCTCCACTCACCGCCCAAATAGTTCCACTTTCACCAATATCAAAAATCCTCTCTCTCTTGAAAAATCTCCTCCCGTTGGTATAGGATTTTCCTCTAGTCCCGAGGGAGAATTTTGCTCAGAGGCTCTCGATCCTGAGGCAATCCCGAATGATAGCCTTGCTTTAGTGATGCCCACTATTTGTAAACATCCATTCGATCTTGCTCTATCCGAGAACTTCCATAGCCTGGTAAATTTAAAAAGTATATCATATCATCTTACGACTGGCCCCTCGACTTCTCAGCTATCAAACCGACCTTCTTTCCTGAACCCCAATATCTCTCCTATATCAAGAGAACATCACTCCCACTCAACTCTTTACCCTGGCACCTCTTCCTCTAGTCATCAGAGCCAACCCTTACTTCTCTCCTCCATCCTTCTAAGAAATCCAAATCAAGGCTATTCTTCTCTTGTTAACAGTGTTAAAAATGCTCTCCAAGCTACTGACCATTCTGGCTCTGATGACTTGGAAGACTCCTATTATTAGGACTTTGCTTCTTCTATGGAACCTCATGATGATATGCTTCTATCTCATGTTCAGAGAGACATCAAATTGGAGGTTTTGGCTAGATGAGCCCCTAGCAAGAGCAACGCTCGGGTTAAAAAAGGGAGATAATCTCATCCCTAATCTCTTCCCTGTGTTCTCTCTTTTATTCCTCCTTCTTTTCTTTTAGTCTTATGATTTAAGAAAAAAATTTATGTTGGAATTGTCTGGGAGTTTCAAACAATCGTACGATTAAAGATTTTATGTGTCGCCTTAAACCCAATGTTGTTTGTCTTATTAAAACTAAATATGATTCTAATCACACGATTCGCTTTTGTAATAGGTTCTATAAAACTTGGGGTTGGGCTGCAATCCCATCTCTTGGCCTCTATGGTGGAATCATTGTTCTCTGGAATCGCTCCATTGGAAGAGTTACACACTTCATTGCAACCCGCATGTCCCTCCAATTAGTGATTTCAAACCAAGAAGTCTCTTGGATTCTAATGGTTGTCTACAATTCTCAAATTTGAGATGATCAAAAGCTTTTTCCGAGGATCCTTTCTGGTTTCTCCTCCATCCATTTACCCTGGCTTCTTGTTGGGGACTTCAATGCAATTCTCTCGGATCTTGATCACAAAGAGGGAAACTCTAACTCTTATACTTCCAAATCCTTCTTTTCTAATAATTTTGTTAACACAAATAATCTTCTCGATTTAAGTTTTATTGGCCTAAGATTTACTTGGTGTAACGGCCATTCTGCCTTAGCTTGCCATTGGCCCGCATTGAGCGCTATTTTGCAAATCATAACTAGATTTCGGTTTATTCTTTTCTTGAAAATCATCACCTTTCTCTCACCTGTTCTAATCATTCTCCTATCTTTCTCACTACTAGAGCTGGTTCTGTCCATAAAAATTATATTTTCGGTTTGATAATATTTGGCTCGACTACTCTGCATGTCATCAAAACATTTTAAAAGCTTTCAACTTTACTTTTTTTTTCTACCCCTATGCATTCTTTTCATCACTGTATCTATCGAGCAAAAAATAACCTTATATCATGGAAAATTGCAGGCCTCCGTCCTATTAACATAGAGATTGGAGACCTGGAGAAGGAAATTAAAGATGTTGAAGAGAAAAAATCTTCAGTTCCCCGATCCTTTGCCACCTCATTTGGCTAAGATCCCTTCGAAACGTCATGCTACCCTCCTCCACCAAAACTCCCTCTTTTGGGCCCAAAGAGCGAGGATGCAATGGCTTAACAAAGGTGATAACAATACTGGTTTCTTTCACAAGGTTGTCAAAGCAAGATAGGTTTGATCTAGAATCCTCTCCTTAAGGGACAACTCTGGTAATCTTCTTACTTCTAGAGATGGAATTGAAAATGAGTTCCTTAATTTATATAAAAACCTTTGGTCTTCCTCTGATTCTCTTTCCCTAGATCATACATTGTCATCTATACCTTGTGATTTTCCCACGCTAGAGTCTGGTGACAAGGACGATTTGATCAAACTTGTCACCAAGTGTGAGGTCTACAGAACCCTTAGGTCAATGTCGCGTGGGAAATCACTGGGACCGTACGGCTTCAACGTTGATTTCTATCTCTTTTGCTGGAATATCATTGGCAATCATCTTTTCAAAGCCATCTATCATTTTTTTTTGCTACCTCTAAAATCCCTTCTTCTTGAGGTAAACCCTTTGTTGCCCTCATTCCTAAAAGGGATCACCCTCAAAAGGTTTCCAACTTTCGTCCTATTTCCCTTTGCAATGTTTGTTACAAAATCATCTCAAAAATTTTAGCCAAGAGACTTAAAAGGATGCTTCCTAAACTTATTAGCCCTGAGCAATTTGGTTTCTTAGCATACCGTTCTACTTTCGATAATATTCTTTCTATTCACAAAATTGCTCAATCGATTGAAACTGATAGAATTAACCCCCCTCGGATGCTACTCAAAATCGATATTGAAAAAGTCTTTGATACAATTGAGTGGAACTGCATCCTTGTAACCCTCCTTATAATGGGCTTCCCCGATCTCTGGATTTCCTGGATTCACTCTTTTTCATTTTTAATAAATGTCCACCCTTCTAAGTGGATTTATAGTTCTAGAGGTGTTCGGCAAGGAGACCCTATCTCTCCCCTTTTCTTCCTTCTAGTAACCCAAATACCTCTTGGCCATTCTCAATCACACCCTTCACATAAATTTCTTCTCTGGGTTTGATCCTGAACTTTCTCTCAATTTTAATCATCTCATGTTTGTTGATGATCTTATTCTCATCACTAAGGCTTCCAGACAGTCAGCCAAGAATATTCTTTTTTGTCTCAATCTCTATGCCAATTTCTCTGGTCAACACCCAAACTAGCTCAAATCGGCTATTTATCCTCCAACTTGGTTTAACCATAGAGTTACAAGATCCATTGCCTCTATCTTAGGCTTTACTCTTGGCAATTTTCCTTTTTCCTACCTTGGAGCTTCCATTTTCCCCTTCAGTCTTCCTGTTACCCACTTCAATTCCCTTATCTCTAAAACTGATTCGACTATCCATAATTGGAACCATTCTCCACTTTCCATGGTTGGTCGTGTTATCTTGCTTAATTCCAATATCTTTTCTCTCCCTACTTACCTTCTTCCCATCTTTTTTCTTCCTAATTCCATCCTAGACTCTATTGATAAGCTAGCTTGGAAGTTTCTTTAGGGTAGGATGGGCAAGGGAGGTGGATTCCACTCAATTAGTTGGAATGTTGTTACTCTTAGCAAAGCTGAGGGGGGCCTTGGTCTGCGTAACCTTAGAAAATCCAGATTTGCTCTTTTGGCCAAACGTATCTTTGCCCTTATTAACAGAGTTGACAAGATTTGGGCTAATATTTTTCTTAACAAATACATTAATTGGAGTATTTGTAATAGTGGCTCTTATTCAAATACCTCCAGTTTCTTTAAAGCTATTTGTAAAACTGCTGATGTTTTAAAGCCAAATCTTTGTCTTTCAGTTTGCAACCCAATTGTTTCTAAAATTTTGGATGACCCTTGGTGCCTTGATCTTCCTCTACGCTTCAAACCAACTTTTTAAAATATGGATCTAGTTGATGACCTCTCCTTTGATATGGTTATTTTGGATGGTTCTATTGACTATAATGCTTGCTTTAATGTGTTTGGGAGTTATTTTGATAGAGATTCTTAAAACCACATTTCCTTTGATCCCTACTCAAAGAATGAGTGGATTTGGTGGCCTCGTTCCACCAAAACCTTCACTGTTGCTATTGTTTATGATTATCTTAATTCCTCTCACTTTGAATCCACTACTTGGAATGGATGGAATTGTATTTGGCGGTTAAGAGTTGCCCCTCATATCAAAACATTTATTTGGAAAGTTGCCCATGGAAAGCTCCCCACTTGTGCCTACCTTACAACTTAAACATTGGGCCTGCTTCTCTTTGCCATTTTTGTGGCCTTCATCAGGAAATTGCAGATCATGTCCTTTTTGGGAATGTAGAGATTCTATTAGTTGCTGGACCATAATCCTCAGCCGGTTGGGTTTGAGCATTACTTACCTTGATAAGCTAGCTCATGGAAATTGGCTTACGAATTACATCAATTGTTGGGCCTCCAATGACTTCGCCAAGGCAATCATTGCCTCCACCGCTTGGCTCATTTGGACGGCGAGATGTCATCTCGTTTTTCAGCACATCACTCCAAATTTTAGCAAGTTAGTGGGGAATGCTTGGACCAATACTATTGATTTCTTCTGTGCAAACCATTTAAACAAAAGGGAGTTCTCTAATCACTCACTCTATTCCAACTCATTTAATCATTTACATTTCAACGGACGCTTCCTAGGCTCCTATTTTTGGTTGTGCTAGCTTTGGATTTATAATCTACACTAATCTTCATTTAATCCTCCTTGCAGGTGCGTCTGGCAACCTTAGTGCTCTTCTATTGATGCTCGAACTTCGTGCCATTCAACTTGCACTCGAGCATTGTCGTGACAATAAATGGAACCCAGTGCTACTTTAGTCTGATTGCATTTCTGCAATCCAGATGATCAGAGACTTTAACAACACTATTGGTTGGAGACATGCCAATTCAATCCACATCATCAAATCCCTGCTGCTTCTTTGGCCGGATCTCATCCTTAATCACATCAATAGAGAGAACAACATTGTTGCAAACCGCCTTACCCGTTTTGACAAATCAAATCCTCAGCTTAGCCTCTTCTCCCAGGGCAAAGATCGACCTAGATGGCTTGATGACTCCTATCTAAAACTTAACCTCTCCTTCTAATCCGTTTCCTTTGCTATTTTTTCTTCTTTTTTTCTTAATTCTTCTAACTCCTTTTGCTAAAAAAAATGCGGAAAATATATATGGACTTTTTTGGTAATTATAATAATTTTCTTAGTCATGATTTTTGCCTATTTATTATTACAAAAAATTACATTGAAAAACAATCGACATGTCTTTTTTATATATTGAGGAAAATTCTTTATTTACCCCTCGATAATTTCAAAAACTTCCCCAAATGACACTGTGAGTTTTGCATACCTCGAGACAACCCTTCCTTTATTGTTTCACTTCCCTTTTTACCCCCTGCATTATGAAATTCCATCATTGCCCTTAAACCTTTTTGCATACATTTTTCATTCTTTTTGCATTCCTTTTTGCATGTACTCATTTCTTAAGCAGAGAGCTCATTTTTTAAACATAGAACTCATTTCTTAAGCAGAGAGTTCATTTCTTAAAGCGAAACCTCATTTCTTAAAGCAGAAAACTCATTTCTTAAAGCGAAACCTCATTTT
This sequence comes from Dioscorea cayenensis subsp. rotundata, assembly GCF_009730915.1. Lineage (NCBI taxonomy): Eukaryota > Viridiplantae > Streptophyta > Magnoliopsida > Dioscoreales > Dioscoreaceae > Dioscorea > Dioscorea cayenensis. The sequence continues at coordinate 19,297,159 of NC_052479.1, read as the reverse complement.
TAAACATAAAACTCATTTTTAAACAAAAACATTAATATTTAAAGCAGAAAAACAAATATTTACATGATAAATTAATCCCGGATATAAAACCAATTAATCTTGGTCACTCAGTACATATTTAAATAGAAACAACGATATTTAAGCACTTTTTAAAGCGTAAGCGCAATATATTAAAGCGAAACATCGATAGTTAAACAAAAGACAAACAAGCGTATAAGCAGAGAACTCATTTCTTAAGCAGAGAACTCATTTCTTAAAGCAGAGAGCTTTATTTTTTTAAGCAGAGACCTCATTGAGTAGGGGACATTGAGTATCTCATCGTCAGCTGATCTCGGCGAGCAGCTGAGTCTTGAGCTCCGAGATCTGGCGAGCGATCTCGAAGGTGGCATGCTCGTGTGGGGTCTTAAAGGAGAAAATCTTTATCGGCGTTGGCGATCCGGTTGGCGACGTTCCTCGGCGGTCGGAGTGGTGAGGTCTTGATGGCGGCGTCCGGATAAGGCAGGCTGAACTTGAAACGGAACCATTCTCATTGCGGAGACCGCATGACATGGATAGCGATAGGGTTAGGGTTAGGGATCATTCGGGGTTTTGGATCCATGGTGCCTAAGTCGGTGGCCAGGGAGCGGAGGGAGGAAGCGGTGCTGGAGTGAGGGTTCGATCTCGCCGTCTTCGTCTTCATCTTCATCGTCTTCCACATCTTCGACCTCATCTCTTTCATCTTCTTAGTCGTCGACCTCGGGGAGACCGCATGCTCCTCGTCGTCGGCGAAGGCATCGAAAGGTTGCACTCGTACATATTTAAATAGAAACAACGATATTTAAGCACTTTTTAAAGCGTAAAGCGCAATATATTAAGCGAAACATCGATAGTTAAACAAAGACAAACAAGCGTATAAAGCGAGAACTCATTTCTTAAGCAGAGAACTCATTTCTTAAAGCAGGAGAACTCATTTCTTAAGCGAGAGCTTATTTTTTAAGCGAGAGCCCTCATTGGTAGGGACATTGAGTATCTCATCGTCGATCTCGCTGTGAGCGCTGAGTCTTGAGCTCCGGATCTGGCGGCGATCTCGAAGGTGGCGTGCTCGTGTGGGGTCTTAAAGGAGAAATCTTTATCGGCGTTGGCGATCCGGTTGGCGACGTTCCTCGGCGGTCAGTGGTGAGGTCTTGATGGCGGCGTCGGATAAGGCAGAGTCGAACGAAGCGGAACCATTCTCGATTGCGGAGACCGCATAACATGGATAGCAATAGGGTTAGGGTTAGGGATCATTCAGGGGTTTTGGATCCATGGTGCCTAAGTCGGTGGCGAGAGCGGAGGGAGGAAGCGGCCGATGAGGGTTCGATCTCGCCTCGTCTTCGTCTTCGTCTTCATCGTCTTCCACATGCGTCGACCTCATCTCTTTCATCTTCTTACGTCGTTGACCTCGGGGAAGACCGCATGCTCCTCGTCGTCGGCGAAGGCATCGAAAGGTTGCAGCCTTTTTCTCACGAACATGAAATCCCATTTTTCATGCAACGTGATGATGATTGTGAGCCGCGTGCTTTGTCTCAGCTGGCCCCAGTCCAAACTGCGATAAAGAGATTTTGGGGTGATAAATACACCACAAAAAAACTCATTTCTTAAACAGAGACCTCGTTTTTTTAAACAAAACCCTCATTTCTTAAGCAGAAAACTCATTTCTTAAGCAGAGACCTCATTTTTTTAAAGCGAAACCTCTTTTCTTAAACGAAAAACTCATTTCTTAAGCAGAAAACTCAATTTTTTAAACAAAAACTCATTTTTTTAAATAGAAAACTCATTTTTTTAAAGCGAACCTCATACCTCATATTTTTAAATAGAAGCTTCATTTTCGAAATGAAACTCATTGTACCCTAAGGGCATTATAGTAAAACCCACATCACACTTGCCATAACTTCCCATGCAAGGGACAATTTAGTCCAAAAATCCAAATTAACTCTATCAATCACTATTAGATGTTTGGGGGTTTAAAAAAATCATCAGTATTCAAAAAGGAAGGGGTTTTTGAGGAGTGCAAAACTAAGGGTGTGTTTTAGCGATATCATGAAACTTACTAGGTGTTTTTGGCAATTTCACATGATCGTATAAGGCAAGCTTTTTATTTATTTGTATAATCATACTTTAAAAATATTCAACCTAACTATCACTTGACAACAATCTGCATTGTATGGTTTTTTTATATAAAAAAAAATCTAAAAATTGAAAATTTTTAATTTACAAAAATAAAATCGATCATTTGTTGAAATAAAAATTATTTATAAAATATCAACCATTAATTAAGGGGGTTTTTTTAGTAATTTTATACAAACATTTAAAACCCTCATTGGGTTACTACGGCAACAGCTGACCAATAAAACATTTGATTCTCTTATATGAATCCAAAAGTATAATTATCTTTTAATACATGATTAAGACATAGTTATAATAAAATATGTGTCGCGAGTGATTTGTGCATATAATAACAAAAAAATCTCATCAATCTCCGAACACCTCTAGAGGCTACAATAGAGTCTTTAGAGGCTGAGGATATTTAACATTATTTGTTTAAAATTATTTTCAAAGAAAATTTTAGTTAAAAAATTAGCATTGCTTTCACCAACGTCTTTGGGCACCTGATCCCTACATAGGGGTATTCATGTCCTTCACTAAAAATGAGTGCATAGGTTGGTTGATTTATTTACTCCTTGTTTAGTGTGTGGTTTGTTTATATTTATAAAAACAAAATAAATAATAATAATAAATATAACTATATTTCCTAAATGTTTTCCTCACTTTGTCTTCGGATTAATTTTTTGAATAATCACTGAACTTTACTTCATTTTCAAAATGATCATTCAAGTTGATTTGAATCAAAGCCATTGATTTTCAATTTGTTTTCACCGGTGGGTCATTGGTTGTCTTTTGCTTCTTCTTACGGCGTGGCGGTAGGAGAAATTGACTCAATAAGCCTAGTGCAAGATTATATAATTATAGGTTGGAACTATTGAGTCAATTTCTCCATGCCAGCGTTGAAAAAAAGGCGAAACAACCAAAATGACCCACCAGATGAAAAAGCAAATTGAAAAATCGATGCTGCTTTGATTCAAATTGAACTGAATGATCATTTTGAAAATGAAGTAAAATTCAGTGATTATTCAAGAAATTAATCCCTTTGTCTTCCATCTCCTAATGATCAAAAACTCTTTGGGGTATAAATTTGTTTCCCTCCTCCAATGAGAGAAGCTTTACAACTCTTTATTATCTCCTTTTGCTTATTTTTCTATTCTTAATAAAAAAAGAAACTCAAAATCTTAATATACGACTAAAGGCAACATGGGTATTTTATTACTTGATTAAGACCAACCCATAATTTTCCATGAATTAGGCACTCCAAATAATATCCAAAAATAAATTTTGTACTGCTAATGAAGGTATTATAGAATTTTGGTAAAATCAAAAGATTTGAATGAGGCCCAAGTAAATATCCCAGATTAGTAGAACACCTAATAAAAAATAATTAAAAAAAGAAAGACACGTGAGAGAAGGATGGCTAAGTATGCCGTGGTCACGTGCATCATTCTCTGTTTGCCGTCATCATCGAAAACGACAAAAACTATGTGGCCATAGGATAAGACAAGCGTAATAAAATATTAAATAAAAAATATAAATAAAGGACAACACTCCCCATAAGAGAGACAGTGATGTACGTCAAGCGGCGTCAACGTACGATTTCATTTAAATATTACATATTGATTACTATTATTGTTAACATTTATTTAGACAAAATTATGTACTAATCCTTAGGCACTTCAAAACTTTCCTGATTAACGCTTCTGATTTATATATTTTCCAGTCTTTCAATTTTTATTTTTATTTTAGCTTCATCATTTGTAATTTTTAAAACAAATGCTCACATAAACTATATAATACTTAAGGCCTAATTCTATTCGAACTAAAATTCTTATTGAGACAAACACTTTATACTCGATGCAATAGATCTAATATTCATTTGCATACGTTTCTAAAGTTAAAATTAATTTAACAATTTTATATAATTTTATATTTAAAAATAAATAATTAAAATATTAGAAATATAAAAGATTTAAAAAGTTTTGTGAAGTGGTAAAAATTTTACGGATCTCATTAACCTTGTTATATATATTATATAAAATAAATAAAATTATGAATTTATTAAAATAAAGATAAATAAAAAAGACAAAAAACAAAAAGTAATACATGAGTCCACATGATGTATTTAGCCATTTACATGAAATTAATATTGTTGGTGCGTGCCTTGGATCCTCATTTGTTTTAGCCATTTACACATAATCTTTACAATCTTTTTTTATACTTTTTTAGAATATATATTTTATCAACGTATTATATTTTGATAAATTATATATATATATATACGCAAATTGTTATTTAAGGTAAATCCCATATGATAAACACTATCTCTCACACACATTTCAACTGTAAACAAATTAAAACAAATAAAAGTCTTCATAAATAAACCATAAAACATGTTGAAGTCCTGTTTATAATGCTGACTTAGATTTGACAAGTGGGGCCCATTTACTTAATTATTACTCATTTTACTTTTTTTTTAAATAAAATAAGATAAAATAAAATAAAAAAGAAAAACATGTTTCCGGTCTGTTTATATATGCACGCTCCACCCGTACAAACACAAGAACACCAATCATTCAACCTTCTGGATCACATTTCATCCTAGTAATGCCCCTACTTCATAGGGTTATTTCGGGAACATTATTTTTCGTAATTCTACTTTCTGCCCTCAGCGTCATTTTGGGAACAATAATTTTAGTTGGTCCCCCATAAAGAGACAAAACACATAACACTAGTATTATTATTAAAGAGGCAAAACACATAACACTATTATTATTATTATTATTATTATTATTATTATTATTATTGTGCATAATATCTTACTTAACAGATGAGATAATTATTGCATTATTATTTTTTATAATATTTTTTTATTATATTGTTGTGAGCTTAAGATAATCATTGCTCTAATTGTGTCAACAAAAATAGATTACCAATGTTTGATTTAATTAATTATTAATTTGAAATCATTTTTTTGAATAACTTTTATTTGTTGAGCTCATTGGTTTCCTTTTTTTATTAGAAATATTTTTTGAAAAAAATAAAAATCAAAATGAATGGTACTCCTCTGTCCCATTTTATCTGTCCATTTTTAAAAAAATGTCCCTATATATATATATATATATATAATCAATTGTAGAATAATAATAATAACACAATATATAATAATATGATAAACATTATAAAACACACAATAATTAGGGAAAAATATTTATTTGAAAAAAAAATTATGAGGAGTCATAACATCTTGATTATAATTGATAAATATTGGTTAAAATGTGAACACACAATTATCATTCAAACATACCATAGGGTTTTAATATTCTCATTTGTGAAATGATAATGATAGGGTTTTAATATATAGGATACAATAGGAATTCTACATGTAGGTGAAGGCCATTAATGATATTTTGCATTATTTTAAAAAAACAATAAACATCCACTCCCCCAAAAGACCCCAATTTGGGGAGTGGATTGAGTGAGGAGGGTGCCTCCTCACCCCTCCTCACCCTCTTTCACTCCCCCAACCAAAGAACACCCACACCCCCCAACACCCCCTCACCCTCCTCCCTCCCCCAACCAAACAGAGCCTAAAGTAAAAGTTGAATACATAACAAATGGAGGAGAAAAAGAATTAGGTGTCAATTATTATGGGAGAAGTGGGATAAATCATCTCACTTCACCTCACTTCTATGTTCTTTTGTCCTAAAACCCATTTCCCCCTTCCAAACTTTTTTTTAAACTTATAAAATTCCATTTAATACTTGAACTTTCTGTCTCATTCAAAACTTTTTTTGACATATACTGAAAGTAATATTACTTCTCTTTCTTTACTTCTAATTATTTTAGAAAATGAGAAATAGATAAAGTAAAAGTGAGTACTTACCTTTGTTCATATTTCAATTTGAGCATCAATATTCAAAACATATCAAAGTGAACAATAACATTTAATTTGATTACAGCAGTGATGTTGTTGAGGTTTTCTGGCGAGAAATCAGTGACTCGGACTCCACCTCATATTCACCCATGGAGGCTGCCATAACAGTAATTTCTCCACGTATGCTCTTCTCCTCTATGGCAGCTGCCACATCAGCTTTTTATCCTCTTTTCTCATCATCTTCTTCCCTTTTTCTCTCCCACAGTCGGTAACCTAAGAAATCAAAGAGGTGATATTCAATCTATGACCAGCCTAAGGTCACCAACAACAACCAAACGGTGGGGGACTCCACAGAGGAAGGCGCCAGTGTTCACCAAACAAAGCTCAACTTGTGTTTCACATTTCTGGGAAGCTTGGCATTAATTACTACACAATTGATTTTTGTGGAACTAGGGTCATGGATGGAACCAGGGGGGCTAGAGGGGGCTTTCAGCCCCCCTGCCCATCGATGGTCACCTATCTTTGCCTGCAGATTGTAGCCCTTCCCTCCCCAAAGCTGTAGGGCCAAGCTCTAAAGGCGGCTCCTTATCTCCTTTCCTTAAATTCTACTTTCGGGTTGTCAAGACGGTTATTGAGATGGGAAGATTTAGCTATCAGCCGGCTACGGTCAAGGAAAAAAATACCCTAGATAAGTTGAGAATTTGAAATCCATGGGAATCATTTGATTGGATTAGATTGTTTTTAATGCTTCGTGATCAGTACAATTTACATTGGATTGTATTTTTTTAAATGCCACGTGATATGTACAAGTTACATTAAATTGTATGCTATTTAATATCTTGTGATTTATACACGTTACATTGAATTTATAACCCAACCACCAGATGCCAGTAGGCTTATGTTTTATAGGCCAAGGAGAGGCAAGACAACTAGCCGATTTAAACTAAGTTGTGAAAATTTTTTGTATTGGTTTGCATTCTTGCAATTCTGTACATTAGTTGGAGATAATAGTAAGTATATTAGTATTTTTTTCTGTTATTGGATCATGTATTGCTTTTTAATGTAAATGAGAATGAATGTATAAAATTTTGGGTGAAAAACATAGAACATGATTGGTAACTTCATTCTTGTGATACGACTACAATATGTTTGATTAAATGCCTCAATGAGATCATTGAAAATGTAATGTTGAGAATATCAAATATTACACATCAATATATATCACAAACGTATATATGTATAATTAAATAAAGTTGAGTGTAATGTCTACATAACAAAATGCGTAAAAAAAATGTTAAATCTACATTATAAAATGCATAATAAAATAGATTGTTTTAATCAAAGATTACATTCACACTATTTTGTATTGAAAATATTTGTTATGTTGAATCAACTTTTCTTTGATATTTTACCCTTAGTCTCTCCTACCAATAAGTCCCGGTTCCATCCCTAACTAGGGTAGCTCATCAATGCCTATAGATATATTCACTTGCTATAGATATATCACTTGAATTATACGTAAATAAACACACAAATATGCGGGAAGTAACTAAATTTGCTGCAGAAATACAGTATATAGTGCACACCAACATTCCAAAAAAATACATTATGTAGACCACCAATCTTCCTAGAAATGTGAGACATCCGCACTTCCCCGCGTGGAGGCCCCACCATTTACCCGCTATCAGCGACGTCGGGTTGGTCGGAGACTGAATGTCACCTCTTTAATTTCATAAGTTATTGGCCGTGGAGAGAAAAAGAAGATGATGAGAAAAGATGGTAAATATGTTGATGTGACAACTGACATGGAGGAGAAGTGCATATATGGATAAATTGTTGATGCGCCAGCCTCCACAGGTGAAGATGTCCAATGTCCATATCATTGAATTTTTGTTAGAAAATCCCAAGTCTTTTCAGTGTAACCAAATTAAAAATTAGTGCTCACTATAATATGTTTTGAACATTGGTGCTAAAATTGAAATATGACCAAAAGTTAGCGCTCATCGGTGCCAAAATTTTTTTTTTAAATCTATTCATTTCTAATTATATTTTTGATGAAACAGATGAGACGGACAAATAAAATGGAGCGAGGCAGTAATTAAATTCCGAAATAATAGTTTATGGGCAGGCATTATAGGAAGAGAAGATAAGAATGAGAAAAAGAAACTTTGGAGCATGTGGGGCAATTTGGGAACAAAAACTGAGAAAGCTTACGAATGAAGAGTGGGGCGCTGCAAGAGCTCTTAAAAATATCCAACCGTTGAGAAGCACCAGCTGGCATCAATCTTTTCCTTTCAATGAGCATAAATATGTTATGGCGCTTCCCACGAGATAAAGGGCACCCTTATTTATCTATTTATTAAATTAAAGAGTCACCAAAAACAATACTCAAAAAAGTCACCCACTCTTCAAACCCACTCTTCAATCACCATTCACCCAAGAAAAAAAAAATGAATTGGGGAAAAAGGCTACATTTTAAAACTTAGTTTTCGATAAGTATATAAATAGTTATAATTAATTAAATATATGTCCTTGCAAAAAAAGGAAAAAATATTTAATTTTTAAAAATAATGAAAATATTTATCACCTAATAAAATATTTGATTTTCATGAGTAGTTAAGGAATTTTGACATGAATAAATAAAAAATATGTGTGGAGTGTTTGTCCAGTCAAAATAATAATAATAATAATAATAATAATAATAAAGTCATTACATTTATCATTTTAAAAAATGTATTTATTAATTAAAATTTTTAAAAATAGTAATATAAATAAAAATTTATTAATAATTTTAAAAGATAAAAAATTGTAAATTGAAAGTTTTAATTTTAATAATTAATTGAATTAAAATTTCATTTACAACCAATTACAAATTGCTTTTATACATGCACCTTTGTTTAATTCAACAACCAAATAGTACTTTTAAAAATATCCAATTTAACACAGCAATTCTTAAATTAAACCCATTTAGCTAAAACAAAAAATTTATTCAAACTACCCTAAATTTTAAAAATATATTTCAAACCCTTTTCCACCATAGGATTAGGATCTTCAATTTTTATTAAGAAAAATAATAAAATATCAATTACTCTTTTTACAGAAATAATAAAAAAATTAATTTCAAATTAAAATCATATAAAATAGAATTTTTGTTAATAAAATGATCGCATCAAATAAAGTAATGTTGTGATAAAAAATTTATCCTGCGTCTCTCTCTAACCAAAACAAAGAGTAACTAATTGTAAATTTTTTAATTCAACATATAATTTTTTTAAAAAAATATATATATACATTAAAAAAAAAAATTAGAACAAATGAAAGGTACAATTTAAGTGTACCTCCAAAACAAGGTGCCCTTAGACAAGCATAGGGCACCACCAAATGCCCTTAGCTGGAGCTTTTAACCACAGCCAAACCGTACACCAAGCCAGTTCCATACAGCTGTAAAAATCCACCACGCGTCAGTCTTCTATTCGCCAACCTCCAGAATCAATTCTTTAAGTGACAGTGACACACCCTTCCCTTCCAGCTCCTTCCCAGCTAAGCAACAAAACGCCCCCAACGGCTACCTCCATCTTACGTGTCACTCCTAATCTACGTGGCACTCCTCCACCCCCTCTACTCTATAAAACCACTAAGACGATCACCACCCCTCTCACTCACCATCTCACCATCTCACTAACAAAAATGAAGTATTCGTATCTTGTAAGTCTCATTTGCATTGTTACTTTCTTTCCATTATCATCAGCCAGGTTTGAGGACCAGTTCCAACCGAGCTGGGCTTTGGACCATATCCTCCAAGAAGGCGACACTGTCAAGCTCAAGCTCGACAGCTCTTCTGGTAACAGAAAAGAAAAAAAAACCATTATTGATTAAAGGATGATAAGCATGAAGAAATTTTGAACATGAACTTGAATTTGTTATGCTTGTTTTTTCAGGTGCAGGCATTGCTTCAAAATCCAAATACTTATATGGGAAAACAACGGCGGAGATGAAGCTAGTGCCGGGAGACTCCGCCGGAACAGTGACGGCGTTCTACATGTCATCAGACGGAGAAGCGCACAATGAGTTTGATTTTGAGTTTCTTGGGAACACAAGTGGTGAACCTTATCTGGTTCAGACAAATGTGTATGTGAATGGAGTTGGTAATAGAGAGCAGAGGATGGATTTGTGGTATGATCCAACTCTGGATTTCCATAACTATTCCATACTTTGGAATCCGAAGCAGGTGATGTTTTTGGTTGATGATACACCGATTAGGGTTTATGAGAACAGGGAAGAGGAAGGGTTGGTGTTTCCGAAAAGTCAACCGATGGGGATTTATAGTTCGATATGGAATGCGGATGATTGGGCGACGCAAGGGGGGAGAGTGAAAACAGATTGGAGTCACCAGCCGTTTGTGACGGAGTTTAGGGAGGTGAAAATGGAGGGATGTGAGGTGGTGGAAGGGAAGGAGGTGGAGGAAGAGGTGAAGAGGTGTGGGGAGAGTTGGGAAGGGAAAGAAGGGAGGTATTGGTGGAAGGAAAAGGAGATGGAGGAGTTGAGTGTGCATCAGAGTCATCAGTTGGTTTGGGTTAGAGCTAAGCATCTTATTTATGATTATTGTTTTGATTCTGGTAGGTTTCCGGCTTCGCCACCAGAGTGTAAACGGTGAATTGTTGAAACTTATTTCCTTGGAATTTTATTTCTAGTGTTGTTTTTGGTTTTTTAGTGGTGGTGGTGATGTATGTATGTAAAAAGAAGAAGGGATAGTGAACTTCTTGTTCTTTTTGTTTGTATTTTGTTTAGAGGTTACTTGTAGGGTTTGAATTATTAATGAATGGTGTGTTTCTCGGAAAGATATTTATGTGTTGGCAAGTGGTGGTACAGATATTTATTTTCAGTGCAGTGCAAGGGTGGTTTTTCTTGTGTTTCTGAGAATGCAGTACATGGGCAGGAGAGTTGGGGTAAAATGGGTCAAGAAAGTAGAAAGTAATTTTTTTATAATATATATATATATATATAATTGACAATAAATATAATTGCCAATAAATACATTTATTGCAAGTATTTAGGAATGGCTCCACTTCTATAATTGCCAATTGATTTCCAGAGCAGAAAACCTCTATAATGTGCCTGAGAAACACACGAGAACAAGAAAGAAATAAAGTCTAACCTCATAGAAAAAAGACTGTACAATCTAGAGTTTATTAGAGCACCAGTAGAACACAGTATCATAATAACACCAAACTTATAGAGAAGAGAGAGAGAGAGAGGTTTGCTGCTATGCTACTACTCTGATCATTCATTTTTTACGCTCTTTTGAGCAAGATAACCAGAATTGCTGCAATGCCCAAAGCCATAAAAGCTCCTCCAATTGTAATATCAACATAAGATTCACCAGTGCTACTGATAGATTTTGAATCTGTTGAGCTTTGGTTGTCCATTGTTGTTGAGCCAATAAGACCTTCAAAGAAGTTGGAGATGTTAGCTACCATTTCTGAAACTTTTTCTTTTACTGGGTCGATGACATTTTCTTTTACTGCATTGACAACGTCCCTGTATACAGAACTCTCTGATGTTTCCTGCTTTAGTTTTTCAGGGTTCAACACAGAACTCTCTAGTGTTTCCTGCTTTAGTTTTTCAGAGTTCAACTGAGAACTCTCTAGTGTTTCCTGCTTGAGTTTTTCAGGGTTCTCTGATTGTTCATTGGCATGTCGGCAGGTGTTCATCTCATCGACAACACTGTTTGCTGAGTCCACGATGGTTTCGCATGGAATAACTGAATGGAAAACTCAAGAAACATATTCAAATGTCTAACAAAATTTAATAGGAAACAATGCAAGAAAATACTCTTCTTCTGGTTTACCAGTTTGGTGAGTTTTGTAGAAATCCAAAACCTTCTGATTTTTCATTACAGCATCCCAGACATTCTTATCCGAAGCAATTGAAGCAACAACCTCCTGCACATTAGGCAGAGAAATTTTCAATATTATGTAATATGCTTCAAAAACAAGATTCAAAACTTATCCTGTATATTGTTACTCATCAATAATAAAATTCAGCTTCATTGTTTTGAATTCCACAAATCATATAAGATTTTTGCAAATAAAACAACATAACATAATATAACTATATACTTATTATATATATGAGATAACATTGAAGTAAATTTAATGTTCACTATCCCCATCAAAACTTGTCAGAGACATAAAACACCAAGAGGTTTAATGTGACATGTTCTGACCATCAGAGGAACACAACCAAAATATAAGAACAATTGAAGGATGGACAACCAAAAGAAATAAAACGACAGTAATAAGCTGACAGCAAAAGAAGCATCGTTAAATTGTTAAGCTTCCACATGCTTGGACCCCCAATGAAGACTTTAAGATGACTTCTAATAAGAATGAAGCCCCAAGCATGCTAATCTCATGGATTATTTTAGGATTGAAGTGAATGATAAACCGGTAGTCACCTTCAAATTTTTAAATTTATGGCTCCACGAAAATGGAGGTTATTGCAAGGAATAATTGAAGTTGTCTGAAACATAATAAGATATGCGGCAACATAGATAGGTTTTTCCTATCCAATTATACTCCAAAACATAATGCCTACTGACGTTAAGCTATTCACCAGAAGCACAGGAGGCCAAGCCTTCTGACAGACGTCCCCAGCCTGCGAGCTCCATTCACCTCTACTATAGTCGTTAGTTTTTCTTTATTATATGTAAAAGATCTCTTTGTTGCCCCCTAATGCAACTCCTTCACCAGATGATTATGAAATACAAATATTGCAAGTTTCCAATCTGGGTGATTTGATGAATATATACAAAGGTGATGGACAATAAAATAAATGGATATATTTAATTGTGTTGCATGGGATGCTAACAATCAGTCAAAAACTGAAAATCTAGAAACTCTGCCCTAAGATCTCACACCAGGGCTTCTTCTTGACAGAGTCAATGGCTCATAACAGTGCTGTTGTACATTCTCCCCCCTTCTAGGAGGTTATCAACCATCAAGAAGGAAAACACAGGATAATAAGAGTACTATATAAAATGCAGACCTAAATTTTGTTTTGTGAATCTAACCATCTGTAGAAAGCAAATAACCAATAAATAATGGATAGTATGAAAATTGAAGGACAAACAGGTTGGTCGGCATACGGGACAATGGAAGGGAAGGTGCAAATCCAAATACTCTATTATATGTGGATTCATTTATAGTCTGCAAATGGGATCAGTAATTCAGTTGTGGGGCCAATGATGAATATGTGACAGCTAACTACAATTTGAAACAGTGTGTATAGGAGGAGGCCTTCCCAATTGATGACACCCGTTGTAATGTCATTCTAATCTACCTTCATGATTATTCTTTGGACTATATAATATCCAGGTGGATGATTATACAACAATGATCTATTAAAGAAAAATGAAAGTTTTGTTTGGTTAGTAAGCATTCTGCTTGTTAGAACCCCAGTTTCAGTATTTAAGTGAATTTCTGGTTATAAACCAGTCTTTACTTTGCATTACAACAGATATCCTTTTTGTTTCCTCTTTTACAGATTTACGTAAATATGCATGTTTAGGAAAGTTAAACCCCCGTTTAAAGTTTCAAGGAAACACTTCCACAATTCTAATTTGTACCTGAGCCTCTGGAGATCCTTGCAGTAAAGAAAATGCTTGGGCAACATGTTTGGGAACTGAAGGGAGGATTGCTGCAGTTAAACCGGGAGAAGTTTCTTGCATACCTTTCATTGCAACCTCAGCCGTGGGAGCAAAGTATACCCTGCAAAATATGGCAGGTCATCAGTGAAGAGACGTAACCTTCATTTCTGTAAGTCAAATAAATAAAAGATGATGTAATTCACTTTCCATCCATGCTCATTTACAAGAAAAGTTTACATATGAAGCCATCAATAGTGCCTAAAGTCTAAGTTATTGTTTGCTTGGGCTCCTCAAATATGGAATGTTCATTTCACCTGAACTATACGGCCTTATTGATTTTGACCCCACCATCATATGTGACTTGCAAAAAAATATATGATCTGTATTCCACAGCATCAAATGTAATGTCGGCTAAAAAACCTACAACAAACAGATTTGCATAGTCCATGCCAAAATGAACAATTTTGTAAAACTCAGCAGCCAAAATGACAATGACAAAAGCTTGCAGGCTATTAAAGTTCATACATTTGCTAACAAAAACATTTATGGGGCACCTCAAAGCCATCTCAATATGTTATTATAGAACTTATAGGCCAAAAACTTACAAAACCATATACTTTTTAGAGCAAATGAATCGAGCTTGGCAACTGTGCCTTCATCAAGTTTTAGTTGAGACTGAACTGTCCAACTCAAGCTCAGCATGTCCAAATTTAAGCCAAGTTCAATGTACTCGAATTTGGCTTGAGCTGAGCTGAGTTCACCTGGGTTCCCTATGCAAATAATATCGTTGAGGAGAAACATGCTTCAACCACCAACTGCTCTATATCTGATGAGAGTGTTAAAGATTAAATATAATATTTTTTTATACAAAAATTTTTAACCAGCTTAACCAGCTATTTCAAGCTAAGATGTAATGAACCAACCATGACACTATGACAGGGCATGACTAGATTTATTAAATAATTGAGTTGAACTCAAGCTCAAAACATGTGAAACCTAAGCAGCTTATGTGGTAGACCAACCCAAGTACTATGAATCAAATAACCAAAAAAGATTAAAACTTTTACATGTAAATCCATGAACTGAAAAATAAACACATAAACCCCATAAGCAGTACAATAATTAATTTACAAAATTGTGCCCATAATCCCGAGCACTAACAAACTGAGAAACAAAAAATAAACCACTCTTCAGTTCGATTAACTATATAAGATGAAACAGTACTGATAAATTGTGTACGAAGGACAAGAAGGGCAAGCCATTGGAAGTGCATGTACATGAATGGGAAGGAGCATTGGTCATAAATACAACTTGTTTAGATATGCATGGGCCTTCGTAATTCTTGCCATCCATCAAAGGGGCCCCAGAAAAGAACAAGGTTGCTCCTCAACCACCAGGAGAAAACACAGATGGAAGGGAACTTGATGAAATCAAGACAGAATAATCATGACCTTTAAAGTGTAGGAAATAGTCATTTTCAATACAAAACTATTAATTTGTTATGAAAAAGGATATAGTATCATTCCATATCTAAATCAACACTGTTTTCTAGAAAATCAGAAGCAGAAAGTCTTCTAAATTTTCTACTTAGAACGTGTGAGCAAGCCAGCATGTGTGTGTATGAGCGCACACACATACAACATTTAGGAAATAGCCAGAGATGCCAATTAGTGGAATCTTATATCAACTCCAAATTCATTCTTGTTAAAATATTCTCTAGAGTTCTAAAGATATCTGTCCCTCCTATGTACATTAGAATACACTGCCATTAAATTCCCATATTGCATTACTACAGTGGAGACAAGGTCAAGGCTTTGATCTTGGCACAATGTAATATCTTCACTCATCAAGCAAGTTTTGCACAAATTGCAAATTACACTTCCATGGTAGCCCAAGATGCAGTCCCTTCCAAACTCTATACATGTACTTTCCTTGACCCTGCCAACCACTCTGTTCAATCCTCCCATGAGTTACTATTTATTTTATACCACTTTATTTTAATAAATGCACAATTGTTTTTATTTTATATATTAATTTAATCCAACTGGGCACGATTAGAATTGCATATGCTGAACATTCCTATTGTGTAAGGCAGTCTATTCTCAAGATATAGACTTAAGGCTAATTGAGAACATAGAATTCCTGTTCAATGTATGGACACAAGTTGATTGATTGCTTGAGAAGGCGCCTCAATCACAGAGAAACAAACTTACAGAACAAATTGCAGACTACCATATGAAACAATGGCTAGTATACAACTCACACAACCAAATACAATGAACAATTCTCCTCTTCAAACTAAACTAAAGATGATAATGAATGACTACACAAGCACCCCAAGCTGAATATTATTAAGAACAACAACAAAGAAGATCCCCAAAATTTGATGCACAACAATATCAATCACGAATCAGGTAATTTGAAATAAAGTCAATGTAAAGCACATGCAAATTACAACATCTTACTTATTTATTTTGATAAAGTTAGAGTTATACATGGAATAAAAAAAACATAATCATATGCATTAAATATCAACATTTCTCCTGGACGCCAGATTTGCACGATTTCATAACTTAAGAAATTTCTTGCTCATATTAAAACCAAAATTTTAACATAACATCACAATTCATTGACAAATTGATACCCCAAAAAAAAGAAGAGAATAAAATCCAACTAGATTACTTCTCAATAGCATTATTAAGATCATTCAAAATCGATACCAAAAAAAAGAATGTGAGAGAGATTAAAACTTCATCTAAATTGCTTATCAATAGCATCTATCAGATCATTAGAAATCAATACCAAAAGATGAAGAGAATTAAAAGTTCATCTAAATTACAGCTCATTATCGTTCAGATCATTTAAAAGCGATATCAAAACAAAAACAAAATTCCATCCACAGAGTTCTCGACATCATCTTTCGGATCAATCAAAATCCATACAATAAAAAAAAATAGAGAACATAATGAAAATTCATCAAACTTACTTCTCAATAGCATCTTTCAGATCAGAAGTAGCATCCTTAGCCTCCTCCATGGTCGGAACAGGCCCAAAAACAAGCCTAGGGGCAGGATGCAGCAAATCCAAAAGTTCCTCCTCATTTCCACCAGCAAACTCCCACTCATCAACCTCCCAAGAAGGCCTCTGGATCGACGAAGCCACAGGCGCATCGGCGTGGCCATGTTCGACAGATAAAAGGGGAGTCGACTGCCCTGCTCCGGTGGCGTTGGGCCAGGAGGCGACTGGGGGCGCTGCGGGACGATCCCCGGGTGGTGGCGGTGCTGCGATAGCCCTTGATTGCCGCAACCTTGGCCGCAGTTCTAATGGCTCCTCCACCCATCTCTCTCTCTCTCTCTCTCTCGCTCTGAGAATTCTCCGGCTGAAGGAATAATCCCAAAAAGATGAGATTTTTATGGCAGAGACCAACTAAAAATTCATAGTTTATATAGAGTTTTTTTTGTTTGTTTGTTTTGCAATCATACCCCTGCAAAAAGTGGATAATAATCTATGAAGACAAATAATTTAAATTTTTTTTAGATTGTAGTAGGGTGTTTGTGCAAATTATCCAACCCTTTATTAGCCCGTGAAATTTGAAATTAATTGCATAATTATGCTTGGAAAAGTGTGTTTAGTGGATAGAATTATTATTTTTTTAATTTTAAAAATAAATATAAAGAATCAAGGATCATGGTCATCTTCTCACATTAAAATATATTTAATTTGATTTTTAAATTAAATAAATTATAATTCGTTCTTATCACACAAAGATAAAAAAAGATAATGACGTATCTAAATCTAATAAACTGAAAATTTAAAATTTTTAAATAATAAATAATATTTAAATAAAGTGGATAAGGAAGGATAGTAAGTTTAATTTTTATCAAGCAGTGTTTTTTTTCATGTAATTAAGATTTACATTGTTGGGGGTGGATGAAATTATATTTTCTTGTGGGGTGAATTTGCAAAATAAATAAATAAATAAATAAATAAATCAAATAAACTCGAGATTTTCTCATTTTCAGGACCTGTCTGCTGATGTGTCCGACATGCAGAATCGAATGTTCACATAATTTTCCCTAGTGTGCAAGCAAGAGCGGTATGTTGTACATGAGGATGAGTTCAAATTGCATGTATACCCTTAAAAAAAGGGAAAGTTTCTTTATGTATTATTTAAATATTTAAATTTATTTTGTAATATAGATTTGTGCCCAGTATAGCGCCTTATACATGGTCGTTCATTTTGACAGAAATGCTATGGAAAAAAAGGGAAAAAGTGTTATTTTTGTAAAGGTAAAATTTTTTTTTTAATATTTTTGGTGTTCATTTATAAAAAATTGGGAAAAAAAATTTAGTTATTAAATAAAATTTTAAGTAGGAAAAAAATTGAAAGTTAAAGAAATGAAATTGTATAGTGTGGCTCATTTTTCTGACTACAGTAAAAAAATTACTGAACATCAGAAGAAAAAAATCAAAGGAGGAAAAATCGGACTTCCTTGTCTTTCCCACTACCCCAAAGGAATGCTCCGGATTGGGCGGGTCAAGGTAATGAAAATTTATTTTAACAAATGGGTATATATGAGTAATTTTTTTTTACCGGTTTTTAGGAATTACCGTTATGATAAATATAAATAAATCTAAAAATTGTTTTATAATTAAAAAAAAACTCTCCATTAGTCTTGGAGAAAGCAATGAAATAGGATATTAAAGACTTAGAGATATAAAAAAAAAATGAGAATTTTAAAATGTTTGTTAAAAAGAGATGGGATCAATTAATTATTAAATTTAAATATTTAATATCTTAATTTATTATTTTAAATTTCAAAAAAGTATTGAGATATTCTAACGTGATCATTGATTAAACATTAACCTAAATAAAATTTGATATTAATTTATTATATATATATATATATATCAAAGTAGGAAAATCTCGTGCCCCTTGTCAAGCTCTCCTTAAAAGTTTTTTCTACTAAAATCATGTAATATTATAACAATATTAAAAAATTTATAATATAATATTTAAATAATTATTTCATCCAAATGAATATTTTGTGCTAGCTTTTTATAAAACCTGATCCAATAACATGACCAGATTTGGTCAAATTGGATTTCAAACTGTTGATTTACATCATTCATCTCTCCTATGCCTAGCACATGCATAACACTATTAACAAATAAGTAGAGGAGGGTTCCGAAAATTTAAAACTTTAAAATTATTATTATAAATTTTAAAGCTTTAAAAATAAATAATAATTGCTCCAAAATAAAAAATCTAGAGCAATTGTTTTAATAGTATACCCTTGAGCCCCTTCTGTTGTAGAAATAAGTGAAGATATAATCTAAATTTTTTAAAAATTGAACTAAAAAGATAAAACAGCCATATATTTTTTTTTGTGGATATCATTTATTTTTTAAGAATTAATAACTGATAATTTTTTATTTTATGATAATTTTATGATTAAAGAAGTTTTCAGATAAGGACTCCAAAGTCCTTGGGAAAGCTTCTTATCACCATTTATAGTTTTGAAAAATCAATTTCCCATAACAGCCTAGTAATTCTTTTTTTTATATAATTATAATTTAAAATTATAAATTTTGTTATTTCTCTCTCCTCCGTTGTGTCCTAACCTCGTAAAACCAAGGAATCATGCTTTGCTTTTTTTTTTTTTCCTCCCTCCGGAGAGATAAAGAGTGCTAGACTCTCTCCCAAGAGGATGGATAGCCCTTGTGAGATGATAAGATTAGGGTTAACAGAGATGAAAAATGTAAATTTAAATAAAAAAGAATTAAGGTTTTTTTTTAAAACAGTTTTGAGTGAGGAAAAGTTATAAAGACTTTGAGGCTTTTTGAAGTTTACTTAGTTAAGGGTTTATTTGGATTAGCTTTTGTAAAATTCAGAAGTGCTTTTTATAAGTTAAGACTTTCGAATTTAAAAAGTTGTTTAGTATTAGATTTTTATGCAAAAACGAGTTATTAAAAACGAAAAACAGCTGTTTTTTTCTAAGAAGCTAGTCATGACTAGCTTCTAAAAAAAACTATTTTTTAGGTTATTTTTTACGAACACTTCTCTACGTAAAAGGTGAATCCAAACACAAAATAAAAAAAAGTGCTTAACTTACTCTGTAGAAGCACTTTTTTCCAAAAGCACTTCTATTCATCCAAGGCTTTGTTTGGATTGGTTTATCAAAAAAGTGCTTTTTTTAGTTTAATAGAAAGTGCTTCTGAAAAAAGTGTTTTTTGTATTTTCTGTTTGGATTAGCTTTTATGTAGAAGCAGAAGCTGTAAAAATAAGCTAAAAAATAGTTTTTTTCATAAGCTGGTCATGACTAGCCAGCTTCTGTTTTTTTCACAAAAGGCAATATAAACAACATTTTTGGAACCCAGGAGTGTTTAACTTATAAAAAAAAACACTTCTGGGCTTTCCAAAAACCAATCCAAACAAGGCCCAAAAGTGCTTAACTTATAAAAAAGTGCTTTTGGGCTTTCTTAGAAGCCAATCCAAACAACCCCTAAAGTAAATTGAATATGAAAAAACAATTGAATTGATGAGAAGAGAATTGTATTGCATGTTTATAAGTGTGTATGATTACAAGAAGGTTTGATTTTTATATAGAGATTACAAATGAAAAATCATCTTAACATTTCCTCAAATTACTTCCAATTATGTTCATAATTAATCCAATAAATATCACCCATATTTATCTTATTGCCGTAAATAGTATCATGAAAATTTTCTAAACATAATCACCATGATCTTGAATTTCTTTTTAGCATAATCAACACCTGATTATTTCCTTGATGCTAGGGACATTTAAGTTCTTTTCCCAATTTTTTTGGTGATGAATTAAAAAAAAAAGAAGAGTGTTTTAGTTCATTAAAAATATTTAAGACGTACTTCTGGGAGATTATATTTGTTAAGGAGAAGCCAAGAACAAGAACCAAAACAAGAGAAGGCAGAAGAAGAAGAGAAAAGGAAGAAGTTACAGTCAAAACGTTCATGTCCTTCGCATTAGATCATTCATGTTTCTATAGTAAGAGAATCAACGGTCTGGATTCATTTTACAATGTTGGACCCCATACTACTTAAAATCCAACGATTAAGAATTCATCATCTAAACAATCCACAAAAGGACATCAAGGAAATTAGGAATGAAAGATGAGTAGGAAAAAATAAAATATAATACTTAATTAAATAATTAATTTTAATATGTAATACAGTGAATTATATTTAAAAATAAATAAATTTACTCATTTATAAAATGTCTTCAACGTTATTATTCATTATAATTATTATAATTAATTATTTAAATTAAATAATTTACTTTACCTATCCATCTTAATTGTTATAATTAAATATTTTAATTAAATAATTCACAAGAATTATTATTATTTTTAATTATTATAAACATATTAATTAAAAATAATTAATTTTAATTATTGCAGTTAAATTTTTTAGTTGTAATATTTGACCTTAATTACAATATTTTAATTTTAAAAATGGCACATATAGCTTCTTGTAGGAGCGCATTTATCCATGGAGAATGCAGCACAAGCATGCAGGAGAATAGTTGTATTTTGATTTACTTGTTAAATTTTTTAAAGAAAAGTAATGAACAAAGTTTTATTATGTTCTGTATTTGTTTAAAGCTATAAGAATCTTGATTATTGAAGCTTTGAGATATTAGATTGAAGTAAAGAGGAAAATAGATAAGCGACTATAGGCAAGCGTCATGGTCTTGTATGGTCCCTTGTATATATATATATATGTACATGATTGTGTTAAGATTGAGAATAAGTACAAAATGAAGTTCAAAACAAAATTGACTATGAATTAATATTTCAAATGTTAATCTAACACTAAACTATTCTATGTTAGAGTTAGGTTAGCACAATCACCTTTGTTTGATTTAAAATAATGTCCTAATTCTAGATTTTT
The DNA here is from genome assembly GCF_009730915.1 of Dioscorea cayenensis subsp. rotundata. Taxonomy (NCBI): domain Eukaryota; kingdom Viridiplantae; phylum Streptophyta; class Magnoliopsida; order Dioscoreales; family Dioscoreaceae; genus Dioscorea; species Dioscorea cayenensis. The sequence continues at coordinate 19,275,577 of NC_052479.1, read as the reverse complement.
AGCAAAAAAAACAAGACTAATAAGTTGTTTCTCTACAGGTTCAAAAGAAATTGCAAATACGAATCGAGGAGCAAGTGTTTGCAAGCAATGTTCCATAAAGCCTAGGAAAATCTCAAATTTGACATGAACAACATTAGAAATTTGGAAATCACAAGAATGCAGTTTTCTTGCCATTAATAGTAAGCTGTTGAATTAGGGAAGGAGATCCCCATTAATAGTATCAAGAGGGCACAAAATTTGCTTTCTTGCCATACCTTGATAGTGTAGTAAAAGAAGCTCAAGATTCCAAATTGACTACAAATAGTTCTTTTCTTGTGCTTGATTTGAATGTGAAGAAAAATTAGATTTTGTTATGGCTTATTTATATATGGGCAAATCATTATCAAGTGTGTGATTTTTATTTTTTATTTTTTTTTACTTTGTTTCAAACTTACCATTATTTTCTTTGTATAATAGAGATTACTAATGAATTTTGTGTTTCCTTCTAAATATCTTATACTCATTTTGATTGTTGAAAATTATTAGATTCATTTGCAAATATAAATTTGTTAATTAGTGACATAAAATTAAAATAATTTATGTAGACAATTATATATATAATTTATATATACATTTTAATTAGTATTCTAAAAGCCATTTTTTTGTTTATATATTGAAACCCTAACTAGCTTAACAGCCCGCCTTCATACTAGTTAGTAATAAATATATCATCCACTCTGGTTTGGAGAAGAGGATATTATACCATAAAAGATAATATATTACTAAATAATTATCATGAATCCACTATTTGATATATCTTTACCAAATATTTGAATTAGAAGATCATGACAAAGTAACATTTTAATTGAGCAACTATTAGCAAATATTATTGTATCCGTCACACACATGATCTATAATATTTAAAGTCACGTTAAATATATTTATATAATTTAACCAAAGTAAAAACCAAGTTCCACACAAACAGGAGAAAATATCTTTTAATAATATGTATATATATATTTTACAAATTGGGACAAGTGCTGCTAGTGGTGTGCACATGGGCTGAAAATTTAAAGATCAAAATATCAAAATGGTCTTTATTTTGCGTTTTTGCCCTTTTAGTCCTTATAATATAAAATCCGTCTTTTTGGCTTTCGTATTTGTACATTTCTATATTTTTTGTCCCTCCAATTGATAGATCTGCCATTTTGGTTCTTCCAGTTTATCAACTAGAGGGACCAAAAAGACGAAAATATGAAAATATAGAGACCAAAAAGAAAAATTTTACAGCTAAAGGACGAAAAAGTGCAAATACAAGAACCAAAAGGGTGGATTTTATATTAGAGGGATTAAAAGGGCAAAAAACACAAAATAGAAGGATCATTTTGATATTTATATAAAAATTAAACATCTAGTTTGTGCGCCCTCATCCGGCAATGGGAGGTGCAGGTTGGAAGCCCGCATTCACAAATAGGAACTCATTACTATGATTGCATCCCGTAGGACTTAAATTTGGGGTCTTTTGAATGTCACACAGAGCATTTTTCCTAGTGGGCCCAATGCATGTGGACCCACGCCTCCATCAACTTGAAGTCAACCTTTCTTTTCTATTTCTTTTCTCCTTGCTTTGCCTTCACATGAAGCTTGATACTCTCTTTCCTTGTCACATCCTGAACCCTGTTCACCAGACTCGATGCACCAACAAACAACCGCATACCCACCAGACCAAGACCAAGTGGGAACACAAAGTCTCAAAATCTGTCTCACAACAAATATAATAGAACAAAGTATTAACTTCACAAAAAGCATAAGAATTCAAGGGATACGATTACCAAGTTTACAACTATTGATCAAGGGGGAAAAACAAGAGTCGAAGTTTAAACAATAAAAGCTCCAAGTTCAAATGGAGAAGAACTGATAATATGCTAACCAACTGGTGTTGGCTAGCTCAACGGTTCCCGCTAAGAAATCCACCACACAGTTACTCCTGATCTGGAAAAGATAAAACAATTATTTATGAGCTTGACAGCCCAGTAAGCACCCACTAAAAATATCGGTATCATATAAAATTTCATAAATTTCAAAATCATACATAAGCGTGACATTAAACAATAATTATCAACTATAAAACCCAAAAATCAGAATATTTCAAACAAATATAATTTATCAAATGAAAGAGCATATGTCCCCCAAATGACTAATGCCAAAAACAAAACATCATAATCACATATTTAAACTCGGTGACCCCAGTCAGATTTTGAGAGTTTATTTATTTATCTTCGATGACCCGAGCAAGATTATCAAAGGCCGTTTATTCTCTACCTACGGAATGGTGCGAAACTATAGTTTCTTCTCAAACTCGACATAGTCAGTGTTTAACCCCCAATGACAAGGTTATTGCAAAGTTAATTTGGGGACTACAAGTTACTATGTCAAAATTATGCCAGGTGCAAAATTATTGTCAACTCAGAAATATTGAAATTTGGTGATCCTGTTTTCTAATAAAATAATTCTAATTATATCAAAAATAGTTACTTCACCATACATAATGCAAATATCAAATAAGTACAAAAACAACAATTATGTAATATAATTAACTACATACTCGAATTATTTGAAAATAAAAGATCACATGATTTAACAACTAAGATGATAATAATAATAATAATAGAGCTACAGTAATTATAATCAAAATTCACAAATCAACTAATAACTTAATTACATAAAATAACTTAATAGTTATTTAAAATAATATAACAAAAATAACCATCAAAATGGTTAAATAATAAATATGTAATCAATTAAAATATTAAATAAAAATAAAAATATTTCCCCTGAAATTACGGGAGTGCGAAAACCGAAAAGTTTGTATATATATTATATACAAAATTTATATGTACATATTTACATATCCAACACCCAAAACTCTAACTCACACCAATCAACTTCTCTCACGGAATCCTATATTTGGGAAGAAACCCCATTAGAATTACTGACAATAAGAATAAAAAAAATAACCAAAGATATGCAAGAACAATTTCATGATACATTGAAGCTACAAAAGTCAAGTGGCTAGTAATCAACTCCATCATGCCCTTGATAGAAAATGGCGTAAATTTATAAATTCCTATCAAAATCAAGAATTTCTACCTTCTAAGAAAGCTAGACATCTACAGCTATAACATATTAAAATTTCACAATGATTTGAGATCTACAGAATTTAAACCATTAATTTGATTAAACTTATTTCTACAAATCAAAAAATTATTTAGACATACCCTTTCTAACTAGAATATCTCACAGTATAAACCTTCAATTGAGATCAAACTTTAGGAGTAGAAAACTAACTCAAAATGGAACAACTTTCTAATTGAATATATGACCTTATTCCAAAACTAAGACAATGAAAATGTCTGACCAATCTTTATGCTTTTAGTAGAAATGTCATTTGAGCACAAGTTTAGTAATATGGCTATAGCTCAAACATTACAGAAGAATAAATTCTGAAATTCTTCTGATCCATAGATAAGCTCAACTTCTACAACTTTCCTATATAATTATATATCTAATTCAAACTCTAAAGTAATTAAAAAAATTAATAACTCTTCAAGGTCCGCACAAAAGTCTTATCCATGGCACCTAAATTTAAAGGTTGTAACTTACATCATACACATGGAGAAAATATGAAATTTCACAGTAATCTATTTAAGAACAAGATATGCAAATTCTCTATTTTTAACTCCTCAAAATTTGGTCTCTATGTCACCCAAATTAAAGAGGAATCTCTGCTATGGTAAAAGAAAATTTCTGAATCTTATCCTTAAATAAATTAAATCCTACCCTAACTAGTACTACTTTACAAACAATCATAAGAAAGGGAAGAAATAGAATAAATTAGAACCTTACCACAACCACTCACAATCAAGCACCCACGGAGGTGAGTTTCTCGTCTTCATCACCGGAATCACGCTGTAACCAAGGAGAGATGCTAGATCTCATTTTGTCTTAAATGGTAGTACTAAAACATATGGAGGCGAAGAGCGAGAGAGTGAGGAAGAAGACTTTGCTAGGATTTTGAATAAAAGGTATCTGAAAACTTACAATAAATAAAAAAAATAAATAAAAAAATTAAATGTAAGCCCAACGACATTAAAAATTTTTTTTAAAAAATTTGGTGGGGCCCATAAATTCCTCACTCGTTAAAAGAAGTTTAGCCCTCTAAACTCAAACTTGGTCGGGAGAAGTAGGCTTTCAGTAAGATTCAAACCATGTTATAGTTCGAGTATCATCAGACTAGCTGATAAGATTCAAAGACAAAGAGTTTCAAACAGAACTTGACTGTGATAATGCTCTATGGATGATGGTCACAACAAATGGACAATAAACCAATCCTGATCTTAGCACCAACTTATATCAAACATAGCTTAGAATTCATTACCTTGGACATCCTCTATTAATCACCAATTTGAGTTTATATTATCATATTGTTGTTTGTCATCCAACCTTCAAATAAGATTTAAAATAGCAAACACATTACTACCATCTCAATACATCAATGCCCCTAATATGATCATCATAGATCTAATTTTACAACCATCAAGCGTCTCTCAAAAATGAGGGAGAACATCAAATTCTACATATAATCGAAGTCCAAAACAATATCAGAACACTCTCAATTTTCTTCTGGATAAAAAACTAAGCAAATCCATCTTTAAAAAACCACACTAAGAAGGAAGTAAAAGACCATTCGTGTAATTTACACAAGTTTACAATAGCTTCCTCAAAAGTATCAAAACCATAATAGAAATAGTGGTTCAGTAAATATCCTTTGCCTTATCAACATCAACAATGCAATAAAATTATTATTACCTTAACAATCACCAAGTATTCACAAACCTTAAATTGTCTTAATTTATTCCTCAATCAAATATTTAGAATCTAATCATCAAAATTGACTAAATCTTCCAGAACATTATGGTATGATCCTTTACAACTTTTTGCTGATAACATTACAACAATGGGGTTTTTTTTCACCTTCCAAGTACATAAATATTTTCTAGATTAACCATTAAATCATTGAAAGCAATACAACTGAAAACTTTAAGAAATCATATAAATAAATTAGAACATTTTCTTAGACCCAAGAAAAAAACAATATATATATATATATATATCAAATGGTAAGAAATTTAGCTCCACAAACATTTCAAATCATTATCTTGCCACTCAAAGCATCAAATACTACCCAACAAACAAGCAAAGGTCAAGGACAAACACATTAACCTCTAAGGGCTTTTCCTATTATAGCAGTACTTAAACTTGCCAAACCTCCTAATTCTTATGTCAAATAAATTTAGACTCACCAAGATACAATATGACCAAGTTTCATAATGTTCTTAGCTTTCCTCAAATTATCACATCAATTTGAATCTAACACAATTTCTAAACATTTATTTTTCAGGCAAGTCTTACAAAATCATAAATATCTCCCAAACTACACATCCAATTGCAAAAATATTTTACAAACAAGTATCTAAGGTCATAATGAACATTCCATATTGTTAGAGTTATGTTATAGTTTATATTGGTTAATGAGTCATATTGGGCCCATACCACAAAACCCTAATATTTCTCTAAATATACTCTCATACTCTTTTCCTTACTTGAATATACATACTATTTTTCCTATCATCACATGGTACCGGGGTAATGGGTTAAACTCTAGCCTCTACCGCCGCTACTCCAAACCCTAGCCTTTCAACCCGCCACCAACATCTCTACCGCTAGCCGCAGCTCATCCCTCGCCATTCCCGTTGTTTTACAGGGCGCTTGGCGATGTTCCTCAGCCCTCACTAGTGATGCCCTTGTTTTGTTGCTAAAGGATTTCTCTCTTCATCGTCATGTCTTCGTCTCATGATTCTTTAGTTAAGAATCTTCATTATACTTCATAAATATTAAATGGGAGGAACTATGTTTTTCGGGCATAGAGTTTTGAGCAATTGCTTATGACTCATAAGAAATTGTCATATCTCACACCAGATCTGCTGGACTCTAAGGATACCAAGTATGTTGATTGGCTTGCTAAGGATGGTACAATTCGCTCATGGTTGACTGGTAGTATGGAGCCGGATATTGCCTAAAATGTGGTGATGTTGACTAATGCAAAGGAAATTTAGGAGATGTGTAGATTGACATATGAAAATGGAAATAACATCTCCCGCATTTGTGAGTTATATGAGCAACTGTTTATAGCCTGTCAAGGTGATCATACCTTCCCTCAGTTCTTCACTCATATCCCTGGCTTGTTGGATGAGCTAGATATTTACCAGATATTAGTTCTTGATCTAGCCATCCTTCGTCATTATCAGAATAAAGTTATGGTCATCGGATATCTTTCCGAACTCCCTCTTGAGGTGCAAAACTAGTTGAAGGGTTTTATTCTGAGTTCAGAGAGAATACCTGATCTTGTTGTTGTTTATGCTCACGTGCTTCGCCTGTCTTCCAAATCCACATCTCTATCGCCCATTGTGCCCTCTGATTAGTCTCCATGACGGGCCGGTTACGGTTTGTTTGCCCAACCCACCGCGTCAATGACCCGACGGGCAGGTTCCCACCTCTACTTGTAGCCACAAAGCAGTGTATAACACGACAGGGAGATGTTAGAGAAAAAAATTCTCCTTTTTGGATCCTTTGGTACATCCTTGGGATGGTGGTGTATGTATGTGAGCTCAGGCTAATCCTTTCCTTGCCTTGTTGGAAGATTGGAGGGAGTTCAAGGGTGGTATTGGCTTCATTCCTATAACTAATCAAGCATGTAAGTCCTTGTCTTTGATTCGATTATAGTCTGGATCTTCAATTTATTTCTTGTTTTGATTCTCCATATATGAGATGATTTTGTCTTAAGGTTGATGGGCTCATGTAGTCGATTTAAAGGAAGTGTTGTTCATGGGTTTGATTCAGTTGTATGGTTTAGATTTGAATTGTTTTGTAGATCTATAAAAGTTACATGATTGTCTTTGTGGGGATTGTTTGGTTTATAGGTTCCAGGGGGTTGGATTTGGACATTCCTTTTATGCTTATGGAACATTGTTACTATTGATGTCTTAGAATATCTACAGTGTTATACTTTTGCCCTGTGTTTAAGGTTTTAGTTCTTGCCTATGGTTGTAATTGAATGGAATAGTGATTATTATCAATGGCCCTAAGATATTATGTGTACTTGATAGCGATGATTGTTTTAATACTTGAAATTTTGGGTGTCCTGTTAATTAATGAAAGTGATTTTTTTTATAAGAATAATATTGTAAGCCCCACACAGGTCAAGCATGGTCCACCATGCTTTGCTTTTATTTTTTCCCCTACCATGCACTGCCTTAACTGAATTTTTCCCCCACAACCATGCCCTCCCTCTCCTTTGGCCACACCATGAAACCATTCCTTGGCATGGGAAATGTTAGAAGGTCCAAGCTTCAAAAGGAAAAGGTTCTCTTCATCTTCTTCTTCTTGCTAAAATCTTGGAAAACTTGATTGGTTGGATGTTGGAGAGATAGCTCTAGAGTGGAGTGGCTTATTATCTATAGCTAATTGGGTAAGCAAGCTCTCATTTTGCTTTTAGCTAAAACCTTATCTCTCATGCTTTGTTGTGTTGCATTGAGATGTTTATCTTGAGTTGCAAGCCTTGTGTTGGTTGTAGATGTGCTAAGGCTTAGAAAAATCTTTGCTTGGCTAAAATCTTTCTTTGTGTGTTCTTGGAATGTATGTATTATTGATAAATGCTTGTGTGATAAGAATGCGAAGTATTCTTTCCTTATGATGAGCATTACTTTTATTGGGTTTTAATACTAATACGTGTGTATTTATGTTACTTTCATGCATATAGGGGTATGGAGCCGAATCTTAGAGAAAGAAGCCAATGTAGATCGTGAGTGCACCCTTTGGAGGAAATCTTGAGAAGGTTCAAACGTGAAGACATAAGTCGGGTTCAAGATACTAGAATGTGTGCCAACCTCCTTGTATTCAAGCTAGCATGATAATTTGGAGGGGCACAAACACAGTCACATTCTAAGTATTCCGGCTTGTGCATGTGTAACAAGATCTCCACCAACGCGGCCATTCATTGAAGAAGCAAAGCAATCTACGATGTAAACGTGTGCCCATTTACGTTACCTCGATGAAAGCATAGTTTTGGGAGTGTTTCAGATGGTACTGCAGCAGGACATTATAGCAAAATACTGTAGCAGGTACTGTTCACAGCCGGCCGAAGAAGGAGTTTTCCAGAGAAGCCACACGGGTGTGTGGAAATTCCACACGCCCGTGCGTTAATTCCACACGGGTCATGTGAAATATTCACAGGGGCGTGTGGATTCCCGATTCCAGCCCTTTAAAAGCCGATTTTAGCCCCGATTTCAGTATTTTTTTCTCCATCTTTTCCCCAACTTGAGAGAGGGTTGTGGCTAGAATTTTGAGAGGTATTGGCTAGGGATTGGGAGAGGTTCTACGGCTCCGACATCACGCTCCGTTTGGAAGAAGGTTAGTGGGAGAGCTTTCGTCGGTACCGATCCAGCGAGGTGTATCCCAGGCCGGACAAAGGGACCTTTAGACGAGTAGAGTACTCTCCACAAGACCATCGTCACGACTATCGAGGGGTTTTTTTTATGGATTTATTGCTTTTATATTCGATTTCATTGATTGTAATTAGCTCCATGGAGAGCTAAACCCCCTAGTAGGTACTTGGATTGTGAACCCTAGGATGTATTCGTTTCATTGAAACTTGTTATTATGCTTTCATTAATTGATGTTTTTATTGAGTTCCAATCTTGAATGCATTGACTGTATGAATACTCCCTTAGAGTGACACTGGGGTTGAGAGTTCTTGTTGGTAACCCTTGTGAGTGAGTGACACACCACGAGAGTTAGACAAAGCTAGATTGGAGAGGGTTGAGAGGGTGAGTCAAGAGGTAGCGGAGCATCCCCTTTCCCCTCCGATGTGATTTATTCTATCTCCATTTTCTCGAGTTCTTTGCGGTCATAATAGAGTGAATGGGCTAAGGGATGACCTTTGGCTGGGGCTTAGTTGTGAGTGCAATGGAGTGAAGCTTTAAAGTGATTTTAGCATCTAGGGCTTAGTTGTGGCTAGGGACCTTCCGCCTGGACCAAAGGGTTAGGTCTACATATAGAAAGAGGATTTATCACTTGGAATCCGTATAACTCATTACAATTCTATACGAGTGCGAGGTTGAGAGATTGTTCAATTTCTCCTCCGGGACATGTATAGGGTTAGACATGGTTGACCTTAGATTTGGGACTATGTATTAAAGGATCTCCATGACTCATTAATGCATTAGTTAGGAAGCATAATAGAGGATTTTTGCACTTGAAACGATTGTCCTAGGCGGATCAATATCCGAGTACCCCATCTATATCGATTGCCTTACCTCTCCTTTACTTGTGCTCTCTCTCTTGTCTCTTTTACTTTTGTTTGCACTATATCTTGTCACACAAATCACTATTAATATTTCACTTAATTAAGAAACAATTTAAGTATTTTTATTCCCTGCTCCCTTGTGGATACGATACCCACTCACATGGGATGTTTATTACTTCGACAAACCCGTGCACTTGTGGGACATACGCAAGGGGCGTTTGTCAATTATTCTTAGCAATATTGTTTCCAAAATGATACTAACACTTAGTCTTTGATCTTGCACACAAAGTTCTTGTTGAAATGCCTTGGAACCTTGCTGTTAGATTTTCTTCATTGCTTTGTCAGGTCTAATTACTTTAAGATTTGGTGAGCCTTAGATGTTTATTCAAGCATGAGTGTATCACTTCCTTGCTTTGATAACATGTCTTCCCTAGCGTAATAGTTACCTTGCTTTGAGCAAGAAATGCTTGGGATGCTCTCCTTCGTTTACGCCATTGTTGGTATGGTCAAATACTTAGTGAGTTTTAATTTGGTATTGAGCATTTAGATTTAATTATGCTATTGATAGGGTTTTGAAGGAGGATTGTCTTAGCTTTAGGGAATGAATTTGAGTGGAGCTTTTCCAATGAATCCATATATATATACTTGGAATTTATTATCCATTAATTGTTCGACGAATTCTTGACCCGCAGAAGCAGGAACAAAAGACTAGACCTGTTGATACTTGATTTTTAGAATACATAGATTCTCTAAAAAACTGTCCATTTAATAATACCAACCAATAGGGATGAAACAATGTTCGCTTATTAATGATTGTTTCAAGTCATTTTTTTGATAAAAAAATTGAATCAACTAAATAGTGAGAGTCAATTTTAGGATTCAGAACTATCAAAGTAATACGTTGGAAATCTTATAAGGGTTCCTAAACTAAAGGACTCCCCTTTTTTTTCTTCTAGGAGAAAGCATTATACGAAAGACTATCAAAACTTCTTACTTATCTTACACCACCTATACTAAGGTAGTGTCTACTGATTCTATCTGGAATTAGATTAGAAAGGCTAATCTAATGGGAAATCCATTTAGGAGAATATTACCATATGGGTATTCGGGTGCATGGTATACATTGATACTCCAGTGCATTTCTCCCTCTGATTCAGAATAAATATGCTTTCGGACCCTCTCTTTAAAATTTAAAGTGAATGCTCCGGCACGAATCTCGGCAATCAATTGTTCTGATTCCACATATTGACCATTTTGAACTAAAATCAAACCTTTTGGCGGAATATTCAGATTATGTATAATATCCCGACCCTCAAGAGTTACCTTTTGATTGAATGCTTCTTTGTAAGATGCGTGTGTGAATTGAGCTTCTGCCAAATAACAACGTGGTCACCACTCTTGATGTGTATGGAACTAATTAATTTGGTATTAAAACATTAGTTAATCTTTGTACTCTTAACCAATTTCAAAAGCATTGGCTTGATTTATTTACCTAACTATTTATTTATCTATTCTCAGTTCTTTCTATTTCTGAAAAGAATTTGCTTGCAGATGATATATATATATATATATATATGGGAAAACATCATCTAGGGACATCCCTAGATTTCAAATCTAGGGATGTTTTTAAATCTAAGCCGTTTCTACTGTACAACACTGTACAACACTGTAGAACGCGGTTTCTACTGTTCATAATGATAAGAGCCGTCAGATTTTCATCCGATGGCTATTATGGACATCCCTAGATTTGAAATCTAGGGACGTCCCTAGATGATGGGTTCTCTATATATATATATGTATTAATGTATCTTATAGGATGAAAAGCTTTAATTGAATATTTTATAAAAAGTTAGTGGATAGTTAGTCGGGTAATTTAAAATTCTGTAGCAATTGTTTAATTGCTTATACTTCATCAGCATGGTTAGTTAATTGGTTAATTTTTTTAATCTAATTTCTGTAATATTTAGTTAATTGATTTTTTATTAAGTTATTTAAAAGGCATGGTTTTCAAATGGTTTCTCTGTTAATTTTTTTACACAATTGTGTTAGCAGCCAACTGCACAATTTCATATGTTTTAGTATTTATTTATTATTTAATTATTTAATGGTTTGTTTATTTATTTATTTTTTTTATTTATTTGTTATTTTGAAAATACTTGTTAGTTTCTCAAAAGTGGGATCTCGCAAAAATTGTTGTTATGCATAAGTTAGTCTCCAATTATAACTATTTTATAACCTAGTCAATAGGGGTTAATATTGACCTTGTCAACATGAACTCTGTAACTGAAACTATAGTTTCGCACCACGCCGCCAGCAAAATAATAGTAGTATTAAATTTCTGACTTGGGCCATTGAGGTATAAATAAATGGAGTCTGTTTTTTCTGACTCGAACTACTGGGGTAAAATAAATGGGTTATGATATTCTGATTTGGGTGTTGATGAGGTAAAATTAATGGCCTTTGTAAATTGGAGACACTTAAATGATTAAAAAGCCACTTTGCTTTATTTTTGTAATTTGCAAAATGTTTATGGATACATGCATTAGGATTTTCTGGATGTTTTGGACTTGAGATTCAATTTCTGTTCATGTATGTATTTGGTTTAGGTTTTTGCAATGATGTTACTTTAAATCTTTAGACTATGTTAATCCCTATTTTGTTTTTAGTGGATTGCTTACTGGGTTTTTTGAAGCTCATCAAGTTGTTGATTATTTATTTCAAATTAGGAGTAAGGTCTTGCAAGGGTCAGTCTAGCCGAGTCATCAGGTAGCGTGTGCCCCTTTTTTGTTGGTGGGTGCCTTAGCAGTTTTTGTTGTAGTTTGTCATTGTATTTGACATTGTCTTGTATTAACATTCTAAACTCCAATATGTAAATACTTGGTGTTGTGCTATTTGTATGTTTTGTATTTTGTGTTTTCTATTTTGTTTAGGGGTTGAGGCCTTGCATGCCCACTTGGTCTTGACCAATTGGGTGTGCGGCCTTTTGTCCACATTTTGGGCTCGCCACACTGGGTTGGGGGCATGACAAATGTTTCATTATAGCAAGAGCATGCATAGTTGATTTATGAATCCATTTGCCAATGGGATGTATGATATTTGTTCCTAATAGTTCATAATGGTTGGTTTTTTATTGGTCGATTGCTTGTAGCATGTCCTGGAAAGTTTCCATTAGTTGTATAAGTGGATGTGATATGTTCCCAGCATACCAATACTATTTTTTGATTCAAGGTTAGATTGATTCTCCAGATGCTAACCTTGGTAATAAAACATTGAAGTGTATGACTCATATGCATGGTTATGGTTTATAAGATTTATATATTAACCCATTTAAGTTTTCCTCTCAAATTTATTTTATTATGCAGGGGAATCTTTGAATGTGTTGTAGTTTGTTGAATCCTGCTAGCATTTGGAAATTTGGTTAGGCTACTTTCTTGTTTAAACATAGCATGATGCCTAAGTTATAGTTCAAGATAGGAGCCATGCTAATTCTGTGTCAGCTCTGCTTGAACAAGAAGTAATCCTATAATCTATGGCTTCTTTAATTTAAATCATGATTTTCTTTTCACTAACGGTATTTCCTGCTTAAACTAGGGAATTCATTGTTAGCTTGAGATAAGTGTGTAAGTTTAAAATTATTTCAATCAGTTCTCACACTCAATTAGCATGTCTTCAATATTTTATTTAGAAAATGGTGCTTAATCTATTAATATATCTATCTCAGGGCAAGGGTGAAGCATAGCAAGCATGAGGGAGCTAATGAAGCAATTTTAGAGCAATTCAATGGAAAAGAAGCATTCTTAAGCATGAGCTAATTAGGTGTCGGTTTGTATGATGTTGACTTCGCAAGGATGCCAGAGTACGAGGCACTTCTCATCTCTTGGCCCCATGGCGAGCCACATGAGCGGATGTGGAGCTACCTTATCACCGATTTAGTTTTTGATCTTCACTGGTCAAAGGCCACTTAACTTCGCTCCCCCATCCTCATATATGTTCATGCTCTCCTTAAACGTTATGATAGGGTGGGGAGATAGCACAAGGATGGTCAACAACAAGGATTTCCTTAACCTGCTGAGCATGGTAAATGGATTTCCCCTCATATGGGGCATGTGTTCTCCACTTTTATTCATCATTAGGCTACTGACTCCCGAGTCGGAGTCATCTATGTTGGTCCTTACTGTTAGGTAATATCGCAAATATCAAATAACATTAAAAGGGCATGCGGAAGCAATAATATATTTGTGATATATATTCTAATTGTTTTAATGAGCACCGTAATTTAATTAAAAGGCCTAGAAAATTACCTCTTAATAATTTTCTTTCTTTTGATGCGCCGAACTTATCTCTCGGATTGTCGTAGATCTCCTAGCGCCGAACGAAAGTTCCACGCCTCTAGATCACACGCCGGAATTAAGAGACAATCTCCTCTTCTTCTCCAAATAGCGGCTAGAGTTAGAGAGGAAGAGAGAGCTAGGGGATTTTCTCACTAGAGAATTAATTGAGTTAATTCCATAGTTGGAGAGGAGTCATATTTATAGAAACTTCATAAAACATGATAAACATTATTCAATTATGAGTTCTATTCAAAATATGAATCTTCATAACATGATAAACATCATTCAATTATGAAGTCCTATTCAAAATATGAACCTTCATAATATGATAAACATTATCATAGAAGTTCTATTAGAAATATGAGTCCTAATCTAACTAAAACCACTTTTATCTTTGAGTCCTCATAATTTTGATTATCTATTCGACTCCATCGAATTTAAATCAAAATTTAGACTTAAGACAAAAACCCTAGATCAATTTACAATTTGACTCATCCCATGAAGTAAAATTGTAAATTGATAATTTTACCCCTGTACGCAAAACGAGACTGATTCTTTATCCCTTTAAGCGTGACTTCCCTAGGTTCGTTTCGATTGGCAATGGGAGGATACCAAAGGACGTGGGTAACACCTAGCCAGCCCCATGGCCCCACGTCGTAGCCCAATTGAACACGAATGAGTAGATCATTACGAACCTTTCCGATTATGATTACCATATGTGTATAAACCTTTCGTTCTTGTATCCCAACCGAGTGAGAGCCATGGTAATGGTCAAACTCACTAAACTCGATCATATGCAAATAACTATAGTGGTTGAGATTACAAAACTACCCTTCGTGTCCCACACGATTAGTTTGGCTGCCTTGGCCAAGGTCTTCTAATCTCACATACTTATAGTCACATAGGATACTGACTTGTTTACTTCGGAGAGAACGAATTCCTTCTTGGTGATCACTCACAACTGCTACATGCCCGACATAGTCGCACTTCGAGGTCGGCCCTACCAAAAGGTGAACTGAGCCTAACAAAACTCTAGTAACAGACTAGACGTCACAAGTACATTGTGATCATGATATCTCAGGTCTAAGGTCTACTCATATGATCATAACCAACAATCCCAATCATTGACTGTCAAAGAGTAAAACCCATGTGATTGGATTATTGCGAGTCATGTTCGAATACACCAATTCCCAATGATGTATTTATGGCATATGCTCCCACTATCCCATAGTGTTCAACTAGCACTCTTTGTCAAAGTATATGTCATACAAATCCTTACGAACCTTTAACGCCCAATTAAAGATTCTCTGATTTGTGAACTATTTAAGTGTATAAGTACCAAGCTCTTCTAGTGCTCTTTTCTTTATCCCACAAAGAGTAGAAGATTTAACTTAATACACATGGACTATGATATTCAAAACTAATTATAATGCCATCACAAGATTTATATGAACATCAAAATAAATGGCTACTAAATAAGAATGTATAATACAAATGAAATGCCCTAATACAAGTATCCTCGTTGGCATTCGAGGGCATAATCCTAACACTTACATCACTCCGTTCATCTGAGGGATCAGCATTCTATAGAGGACCAGCTAGATAGGATGGTCAAGGTTTTTTTTTTCGGATCACCACCGATACGTTGAGATCATTGGGGATACAGTGACTGGTGTGGACACCCAAAAGTGTTCAGTACTGTGTTATTGATGCTAAAGCTATCATTTCTGCCACTAAGCCATCAGCTTCCGCATTGGGTACCGTATCCCCCTCCCCATTGTTTGCTTCCTCTAGCCATGCCACCCCAGCTCCTTTATTCTCTAGCCTTTTGGTAGTGGTTGACAAGAAGTGTTTAGAGGATAGCCACACACTTGGACGTCCAGCTTTCCCCTCCACCCGGCTTTCCCGTTGGTCCGTCCTGATATGTTGTAGGCATGGAGGATCTTTTTTGGTGACATTGACTCTACCAAGAGCATCGAGTTTTGAGCACCGTAGATGTTTTTAAACTTTTTGTTAATACTTTTTATTCTATTATAGTGATTTTTATTTTCCAACTTGTACTTTCAAGTTAGCAAGGGGAGTCTGCTAAACTTTTTTGTTATTTTGTTCTCTTTTATTACTCTAGTTATGTTCTTCTACTTTCTATATTTATACTTCTCAAGCTTCACTTGTGTACCCTCTTCTATTCATAGGCTTTTAATATGGTTGTATGGCAATAGGACTCCCACATTAAAAGTGGTAACATTGCTCTCTGTGTTAAGTAAAGTCCCAAACTATATCCCCTTAATATGCTTTACCTTGCAAAATTTTATGCATATATTGTGTGCATTGAGGGCAATGTACAATTTAAGTGTGAGGAAGGGGTTTACTTGTGTATATATGATTATGGTTTGATGAGTAAATGATGACGATCCATGATATCAATTTGGGATTTCTAGCTTAAGGGGACATTAGTGTAAGTGTAATTTTCATTAAACATAAGTGTGATTTTACCTCTTGTCTTGGAAACACCATTAATTTCATAGTAAAGGGGAGTTTGGTTGCAAGCCATGGAGTGAGAATCATTACTTTGTAATTCTAAAGCCTTATTTGGATAATTATGTATGGGAGTGAGAGAGTAGTGGGTGAGTGATGAGTGAGGAGTGAACAATAGTTCCTTGCTCACTCCTTGGAGTGAAATTTCAAATTCGCCCACTCTTATACAATAATTAAAACAATAATTTAATTCAACAATAATTAAACAGATAATTTTAATAATAAATAATAACTAAATGAAATAATAATAACTAATAAATAAAACAATAATTTAATTTAAATAATAATTAAATAGATCATTTGAATAATAAATAATAATTAATGTGAAATAATAATAAATCATAATTAAAGATAGTGATCTAGTTCAAATAATAATTAAATAGATAATTTTAATAATAAATAATAATTAAAGTGAAATATTTAGTTAAATGAAATAACAATAGTCAAAATATTTTTAATTTAAAAATAATTATTATTTATTATAAAAAATAGTTATTATCTAACCTAAAATTTTTTTTATTAACTTGTATTAAGGGTATAAAAGTTTTTTACCACATGTTCTATTTTTACTTTTCCTATTCCCAATGAATTACTCTCTTATATTTTACCAACCTAACACATTATTTATTCCCATTCCTACTTCACTCCCCTTCATTTCCATTCCTATTCAATTCCTCATTCCCAATTTGAGAACCAAACACACTCTAAACCCTAACCATGGAGTCACTTGTAACTTGGGAGAGGCAATAGACCATTTGTCTTATGTTAAAAAAAAACTATAAAATAAAACCAGGAAGTCAAATTCTTGCCCTATTGGGAAAATATCACAAAAGATGGTAAAAAGAACTATCACCCTTAATGAATAAATGCCCCTATTGAGTAGTTGGATTTTGGGAATTAAATACAAGTGTACATTTTATGATCTATTGGAGAAACGACTACCTCAAGGGTATGTGAAGCTACTTACCACCTAGTACTCTTTAGCAGTTAGTTCTTAGGAGAATAAAGACATAGATAGGCTTAGTCAATCTTTGCCAAACATAGGACCCATGGTTTAGGGTTGATGCACAATCATGTGCGCGTAAGGGGGAGGGGTACAAGTATCAGGTGAAACTTATCTTTCTTTGCTTACTTTTGGCGCACACTTATCACTTTGTTTCCCAACGCATAAGAGACTCATGTTTACCTTGATATTAGAGGTCATGCACTCATTTCATTTTTTGTATTTTGTATTTCTTTGCTTGAGGATAAGCAAAAAGTTCAAGTAAAGTTGTATTTGATGAGTGCATAATATACACGATGTTGACATGTAGTTTGCATACATTTAGCTTCAATTCTTGAACTTTTTTATATTTTTTGTGATGCTTTGGATATTTTGTGCTTTATTGAATAGGCACTTAAGTTTTCAGGACAAAAGAAACAAAATACTAGTGAAGTAGAGCTCAACAAGGGAGTACGAGCACCCTAGAGAAAAGCATGGCAGTGCTTAGGTTGTGTTTAAGTGTTTAAGCTGTGCAGATCACAAGAGACGAGAAATTTGAGTGTAAAGTGCGATACGACCTAGTTTTCTATTTGCACGACCATGTAGATAGAAGCACAAGCGTGCTTATGTCATGTAGATTACAAAAAAGAGGAAATGAAGAAGCATAAGTAGCCAGCTCCTTACGCAACCGTCTTCAAAGCCATGCAAATCCCAATTAATTTGTGATGTTTTTAACCTATTTGAGTCTTGAACTTAGCCAATAAAGTGCAGATGGCAATGCACTAGTCATACCTACTTTTAAAAGCCCGAGAGTTAGGTTTTAAAGGGGTCTTTTTGGTGAAGAATAGAGAGAACCGCTATAATTTAGAAAGGAGAACCAAAGGCCGTCATTCAAGGATAGATTGATGTTGTTCCTATAGTCCGGAGGGAGTGATTAACGATTTGGCCCTCTTCATCCTTGGATTCCATTGCAACCATTGAGAGGAGTATTGGGGGAGTTTTCATTATGATTTCCTTTTTGTCGTTAATCTTGGATTGTATCTTCTTATTTATGAATATAAGAGGCTAAACCATCATTTAGGATTAGGGTAATAATCTATTACTATATGAGATCAGGGTTTATTGCCAGGACCAGAGGGATCAAATATTCTTGGGATCTCCATGGTCCAAGAATACTCTACTAATAGCGAATATAGGAAATCATTGCAATTGTCTTAAGAGAAGGAAGCTTAGTGCATCTCCCCATCTCCTGACTTTATCCAAAGTTTGTCATCTCTCCACCATAGTTTTCAATTTTCTTACTTAGTCTTAGGAGTAACAAATTCATACTACCAGCTAGATATCAGAGGGTGAACTGGTACTAGGAAAGCTAGTCCCCGTGGATTTGACTTTCTACCTCAAGGTACATTTAACTACTTGTGTAACTAGTGCACTTGGTGTTACAACCTAACCCGCAATTGAGTTCATAACAATTGCACGATAACGCGAGGGGTATGAGTGATCCCTAACCCTCGAGGAACAACAAGGTATTAGGGGCTTGGTATCACAACCAATGTACCCAGAGAAAATAATAGGCAATAATAATTACATTGCTAAAAGAAACATTTTATGACCAACCAAAGTAATGCAAAGATAACAGTAGAACTTGTTGATATATAGGATAGTGACAGCGACTTATAGGCGGTCAACTAGTGAATCCATCCTCATACATACTTAATACTTATAAATGCAAACGACAATAAACCTAAACAAAGATACAAAAGACATAGAGACTTCCAACACAACACTCTACCGTGCGCTCAACCACCACAACCTGAGAAATAGGAGAAAAGGAGAGTGCTAAGTAACCTAGTTACTCAATTAACCAAAATCATAGCCCAAATAGAGGTTGTCATAGCCTTTGCAGTAGAGAAAACAAAATTACATGCTCAACTATAAAAACTTATAATGGGAGAATTAGATGAGATCAAAATAATAAAATCAATTTCTAGAACCAAATGCCCAAAATAATAACATTTTAGAATTCAAAATAACTATACAGGTTATATAAAATATTTACAGGGCTAGCCTAAAAACACTTCTAGCTTAGCAATGACCTCGACTAAGATAGGGATTGCCGAGGATGTTTCTTGTTAGTGTAACAAAATAATTGCCCTCCGTGGCATTGGCCTCTGAGTTCCCTTGTGCAGTGCCCACTATGTTTCAAAATCTAGTAGGGGAACCTCTGACGGAACGGTTATGGGTTGTGTAAATTATGCAAATATATAAGCATGGAAGTATGCACTTAATACTACAATTGGTCCATGATACCGCAAGTGTACGAGTCATCAAAGAATACCTTATGGGTGAACACGAGGGTTGTATTTTCCGAGGAATGGTGAGAGGCTCCTATTACTTCGTTTCACTTAGTCAATAACTTAATCGTTTATGCTCTTTCTTTAGTTTACTTGTACAACACTATTAAACAATAAAATTGGAGACGTTGTTAAGCACACTTAGAAGGAATTGGAAGTATATACTATAGTTATCTTGATTATTAATTATGATAGGCATTAAGTGTCAATCATGTTCTGGGGTAAAACCTGGGGAATTCAAAGGCCTACTAGTCCCAATATGTCATGATGACTAGGTCTAAATCACTAGGAACTATAGGATGGAATCTCTTCCACCCCAGTCTCCTATATTTGCCTTAAGTATGGGAATCCCACAAGAAGAGACCAATCAAACTCTAAGCCTAAAGGATAATCAATTCTAATGTACTCTCCGCAAGTGCACAGATCATTACAAGTAATAAAGTGGTACCCCATAGGGGGTAGGGGTTGTTGAACCACAGGGACTGGACTTCTAGTACTAATTACTCCTTTAATGTATCACAAATCATAGAGTTGGTTGAAGATTTACAAAAAGGTAAAAAAAGAATAATAAGATAAGGGTGGAACCAACAGGTAGACTAGGATCGAGTTTTTGGTAACAAGAGAACAATGGCTGTGATGATTCCTATGTGCTCGAGATGTTGACTTGAATCTAATGCCTACCCCATTACATTCTAAGATCTTTGTGGATGCTCAAAAGCTTTGTTGCATCTATGGCTCTCAAATACGTCAAGGCCTTATTTGCAAATCACAACTACGCCAGGCAATCACAACTACGGCAATTCACACACGTCAAGTTTTACCCAAGCATCTATGCAAATCAAGCACATCAAGTTATGCAAACACATGTAAAACACAAGAATGCATTAAAACTCTATAGGCATAAGAAAACAAGTATTCAAGTATCGAGAATAACAAAGTTCAACATCTCTGGGAACTGTGAAATGACTAGCCCTTCATGACTTGATACAACTGAAAAGAAGAAAGGAAAGAACCAAGGTAAGGAATTATGATCTCCCTCTTTACAAATCTCCTCTCAATTGTGTTTCAAAAGCTTCATAAATGAGCTAGCTCCACTTTTCTTGAGCCTCCAACTTGACCTTGATCCCCTTAGGTGGTGCAATGAAGCTTAATCTTCATCCTTATCAATGCTCTCCCGGTGGAAAAGAAAATTCCAAAACAAAAAATAAAAAGAAACCCTAGAATCTAGAGTTAAAAAGGGTGTTTTCGGGCTCGACACGGTTTGACCATGATCGTGCTTATATCGTGCTTCTCTGTGAGGCTCTGAGTGAATCAACTAAGTGTCAACCAGGGATATTGATAAGGTGTATAAGTAATACGAAGTATTTTTTTCTTGCATTGATCATTACTTTTATCAGATCTTATCGCTTATTCGTGTGTATTTGTGTTCTTTTGCGCATTTAGGGTTGTGGAGACAAGTTTGGAAGACAGGTAGAAATAGTAGATTGCAGACGCGATTATTAATTAAGTTTTTTGGACTAAATAAACGTGAAGACACAAGTTGTGCTCAAAGACATGTGGGTGTGTGTCAACCTTAGGGATGGCAACGGGTCGGGTCGGGTGCGGGTATTACCATAGCCGTACCCGTACCCGATACCCCACTAGTATACCCGAACCCGAACCCGAACCCGAACCTGAACCCGACGGGTTTTAAAAACCCAAACCCGCACCCGCACCCGACGGGTAATCGGGTACCCAGCGAGTATACCCACCCCCGCCCTCAATATTAAAAAAATTAATAAAAAAATATATTATTTTTTTATAAAAAAAATAACTTAAAAAGTAATTATAATTTTTTATAAAATAAAATTATTATAAAATTATAAGACCAAACAAAGAGGAAAAATAAAAAATTCTAAATTGTTAAGTTGTAGAACATATTAGTATATATATGTGTATATATATATATAAATATTTTAGTAATTTTAATTTCGGGTATGGGTCGGGTATTAGAATTCCCATACCCGCACCCGCACCCATTTCATACAAGTCGGGTTTTACCCGAACCCGACCCGAAACCCGGTCAAATCGGGTTTTACCCGTCAAACTCGGGTCGGGTCCAGGTCGGGTTGGGTCGGGTATGGGTATTATTGCCATCTCTAGTCAACCTCCATTGTGCTCAAGTGAATACACAAAGTGGACAGGTACAAAAGCAGTCACACTCATATGTTCCGACTTGTGCAACATTATCAAGAGCTTCGTCAATGTGGTTTTAGTGAAGACGTGACATGATCTACCACATGGATGTGTGCCCATTCATGTGGCCTCGATGAAAAAGTAGATCCGGGAGCATTTTGGTGAAGTATTGTAGAAGTTTAATGTAGCAAATCACTGTAGCAGTTACTGTTCACAACTCGCAGGAAACCAAAATCTGGGAATCCACACTGCCGTGTGGAAATTCCACACGCCCGTGTGGATACCCGATTCCAACCCTACAAATAAAGCTTTGAGAGTTCTATTTGGGGATCTTTATCCTACCTTTTGCCCATCTTTCCAGGCGCTCGCGGCTAAGGTTTAGAGAGGCATTTGCTTGGTTAGAGGAGCAGTTCTACAGTATTCGACATTGAGTTCCTTTGGAGAAGAACTATTGAGGGAGCTTTCGTCGGGATCGATTCGGCGAGGTGCGCCCTAGGTTTCACAAGGGAACTTTTGGAGGAGATGAGGTGGCTCCGCAAGACCATCGATACGGAATAAAGAGGGTTTTATCTATGAATTGCATGCATTTACTTTCGATTTCATTGTTGATTATGTATTGCTCCATGGAGAGCTAAACCCCTAGTGGGTGCTTTGACTTGTAAATCCTAGGATGATTTTGTTTCATTGACTCTTATTATGTTTCCCCTTTCTCTTCCGATGTGATTTATCCTAGCTAGAGGGAGGCACGGGCCGTCTTTTGGCCCGAAACCAACCCGCCCAAACCCGCCGGTTCAGCTGACTAGGCGGGTCGGGTCGGTAACCCGTAACCGGCCCGCACTGTAGCGTGCCCGGTTACGGGTTGGGGCTGCCCCGACCCGGCTGGTTGACCCGGCGGGTCACCCGGGCCGACCCGGCGGGTTGAGTCCTTTTTTTATTTTTAAAAAAAACTTAGATTCAAAGCACCAAAAGATTTGAACCCATGACCTTTTCATCCCTCAAATACCTCATCCACCAACCCAAATTTTTCCTTGTTTAATTAAAGAAAGGAAACATATATAAACATACTTTAAAAAGAATAAAAAATTAGTTTTTCACTTTCTGTTTAATTATATATACCCTTTTAGATTCCATTATTTTTGCATTTTGTGTCAAATTATTTACTTTAATTATTAGTAGCAACCATTATAAAAAAAAGGTATTACTCACCCTTTTTTGTGTTACTCAACATTATAATCCATTGTTTTTATATGCATTACTTATCTCCGTTATTAATATTATTTAAAAATAAATATAAAAAAAGAACATAATGTCATTGATGTGTAATAGTATAACCTTATTGTTGATTTAAAACTATAATCTTTCATACATATTTTTTTGTATATTTTTTTGGGTGAAAAATTCTAAAATTTTTATGTATTTCTAGATATATTATTAACTTAAAATTATAATATTCACCAAAATCCTGATGAATAAATAACTAATAAAATTTTGTTAATAATATATTTTAATGTAAGAAAACTAAATTATGTTAAAAAATATTTATCATAACATAATGTTAAATAACGGTAAAAAATAAACATTATTATTTTAATTTCTCAATTATATATTTAATTGTTTTTTTATAGAAAATTAAATTTCGTATATAATAAATTTTTTTTCAATTTCCATCGTCTCATATTCCCTTTTAATCAAATCTATGATTCTTGAAAATATTTAAATTTAATCCTATACTAACAAGTATCATCTTTTAAAACATTATCAAAATATTCAATAATAAGAATTTTAAAAAAATAAATTAATACTAAAAGTTTTTAATTTTTGTGATTTATTTGAAATTATCCTAAATAGTTTTTAAAAATTTAAAGTTTAGATTTGATTTAAAACAAATAAAAAACAACAATTGTGGTCGCCATGATTTGAACTCAAGACTTCATAAACCATTAAAACAAATCATATACTACTCTAACCAATCTACCAATAAATTTTGTTTTGACAAAAATGCTATACTAAAAGCTAAAATCAATAAACAAGTCTTTTATTATTATAATTTAGTCCCACATCGACTAATTTCAAACAAATTGCATAACAACTGCGTATAAAATCAGTCACATACCAATTTGTTTGTTATTATTTGTTTTGGATATTTTGTTTTATATTTAAAATTATATTAATAACTTTATAACTTTATAAATTTATTTAAAATATTAAATTTTTATAAAAAAACCTGGCGGGCCGGCCCGTGAACCGGCGGGTTCTGGCCCGGCCCGCCGGTTTGGCACTGTACCCGAGCCGGGTCCGGGTCACCCTCCGGTGACCCGTGACCCGACGGGTTGGCCGGGCAGGCCCGGACCGCCGGGTTAGCATTGTTGGCCGGGCCGGTTACGGGTCCGTGCCCATGTCTAATCCTAGCTCCACTTTCAAAGAGTTCTTTGCAGTCATGATAGAGTGAAGTGTTAAGAGACAAACTCCACTGGGGCTTAGTTGCCCGAGTAACAGAGTGAAGTATTAAAGTAATCTTTAGTGCTGGGGCTTAATCGTGATTAGGGGTCTTTCGCCTGGACCAAAGGGTTAGATCTATATTAGGGATCACTTAGAATGCCTAGAGATTCAAGCAACCTTACACAGTGTGAGGTGTCGAGAGTATCTCTTTTCGCGGGGTATAGTATAGGGTTCGTCACGATTGACCTTAGGTTTAGGACCGTGTTTTTGAATTTCCATGCCTCTTTAAACATCAGTTAAGAGGCATAATAATTAGTCTTACACTTGAAACAATAGTCCTAGGGTGAGCAATGTCCGGGTACCCCATCTTTCTATCGATTACCTCTCCTTATTTCTATTGCTCTTTCTTTTCCTTTCTTTACTTCTATTTGTACTGATATTGTTCACTCAAATCACAATTTGGTTTTCACTATAGTTAGATAGCAATACTTGTGTTTCTGAGCACTATTCCTTGTGGATACGACTACCCACTCACCGGAGTACTTTATTGCTTCGACAACCTATGCACTTGCGGTACACACATGCAAGGAATGTGTCAAGTTTTTGGCACCATTGCCAGGGAATAGGCATTTTGGAAGCATTATGTGTTTGCTATTTTAGCTATTTATCACTTTGTCTATTGCACACTTTCTTATTCTTCCATCGTTCTGATTTGTTTTTCTTTCTTTGTTTAAAACTCCAAGTTATGACCCGAGGCAACCCTTTGACATTAGTTGATGGAGATTTGGAAATTGGAAGAACTCATAGACGGGGAAAGGAACCTATGCAAGAATAGGCAAATCAAGCTGAGATAGAAGTTGAAGGGTCTGATATGGCAGAACAACATGACTAGCAGAGGACACTCTCAGATTACGCAAGGCTGGCAGTTCTTGGCACGCAGTCTAGTATTTTGTGGCCATTAATTTCAGCTTAGAGTTTTGAGCTCAAACCAGGCTTTATCTATATGTTAAAACAATCGACACAATTTAATGGTTTATCCGATAAGGATCGGAGCAATCACATTGAGAATTTCTTAGAAGTGTGCGACATGCTCAAGATTAATGGAGTCAAAGATGATGCTATCAGGTTGAGAGCCTTCCCATTTTCTTTGAAGAGGAGAGCAAAGCAATGGCTATGCTCATTACCTAGAGCATCGATCACTACTTGGGAGGAGATGGTAGAAGCTTTTTTTTTTGCCCGATATTTCCCTCCTGGAAAATCTGCGAAGCTCAAGAATGAAATATCCTCCTTTGTGCAAACAGAATTGGAGTTTCTTTTTGAGACATGGGACAGGTTCAAGGATCTCCTGTAGAAATGTCCTCAGCATGGGTTCCCCACGTGGATGATTATCCAAACTTTCTACAATGGTTTGAACCCAAGCACAAAGCAAGTACTTGATGCTGCAGTAGAAGGAACCTTACTAAGCAACACCCCTGAAGAAGCTCGATAACTCATTGAAGAGATGGCTATGAACAGTTATAAGTGGAATACATGAGACAGAAAGAAGATAGACGGACTTCATGAGATTTATGCAGTTACATCATTGGTTGCCCAGGTTGAGTCCTTAAGCATGAAGTTAGACACCCTAACTTCTCCTAGATTAGCGATAGTGATGAGTTGTAATGGATGTGGGGGAGGACATAATTCATCTGATTGCCTGATTGTTATTGGTGATACAACTTCAGTGGAACAAGTGGATTTTGTAGGCAATGCAATGAGAGGTAAAGGAAATCCGTATAGCAATACCTACAATCCGGGGTGGAGGAGCCACCCAAAATTTTCTTGGAGTAATAAAGGCAACAGAAGGCTATGACACCACCGGGTTTCCAACAACAACAAGCCTCGAATATGGAGAATAGAGTTTCAGGGTTGGAGAATCGGATGACCGATTTAGAAAAGGCTTTGACCAAGTTCATTCGATCGGCAGATACGAGATTTCAATCGGCTAAAGCTATACTTCGCAACCACACCGCATCATTGCACAACTTGGAGAACTAAGTGGTACAAATTGCGAAGTCACTCTCGGAAAGACCTCAAGGGAGTTTGGCTAGCAACATGGAGACAGATCCAAGAGAGCATGTAAAGGCGATCACTTTGAGAAGTGGTCACAAAATTGAGAGTAGGCTCCCTAGTGAGAAGATAACGGTTGAGTCACTCAAGGAAGTGGAAGTTGAGGAGAGAGCTAAAGAGAAGGAGGTGGCACCCCCACCTTACAAGCCAAGAATTCCTTATCCTTCAAGATTGAAGAATGACTAAAATGATGACCTATACAAGAAGTTTTTAGGTCTATTCAAGTAGTTGCAAATCAACATCTCATTTTTAGAGGCGTTGTCTCAAATGCCTTCCTATGCAAAGTATCTCAAAGGCTTCTTGACCAACAAGAGGAAGTTGGAAGAGTGTGCATCTATGATCTTATATGCTTCATGTTCGGTGGTGTTACAAAAGAGTATGCCGAATAAGAAGAAAGATCCCGGTAGCTTCATCATTTCATGCAACATTGAAAACTTGGGTGAAGAGAAAGCATTAGAGGATTTAGGGGCTAGCATTAATGTCATGCCTTATACATTCTTTCAAAAACTAGGCTTAGGAGAGCCTAGGCTCACTCGGATGACACTTTAATTGCCCGATTGTTCAGTTAGACATCCGAGTGGCATCATTGAGGATGTACTTGTGAAAGTTGATAAGTATATCTTTCTTGCGGACTTTGTGGTGTTAGATGTTGATGATGACGTTGAGGTTCCATTGATACTTTGGAGACTATTCTTGTGCACTTCCAAAGCCCTTATTGACATGGACGATGGAGAATTGACATTAAGAGTTGGAGATGATAAGTTGACATATCACCTCGCCGAAGCCATGCGACATTCTCTTGATTTTGATGGCACTTTGTAATTTTTTAACACCACTGATGAGCTAAGTGATGATTATGTGCAAAAAATGTTGTGTCCGGACCTATTGGAGGGGTGGTTAGATCAAGAGATGGAGAATGAAGAAGTTTTGGTACTTGGTATAGAGGACAAGGTGAAACCTACCCCGGGAGTCATGAAGAGGATGATCCAAAAGCTTAAGAGATGAAGGAGACATCACAAGAAACGCCACAATGCTAGTGGGGATGAGCATTCACGGAGTAAGGGTGACGAACCCTTGTGTGATAACAAGCTCGATAACTCTCCCTCTACCTTGAAACAATTGTGTTCATCATGCTTTCAAGTTGTAGGTAAGAGGGAAACCTTCATTTATGAGCCCTCGTGAGATAAAGATAGGTACATCAAGCTTAGTGATGTTAAACAAGTGCTTTTTGGGAGGCAACCCAAGTCTTTACTGTTATTCTAGGTTTTAGTTTAGTAATTGCATGAATAAGAGCTTTCGTGTTGGTGTCTTGATTTTTACATGCTATTGCTGTGTTTTTCTCGTGGATTATTGGTGTTTTAGTGTGCTTCATTGTGATTGGCGAAGTTCTAGGTTGTTTGAGTGTGTTTTCATGCTTTTATGGTCAGTTGTTCAATGTTTATGTAGTCTTTGTATGTGTAATTGTTACAGAAATTTCTCTGTAGAGTATGTAATTTTTCTGAGTCATCCAGAGAAGACACACAACCGTGTGGAATTTTCACACAGGTGTGTGTTTCCGTACTCAACAACTCCATCCCGAGAAGACACAGGGGCGTGTGAACGCCCCTGCGAGTGACCTTGTGACGGCTACACGCTCGTGGGTAATTTTCCACATCGGGCGTGTGGATCTCTATAGAGTGCCAAGTCTCCATCTTGAGAAGACATAGGGGCGTGTGTATACCCTTATGGATAACCCTGTGAATGACACACGGGCGTGGGTAATTTTCACACGCCCATGTGAAACTCTGTAGAGACTTCTCCTCCATTCCAAGAGTACAGAGGGGTGTGTGAGTGCCCATATGAGAGCCCCTGTGAACATCCACACGCCTGTGTAGAATTTCCACAGGGGCTTGTGGAATACTTAGCCAATTTCTCGGGAGAATGGAGAAGCACAAGGGCGTGTGGGTGCCCCTGTGGGTCAGGCACACGGGCGTGGAGAATTTTCACAGTCATGTAGATGCGTTCAGAGGTAAAAAAAGGCTATCCCGAGAGCACATAAGAGCGTATATATACCCTTATGATGACCTTGTGGGAGTCACACGGGTGTGAGTAATTTCCACATGCCCATGTGGATGCACAAAATGCCAAAGGGTGCGATTTTTCTTTAAAACCCACTCACGCCCCTTCATTCTATAACTCCCAAGCGCTTAACAAACGTTCTCCCTGACCCCTCATAGTCTATTTATAGGGGTTTTAGTGATTTTTCCGGCCGCATTCGAAGATATTGAGTTTCATCTCTTCGTAAGCCTCCTTTTCCCTTTCTCTTCGTAAATCTTCATCTCTTTAGTTCATTGTGGTCGATTTTGCATGATTTACATGTTTAAATTGCTGGTATATGTTTTTAGAAGGGATTTAGAAGGTTATTTGTGTATTTTGAGTTTATGGGAGCTTGCGGCAGTGCGACTTTCACGTCTTGAAGATCCACACGGGCGTGTGGAATTTCCACACGATCATGTGGATTCTTGCAAAATTGTTTTTCAAGTGTGATTTGATCAATTTCTTTTTAAATCTTTATAAAAGTGGCTCCTATGACAAAGAAAGTGACCAACAAACATCCCCTAGAGTCCTCGCTTGAGCACATGGAGTTTACAATACCCGAGCATCAGGCTTGGTTTGAGAGATTATCAAAGCTCAAGTTCGGACAATCTCGTTTCCCAGATGTGAGCGCACTCAGATAGATACAGTTGGGGGATGAGATGGCCGACTAGGTCGAGGAGCTGTTCGCTGTGGGTAGTTGACACTAGAGATGCTCTCCTCGTTTAAGTTCGATCGATCATATAGCAGTTTCTTAAGCATTAACGCCATACAGTTCAGAGTTTTTTGGTCAGTATCACAGTATAAACGTCACACAGTTCTCGATCTGACTGGGGCTTTACGATCGAGGCATTTATTGACACTGAGGAGTACGACCAATTGCTCTACGGACTACCTCGGTAGTTTGACGCTGTAGTGCGTGTATAAAGCATTGTGTAGGTAGGAACAGTATAAGCCGGGAGTGTCCAAGGTAAACTGCCTTCCCCGATCGGCCTACAGATACATCCATGCCGTTTTGAGCAGTTTAGTAAACACCCGTGGTGATAGTACAGGGTTTTTAAGCCGGCAGGAGTTACTTTATCTCTATTCAATGGTACAGAGCGAGCCATTCCACCTTGGACACATTGTGGCAGAGTACCTGAGGCACTAGGGTCAATATGCCAGGGTCGGAGTCCTCTTCTCAGGCCCCTACATTAGTTGACTCATCATCGGGATGGGTTTACTAGACACTATTCGAGGGACCGAGAAGACCATTATTCCATCTCCCTTCGGCTTGGAGATGATACGCTTGATAGGGATGATCCGAAGGTACGGAGATGGCATTTACGTGATGGTCATATCCCCACCAGAGACAGCTGAGGATGAGGGTGACATAGCCGCCGGGGGGGGGCCATACCTGGAGCAAATGGAGACAAGGCACCTCCCGCAACACAGGAGCCACCACTAGTGCGGATATTTTCTTCGACTCGAGCCCATGATCATTTAGAGAGGCTCGAGAGTGTTGTGGGGGTGTTACAGGATGATTTGGCTGAGGTTCACGCTACACAAGCCACGAACCATACCGAGGTGACGGCACGTTTCGACACTTTACAGCAGCTACTCGACACCTCCAACATGAGATCCTAAGCTCCACCGACACCTCCAGCATCACCAGCAACACCACCATCACCATTAGCAGCACTAGTAGCATCACTAGCAGTACTAGCAGAGCCAAATGAGCAGGACACAGCCGTTTGAGGCAGCTTTATCTTTATTTGTCTTTATGTTTTTCGTATTTCATTTCTGCATTTTAGTTTGGACTTGTACCACTCAGAAAAAGATCTTCCTTCGGAGTTTAGTTTTTATGTTCAGCTGTCTCGGGTTGTATTTTATTTCCATATCTTTATAGACTCGATTATATTTTATTTTTGTTGAGCTTCACTGAGCCCCCTTGTGTATACGTGCAGATGGTCTTGTGAGTCTTGAAATTGAGGAATAGTCATGGACACGGTCATGTGGCAATTTACATGACCGTGTGTGCTGCACAACCCGTTGGAACTCAACACTCAATGAAATTAGCTCCATCAAACGTACACTAGGAGTTCAGGGAGTATTGTTTCAATTGCCCATCTCCACACATATTTGTTTTGATCGTTATACTTCTTTGTTATGCTTGCATGTGTACATTGAGGGTAATGTAGATCTTAAGTGTGTGGTGGGAGTTCACATTACATGTGTTCAATACTTATGCTCTCATTGTTCATGCTCATGTAGCCAATGGTGGTTCATCCTAGTTACAATGGTTGTATTATTAAGTTTAGGAGAATTTTCAATGATTGTTATCATGCTCTAGTTTTTCTTGAATTTTTAGGAATTTTTGTCTGATTATTACTTGTTACACCACTCACTTATTAAACCTTGCGGAAACTCAAGTTAATCTTTTAAGGGGCTGTTTTAGTTTGTTTCTTGTTTTGATTTCTTTGAAAGAAAAAAATTGTTTGCTTTTGTTGTGCATTGGGGGTGGAAAGAGCTAGCACCTATGAAGTATGAAGCTACTCTCATAAGTCAGATACTAGTTATGCCCTAATGAGAGAAAGAGCTATCTCATGGGATGAGTGAAAGCTACCACCCCGGTAGAAAGAGCTACCTCCTCGAAAGTGTGCAAGCCACCTTGGCGGCCGCCTAGGAAAAGGCTACTTTAGAGGATGTGTGAAGCTACTACCTTTTTTTTTGTATATATATAAGTCCTTTTTGATAAGAGCTATTTAGGAGTAAATGTTGGGTTGATTTGAGTGAGTTTACACACACTACACAACATCGGGTTTATTGTCCCTTTTGATTCAAGTTTTTAGCTAGAGTAATGATTCCTCTTATTTGGATTTTGGACTTTTTCTTACTTGTAGAATGCCTCTTTTGCATGCTTTTGGTGAACCTACGGCCAATCACTTTCAATTTTTTCTTCTTGTATACTTGAATGTTTTATTTTTGCTGGAGGACATGCAAAAGCTTAAATGTGGGGGAGTTTAATATGTGCTTGTATATAAGTAATACGAAGTATTCTTTTCTTTCATGAAACATTACTTTTCTCAGATTTTATCACTTATTCATGTGTATATGTGTTCTTTTGTGCATTTAGGGTTGTGGAGACAATTGTGGAAGAAAAGAACCAATAGTAGATCGTAGATGCATTGATTGATAAAGTCTTGGACTAAACAAATGTGAAGACACAAGTAGTGCTCAAAAACATGTGGGTGTGTGGCAACCTCCATTGTGCTCAAGTGAACCTTTGGAGAAGATGAGGCGGCTCCACAAGACCATCGATACGGAATACAAGGGGGTTTTATTAATGGATTGCATGCATTTACTTTCGATTTCATTGTTGATTGTGTATTGCTCAATGGAGAGCTAAACCCCTAGTGGGTGCTTTGACTTGTAAACCCTATAACGATTTTGTTTCATTGACTCTTATTAAATTTCTTTTAATTGATGTTTTAATTGAGTTCCATCCTTGAATGCTTGTTGACTTGATTTTTCCTTAGAGTGACACTAGGGTTGAGAATCTATCTTAGTAATCCTTGTGAATGAGTGACACTTCATTAGGGTTAGACAAAGCAAGGATGGAGAGGGTCGAGAGGGTGAATCGAGAGGTAGCGGAATGTCCCCTTTCTCTTCCGATGTGATTTATCCTAGCTCCACTTTCAAAGAGTTCTTTGCGGTCATGATATAGTGAAGTGCTAAGAGATAAACTCTACTAGGGGCTTAGTTGCGCGAGTGACAGAGTGAAGTATTAAAGTAATCCTTCGTGCTGGGGCTTAATCGTGATTAGGGGTCTTTCGTTTGGACCAAAGGGTTAGATCTATATTAGGGAATAGGGTTTATCACTTAGAATGCCTAGAGATTCAAGCAACCTTACACAGTGTGAGGCGTCGAGAGTATCCTTTTTCGTGGGACATAGTATAGGGTTAGTCACGGTTGACCTTAGGTTTGGGACCGTGTGTCTTTGGATTTCCACGCCTCTTTAAACATCAGTTAGGAGGCATAATAATTAGTCTTGCACTTAAAACAATAGTCCTATGGTGAGCAATGTCCGGGTACCCCATTTTTCTATCGATTACCTCTCCTTATTTCTATTGCTCTTCCTTTTCCTTTCTTTACTTCTATTTGTACTGATATTGTTCACTCAAATCACAATTTGGTTTTCACTATAGTTAGATAGCAATACTTGTGTTTCCGAGCACTATTCCCTGTGGATACGACTACCCACTCACCGGGGTACTTTATTACTTCAACAATCCGTGCACTTACGGTATACACACACAAGGGGTGTGTCAGATATTCACGGGGAGGAAGCATGGTCGTGCTCTCACCCGTACTTCACTTGAGCAAGACCATACAAGGAACATCTCAGATGTGCTTTCCCTGCTAGCAGATGGTGCTTCGATTCCAGAGGAAATCACGGGGTCAGGCATGACCGTGTCTCGACCTTGCTCATCCTAGGGAGCACTCCTTTGCTTGATCAGCTACCTAAGCAACTTCAGACAGATGAAATCACGGGGGCAGCACGATCGTGCTTTGCCCGTGCTTGGCTTGGACATTTAGAAGGATTTTTCACTCCTCGCTCGCTTTGTCCTCGAATTCACTCCTAATTTCTTTGAGCCCTAAATTCTTATACCATGAATAAAAACACCCAGAGCAACATTGAATATATACAAAAAGTGCTAAAAGGCAAGCAAATGTATGGTTTGGGAGTAAGAAAAATATAATATGAATTACACTCATCAAATCCCTGATCTGAAAACCTAGCTATGCCTAACCTCTTAGAACATGCATAGATCTATCATGCCATGTGTGTCATTAACATGGGGGCATAACCTCCTCATCCATATCAACAGTAATAATCAATTAAGAACATTTATAGATTACGAAAACTAGAACCATATATATTAATCAATCAAGATTCACAAATAATAACCAAGGGACCTAGACATATAATTCTCCTCGAATTAGGTTCTTATGGATCAAAAAAATAAAAGCATTAAAGCACAAGAGTTCTCCGAAGGTTGGGGATTAGAGGATCCTAAGATTGTCCGAATAACATGTGTCACTCATGCCCCTCTGATGATGATCTTTTATGATGCTTGTCACGCGCGATATTCTACGATGATGCTCATTGACGTATTCTTGAGAAATCCACCAGAATCCGCTGGAATATGGAAGAGACCCTGTCTCCTGCTACTTAGATCTCCAGAAATCTGGCCACTCTACTTTATTTGGCTTAATAGTCTCCTCAAATTTAGAGAAAACTAAGATATTTATAGTAATTTGCTCCACTATGTCCTCACCACGGGCGTTGTGATAGTATCAATGGACTCTCCTCCATATTCTGAATTTGAATGATGCCCAATGAGCTATCCTCCAAATTCTGAGTAGTATTAATGGACAATAGTCAAATGATTGCCACTAATGTCCAGTTGAAAAAGAAAATTAAAGTTAGATCTTGTGTTATGGATGTTGGATGGTTCTTGATTGGGATAACCTAGTGAAAGACTATCAATACTTCTAATTACTGGCCTCATATAAAAACAAAATAGAGCTAAGAAGCAATCTGGCCGCAATAGCCAAAATCCTAATTGCGTAAGGCAGAAAGAATATAAATACTTTCTCCCAAATTGCCACACTTCAATACAGATGAAATGAAAAATAAAGTAAAAGCCAATGAAAGTGCCAAAAAGATTTCTTCTAGAACTATATGAGCACTGGCTTCATCCTACATATAAACGCCCAAAAATTAATAAATTAATAATAAATAAATAAATCCTAAATGTTGAATTGGAAAATAGGTCACTAAAGACTCACACAAACAATTCAGAATTCTTTCTGATAGACAAATTAAAACTATCGCCCTGTCAACAGAATTCAGTCAATATCATAATAAACCAAATAAACTAAAAATAGATTTCAAATGAGTGCCATTATAATTTAGAGAAATCAAATAGAGTCCTATAGGATAAAACCAACATATATGACCATCACAATTATTATTATTATTATTATTATTATTATTATTATTATTATTATTATGAGATGTTAATTAAAAATTAATGCTTTTTATATTTTATAGTTATGATTTCATAAACAAGTTGGTGTTGATTTTGCTTCAAAACTTTGCATTAATTAAAACCTTTCCATTAATTAATAATTTCAAATAACGTTGGTATTAAGATGCTACTAATTAAGAATTAATGCTTTAAATTCATACTTTTATTGTTATGATATTATAAACAAGTTGCTTATCTTTTTGGAAACCTTTTTGGAAACTAAAATTTGAATCTTCAAACAATAAAGAAGTCCTTTTCTTTATTAAATCATCCTCTCTTTCTCTAATTTCATAATTTGTGATCAGAGAGATCAGAAAAAAACAAGAAGATTTTTCTCAGAGTTCATCAAGCCTAAACTCCCCTTCTTCATTCATAAATCCAAAAGCACTAGCACTCATTCATTCAGAATCCCAAAAGAAGTTCATCAAGATTTTTCTCTGAAACATTGTTTTACTATTGAACAATTACTTTGAGAAATATGCATGACATTGTTTTCCAATCATAAAAATGTGTGGATATCAAGCATAATTGACATAAATTCCAGAGATCATGATATCTAAAAAAAAAAAGAAATAGAGAACCAAATAGAGAGAATCTAATACCTCCAGTGGAATCAACCAGAGATGCTGAGCTCTTTGCTTTGACCTAATGGCGTATGGGCTCGGAGGCAGGGGTGGAGGGAGAAGGGGGGCAGGGGAGGCGGCCGCCCCACTCGCCCGGTGGACCCCTCTTCCCCCCTCTCTCCCTTTTACTCGGGGACGGAGGAAGAGGGTGGCCGCCCCCTCTTCCCAAACTGAACTCCCCCCTCTCCCCTCTCTCTCTCTCTCTCTCGAGTTTTATTTTTATTTTAAAAAATCAAATTTATACAAATTAATCCTTATTATCTAAAATATAATAATTTTTTAAAAATATATTTACAAAAATTTATTCTTTAATATATTACTTTATCTATATATCTGTTTCTCTCTCTCGAGTTTTATTTTTATTTTAAAAAAATCAAATTTTATACAAATTAATCCTTATTATCTAAAACATAATAATTTTTTAAAAATATATTTACAAAAATTTATTCTTTGATCTATTACTTTATCTATATATATATATTTTAAAATCTATGTTTTAGTTTTTGATTTTCACAAATTAATTTATATAATATATAAAATTATATTTTTAAGTAGAATTTTTTTAAAAATTTATTATTTAACAACTAATTTTTATAATTTAAACTATAAATTAACTTATAAATAAAATTTAAAAAAAATATAAAAAATTTTATTAATTGAATTTTAAAAAAAAAATTCGCTCCCCTACTTTATAGTTTTTGGCTCCGCCACTGCTCGGAGGGGCGGAACCATTTCCTTCTCATGCCATGAGGGTTATACCATCGATGATCTCGGAGCATGGACGAACGCGGGCAAAAGCCTGTCAGTGCTTGGGCGGAGGAGGCTCTGTGTTTGGAGTGAAGAGATTTTGGGGCACAAGCGCTAGGGTTTGGAGCAGATGAAAAGAAGAAAGGGTGAGAAAAAGAAGGGGGCGAGGAAAAGAATATATTTGATTGAAAACAAATTAAAAAAAAAATCTAAATTTTAAATAAGTTCCCTTTTTATTAATGAAACTATTTTTGAAGTAAGTAGTTATTATTTGTGAACTAATCTTAAAAAAATTATCATAATAATTGTTTATAATAAATTATATAACCACCTAAAAATTTTATTTATATAAAATAATCAGTTTTAGTTAATTCTTACTACCAATTAATTTTCTATTTTATATGACTTGCTTAAACATTCATTAATTTATATAATAACATTATCATTTAATAACACATTTTTTAATCTAATATAGAAATATCAAATATATTATATCAAATATAATGTAATCCAACATTTTAAGTATTCTTAAAAATAATTATAATCAAATATTTATCCACTAAAAATAAAATAAAATATTTATTTTTTTAAGTAGATTTACTACTGAAAGTTTATTTCTACAATTTTTAATATAATAATTATTTATTTGACATTATATAATCACATAAAAAATATGTTACAAACTAATTTACAAAATAATGTGTTGATCGATTTTCCTATTTAGAATTTCCTACAAATGTTATTTTTAATATACATATCCAATGTTTACATATTAAATTAGTGCCTAAATATTTTCGCTATGATCTCTTTTCGTAGATACAAAACTCCTCATTTAATTACGAAATAAATTGTAGCTATTAAAAATTTTCGTAGCCTATGGTTTTACCGCCAAGAAGTATTTTGCCACCAAAAAATATTTATATTCTACTGCATTTTGTAATTCGTACCAAAAGTTTAAACCTCTTTTACTTACAATATTTTTTCGTAGACGTAAAGTTTCCTTTTTAGCTATGAAATCAATCATAGCTAAGAAAAATTATTCGTAGGGCATTGTTTGTCAGTATGGAGAAATTGCTTGATGCCTAAGAGTAATTAGTTTCTTCTACGAAATTAATAAAAGCGTAGACAATAATATGTTTTTACCTACGAAAATAATGTCGTGGCATAAAATAACATAGATAATACTCACATTTCTTGTAGTGTGAGTAAGTTGTTGCTTGGGCTCCAAGTCATGTCCTGACATGGTCTTTGGGCGTTATGTGTCTTGACAATGGCAGTGATGGTCTTCACAACGGCTATTGTGAGGCCATTGTGGCTTGTGTGTTACTTCTGGTGGTTCCATGCTACCATGACTTAATCATGACAGTGATAAGTATAGACATCGGGCGTGGTAAGTTTCTATAACGTCCGTTGTGACACATGATGCAGCCTTGATTTAGCAACTTGCTTCATTTTGCTTCAAAACATTCCCGAATTTGCTTCTTTTTTCCTAAAATAGAATAAGAGTCGTTGTGAATAAAAAAAATGAAATTTCATACTAACGAGGTGCTAAACAAGTAAAATTTCATGCTAAATGCAGTGTAAATGATATAGAAAATATGGTCAGTTTAGCACTTATCAACCTTCCACTACCTTCTCAGGCTCTTTACACGTTTCCTAAAGGGGAATAAATGACTGGTCTTTCACTCCGCCTCTTAATAGGCCAGACTATGGGGACTTCCACTGTAGTGGCCGGATCATAACATGCATTCACTAATATTAAAACATTATAATAATCCAGTACATAATCCAAACGATAACATAGTGTAAACCCCCTTTTTCAATGGCATTAATTATATGAGAAAATATTCCAATTCAAGCTATAAAACAAGGTTGAATCATGCATAATATCCACCCATATGCAAACTGTATAGTCAATACTTGAAAACAACCATTTTACTACATGTATAGGTACCATATAAAACATGGTCTCAACTTTCTTATAAACCAATAAAGCATAATAATTAGAAATGTCAAGTGTGGGGTGTATTAACTTAGTAGTGAAAGGTGATTAAGAAACAATGATATGGCACAAAAGGTAAGGACATTTAAATCTCAAAGGCCTCCGGTTGTTGAAATGAGAACATATGGTGCATGGGTGCCTAATGTGAAGCTATTTGATCAGTATGAAGCCTGTGTATATGGAAACGACCCAGAAGCTTCTTTCCTTCAGGAAAGACTTGGAGAGCAAAAGAAAAACTGCAACAAATCCATGTAGACTTATGTGGACCCATGCAAGTTGAGTTGTTGTGGGGACAAATACTTCTTGATCTTTATTGATGACTATAACCAAATGTGTTGGATTTATTTACTTAGAAACAAGTCTAAAACACTTAAATGCTTCTATAGGTTTCTCGCCTTAGTTGAGAGACAAACAAGTTTAAAGTTGGGGCATTGAAGACAGATAGAGGCGAGGAGTTTACATTAATTGAGTTCAAGGTATTTAGTGACAGATTAGGTGTAAGAAGAGAGTATACAGTGTCATATTCCCCTCAACAAAACTGAGTTGCTAAGATGAAAAACATAACTTTGATAGACAAGGCTAGAAACATGTTAAATTATAAGAAGCTACCAACCACCTTCTGGCCCAAGGTTGTTACAACCTCTTTTGATCTTTTCAATGTCTCATCCATACATGTTGTACCATATCAGACACCCTATGTGGCACGACGAGGAGTCAAACCTAATGTAAGTCATTTAAAAACATTTGGTTGCATAGCATTTTCACTTGTACCATCACACACTATCCAAATACTTGATGATAAAGCCTTGAGATGCATTTTTATTGGTTACTCAACTAAGTCAAACACATACAAACTTTATAATTTTATCATAAGAAAAGTAATCATAAGTAGAGATTTAACATTTTTGAAAGTTCATGCTGGGATTGGAATCATGGGTAGCAAACTACACAAAAAAATCATTGTGCACAGTGTTTTGGATAGCTTTCCCTCCCCTACGTCAAGCACTGCAAGTACTAAAGGTCGAATTTCAGAGACTTTAGCATCAGAAGAAGACAACACATCATCTTCACATAGGGAAGTTGCTAGTGATGAATCACCTCTAAGTAGAGTTAGGCCCTGAGAGACATATATGAGAGCTGTTACTTCGCCCTTAATGTCTTTGATCCAATGAATTATGAAGAGGCTTAATAATGTATCATGAATGAAGAGAGGCTATGAAAGAGGAATTTTAGGCTATAGAAAAGAATGGCACATGGGAACTAACCATTGCACCACTAGAGAAAAAGATCATTGGTCTCAAATTGATTTTTAAAACCAAATATAAAAAGGATGGGGAGATACAAAAGCACAAAGAAAGACTGGTGGTACAAGGATATACTCAAGAATAAAGAGTGGAGTATGATGATGTCTTCTCTCCCATGGCAAGAATGCGACCATCCGGTTACTCTTAGTAGTGGCAGCTCAAAAAGGGTGGTCCGCATACAATTTGGATGTGAAATCCTCATTTTTAAACTGTGAAATCTCTGAAGAAGTTCAAGTTGAGCAGCCTAAGGGTTTCACAATTTCTGGGAATAAACACATGGTGTATACGCTAAAAAATGCCTTGTATGGGTTCAAACAGGAGCATAGTGCCTAATATAGTAATATTGATAGTTATTTTCTAGAGCAAAGTTTTCAAAGAAGTGCCCATGAACAGACTTTATATAAGAAGGAGAATTGTGAAGGAGAATTGTTGTTAGTCTGCATATATGTGAATGGCATTAATATATTGTGGTGATGGGTTATTCTCTAAAAGTGGTTGATTATTTCAGATTAAATGTGAAGAGAAGATTTGAGATGAATGATCTCAGTATGATGAATTACTTCTTGGATTTGGAAGTAAAACAAGACAAAGCATGGCATTCATATCAGTCAAAGAAGATGATACATTGAGGACTGATGAGTGCTTGTGCGATATGAATGCGAACCATTCATTCCTTATGTTGAGCATTACTTTCCTCATTTTTCTACATTAATATGTGTGTTTTTATGTTACTTTTACGCAGGTAGGGTTGTGAGGCCGAGTATGAAGGAAATGGGCCAATGTGGATCATAATGCACCTATTTTGGAGGAGATCTTGTTAAGGTTCAAACGCGAAGACATAGGTCAGGTGTGAGATGCTAGAGTGTGTGCCAACCTCCTCGCATTCGAGTGAGCACATCTATTTGGAGGGGCACAAAAGGCGATCACGCTCGAGCATTCCGACTTATGCATATAAGAACAAGAGCCCCGCCAACATGTGCATCATGAAGCAAGTGATTCAGCGTGAACATGTGCCCGTTATGCGTTACCCCGATGAAAGTATGGAATTGGGAAGTTAATCAGGGCGAAGACTGTAGTAGAGCAATGCAGCAACATTGTAGTAATTATTGTAGCAACACTGTTCACAGCAGGCCGAGAAATCAGAGAAACAGAGAATCCACACGGGCGTGTGGAAAATTATCCACGCCCGTGTGGAAATTCCGCGACGGGCGCGTGTATCATCCACAGCCCGTGGAGTTGCCCGATTCGAGTCGTATTTAAAAGCCGATTCAGCCCCGATTTTTGGTATTCTTTTTCTCCATCTTTTTCCCCAACTTGTGAGAGAGCTTCGCTAGGGGTTTTGAGGGGTATTGGCCAAGGTTTTGGAGAGGTTCTATGGCTCCGACATCGTGATTCCATTAGGAAGAAGGTTGGTAGGGGAGCTTCCATCGAGGCGTATCCTATACCGGACGAAGGAATCCTTGGACGACGAGTAGAGGACTTTCCACAAGACCATCGAACGACCATCGAGGGGGTTTCTTTATGGATTCATTGCTTTTACATTCGATTTCTTTGATTGTACTAAGCTCCATGGAGAGCTAATCCCCTAGTGGGTACTTGGATGATTGTGAACCCTAGGATGTATTCGTTTCATTGAACTTCTTTATTATGCTTTCAATAAATTGATGTTTATTGTGAGTTCCAACCTTGAATGCTTGATTGTATGAATATTTCCCCTAGAGTGACACTAGGGTTGAGAGTTCTTATTGGTAACCTTGTGAGTGAGTGACACACCACTAGCGTTAGACAAAGCTAGGTTGGAGAGGGTTGAGAGGGTGAGTCGAGAGGTACAGGAGCGTCCCCTTTCCCCTCCGACGTGATAGATTCTACCTCCGTTCCTCGAGTTCTTTGCGGCCATAATAGAGTGAATGGTCTAAGGGATGAACCTCCGCTGGGGCTTAGTTGCACGTGCAATGGAGTGAAGCGTTGAGAGGATTTTAGTATCTAGGGCTTAATTGTGGCTAGGGACCTTCCACCTGGACCAAAGGGGTAGGTCTATATTTAGGAAGAGATTTATCACTTGGAATCCCTAGAGCTCATTGCAACTCTATGCGAGTGCGAGGTGTTGAGATTGTTTGATTTCTCCTCCGGGACATGTATAGAGTTAGGCATAGTTGACCTTAGATTTGGGACTATGTATGTAAGGATTTCCACGACTCACCATTGCATTGATTAGGAAGCATAATAGAGAGTTCTTGCACTTGAAGCGATCATCCTAGGTGAAGCATTATCCGAGTACCCCATTCTTTATGGATTGCCTTACCCTCTTCTTACTTTTGCTCTTTCACTTGTTGTTTTTATTGTTGAGAATTGAATCAATTTCACACTTATCACTATTGATATTCCACATAGCTAAGAATCAAATTAAGTATTTTCACTCCCTACTCCTTGTGGATTCGACCCCGCTCACCCGGGATTATTACTTCGACAAGCCCGTGCACTTGCGGGATATAAGCAAGGGGACCTTGTCAAGGACTTATTGAAAGATTTTAACATGCTACATTGTAAAGCAGTACCTACTCCTATGAAAGCAAGTATCAAGTTGCAAGCTAATGATAATTCTGGATTGGTAGATGCTATAAGATATAGAAGGCTAATAGGATGACTAATGCATCAAACACACTTAAGACTTGATATAGTAAACACTGTTGGAGTACTCTCCAGATATATGAACAAGCTAACTAACTATCACTTTGGAGCAAGCAAAAGAGTGCTCAGATATTTGGCAGGGTCAATGAATTGTGGAATTTTGTATAAAAGCTGAGGGGACTAAAAGCTTGAAGTTTTCTCAAACAGTGATTGGAAAGGCTGCAGGAGGATAGGAAAAGCACTACAGGTGTTATGTTTCATATGGGATTGTATGTTTGATCTCTAGGAAGCAAGACATTACTACCCTATCCATTATAGAAGTAGACTATGTGGCTTTGTGTGCGGTTAAATGTCAGGGAATTTGGCTGAATAAAATGCTAGCTGAGTGTAGAGTGCAACTGAAGAATGCAATTACTTTGTGGTTTCACAACAAATCCTGTATTCCAATAGCAAAGAGCCCAGTTCTACATGGCAAAACCAAACACATTGATATAAAGTTCGACTTCATTCATGATTTGGTGTGTAATACTGAATCTTAGTTTGCTTATATATTGACAAAGCCTCTCACAATTTAGAAAGATATTCAAATGAGAAACATGCTGGGCGATTGTTGAAGATCTGGGATTCACCTGAGTACAAAACAGAGACGGAGAAGATGAAGAACTCACAGGAATCACAAGGTGTTGGTGATGATGCCTCTCAAGCTGTTCTCTGGTCAAAAACTGGAAAGAAGGGAAGAAGACTTCACAAAGAGTTAGTCCATCCAATGAGCATTCAGCTCTCACATCATATTATATATCAAAATAAGAAGACAAAACAAAACAGAGTAACAACGTCATTGGCCAACAACTTAAACTTAGTTTCTATTGGTCATAACATAATCTAGTTGAGCTCTCTCATTGGCCAGATACAAACACCATATAAGATTAACTAATATTATACTAATTAACCCAGATCAAAGATATACTTAGCTTAGTTTGAACACTCTTGATCGGTACTCTTTCAAACTCCCATTCTCACCATGCTTCTCCGACGAGAACCATACTTTGGATCATCATCTTCATTCTGCTAAAAACACCATACATCTTTGCAGTTTCACCATGACCTCTAGCCATGCCTTGAACCCATCATCGCAGACTTCTCTTTTACCTTTTTGTCGACCCTCGCATCTTCGATCATATCTCCAACACCCCTCTTGAGTGAAGAGTGCGCATTCCAATCAGACCTCTCATGATTGAGTGCTTCTCTGGTGATAGAGGCTTAGTTAGAATGTCTACCAATTGACGGTCAGAAGAGCAATGATGTAAAGATATAACATTGTCTGTAACTAAACTCCGAATGAAGTGATAATGAACATCAATATGTTTTGTTCTTCCGTGATGAACTGAATTCTTGGCAACTGCAATCGCTGACTGATTATCGCACCCTAAAGGAGTTGCTTCATTGATTAACACCCCAGCTTCCTGCAGAATCCTTTTGAACCAGACAATCTGACAAGCTGTTGAAGTTGCAGCAATGTACTCAGCCTCTGTTATCGAAAGAGCCACGATCTCCTGTTTTCTTGAGCTCCAGGATATGGCACTGGATCCCAATCAAAGAAGGACTCCAGAAGTGCTCTTTTGATCCGACATAGAGCCTCCCCAATCACTATCTGAGTATGCTTCCAGCATCCCTGCATCACTTCGTGGATACCACAGTCCATAATCCCTTGTGCCAGTTAGATACCTGACTACTCTCTTTGCAGCTGAGAAGTGTACATTGCTGGGAGAATTTAAAAATCTAGATAAGTAACTTACAGAGAAGCAGATGTCTGGACGAGAGTGCGTAAGATATAAGAGTTTTCCAACCAGACTTCTGTACATTCTCTGATCTACATGGCTGTCGTTTGAAATTTCAATCAGCTTGTCATTAACTCCCATCGGTGTTGCCACTGGTTTGCACTTTGCCATGTTTAGCTGCTGTAAGATACTCTCAATATAACTCCTCTGTGCAATGAATGTTCCATCAGCCTCTTGATTCACCTCAAAACCAAGAAAGAAATTCAGTTTGCCCTAAGTCTGACATTTCAAACATCTTCATCATTTCAGACTTGAAATTTTCAATAAGAACACTAGAAGAACTAGTGTATATTATATCATCCACATATACACTTAGCAACAAACTTTCTCCATTGTCCAGCACTTTCTTATAGAGCGTATGCTCACATTCGCTTCTCACAAAGCCTTGTTCCTGAAAGTGGCTGTCAATTTTGCTGTACCATGCCCGAGGGGCTTGCTTTAGACCATAGAGGGCCTTCTTCAAACGATA
Source organism: Dioscorea cayenensis subsp. rotundata (assembly GCF_009730915.1). Lineage (NCBI taxonomy): Eukaryota > Viridiplantae > Streptophyta > Magnoliopsida > Dioscoreales > Dioscoreaceae > Dioscorea > Dioscorea cayenensis. Next base: position 19,231,488 of record NC_052479.1, on the reverse strand, counting down.
AACAAGGTCCTCACTTTCTTTGATCATATACCCTTCAGGTTGCACTACAAAGACCTCTTCCTGCAAATCCCCGTTTAAGAAAGCTGACTTGACATCAAAGTGGTAAACTGGCCAGCCCGTTTGTGCAGCCAATGCCAGGATCAACCTCACTGTTTCCAAACGAGCAACTTGAGAAAACACATCCTCGTAGTCTACTCCATATTGTTGTGAGTATCCCTTGGCCACTAGCCTGGCTTTCTGCTTCACCACCTTCCCTTGAGCATTGAATTTTAACTTGTATATCCACTTCAATCCCATAGCTTGTTTCCCCGATGGCAGCTTGCACAAATCCCAGGTGTCATTCTTTGTAATGGAGGCTATCTCCGCATCCATAGCCTCTTGCCACACCTTGTGTTTGACTGCCTCCCTGAACTCAGTTGGGACAGTGGCACACAAAGCAAAGGTGCATGTATTGTATATATCTGTTAGCAATCTTGTTCTCTTTGGTGGAGAACCATTAACTTGCTTCTCATATGGAGAATCCCTTTGCTCATTGACGTTGTCTTTTGTTTCACCTTCGTGCTCTACAGCATTCTCTTCAATTGTAATCATATGTTCCTTCTGATGTTTGGCTTCCCAATTCCATCGAGACCCTTCATGGAACACAACGTCCCTGCTCACTATGATCTTGCAGGTGAGTGGATTATATAATTTGTAGGCCTTGGACTCTGAACAGTACCCGATAAGCACACACTTCTCTGATTTATCATTCAGTTTCTGATGCTTATATGATGGAATTGGAGCATATGCGACACTGCCAAAGACTCTAAGATAGCTTACAGTGGGCTTGAGGCCATGCCACACTTCATAGGGGGTCTTGTTCTGGAGTGCTTGAGTGGGCGATCTGTTGATGAGATGCACTGCCTTTCCCACCGCTTCTCCCCAGAACTTCACAGGTAATTCTCCACTCTTCAACAAACCTCTAGCCATTTCCACTACTGTCCTGTTCTTGCGCTCCACCACTCCGTTCTGCTGAGGTGAGTAGGGGGTTGTATACTCTCTTGTAATTCCCAGCTCATCACAATACTTCTGGAACTCAAGCGAGCAGAATTCTCCTCCTCGATCACTCCTCAGCATCTTGAGTTTCAAGTTGGTTTATCTTTCCACCATTGCATGAAAACTCTTGAACTTTTCCAGAGCCTACGACTTGTTTTTGATGAAGAACACCCAGCACCACCTGCTGTAATCATCAACAAACAAGTAAAAATACCTATTTCCGCCGAGCGACTCTTCACTCATCGGTCCGCACAGGTCCATGTGCACGAGCTCAAGACAAGAGCTTGCCCTCCGAGACATTCCACTGGGGAATGGACTCCTTACCTGCTTGGCCATCACACAACCTTCACACTGAGCCTCTTTCTTCTGTACTAGTATCCCCTTCACCATTTTCTTGCGAGACAGCAGGGATAGGCTTCTATAGTTCAAATGTCCAAACCGCAGGTGCCACAGCTCCTCTTGGGTTTGTTTCTTCACTGCAACATTCAGGCTCTCAACATTGGTTATATCTAGTGGAAACATATTGTTGCTGCACCTTGAAATCATCATCTTTTGATTCTTCCGTGAATTATCAGTGATAATACACTTATCATTCTCGAACACGATTGAGTATCCCTTTGCTACCAGTTGGCCCACGCTAAGGAGATTGTGCGCGAGTCTCGGCACGTACTGAACACCATGCACTCACTTCAGCTCTCCTGATTGCGTGCTCACGGACACAGTCCCTACACCAAGAACTTTCATCTCTTTGTTATCTCCGAGTCTCACACTAACCTTCAATGACTCATCTAGGCTGCTAAATGGAGACTTGTCTCCAGTCATATGATTCAAACATCCTGAATCAATCAACCACACCGAATTATGATGAGTTTCGGTTTGGGTGCAAGCCATGAAAAGATTCTCGGCTTCACTCTCTTCTGCTACAAGACCTGCTCTTGTATTTGGTTGCTTTTCTCTCAGCTTGCATTCGGCCTTTATATGACCATATTTTTTGCAGTGAAAGCACTGGATGTGACTTTTGTTCTCACCTCCTCTACCTCGACTGCTCTCTCCACCTCTACCTCGACCACGAGTGCTTCTCCCTCGTCCATGAGAGTAGAATCTCCCTCGACCTCTGCCTTCACCCGATGAGCCACCTGAGTAGTTTCCTTTGTTATGATATATACTAGTGGATTCACTTCTAGACAGAAAAGCCTTCTCACCAGCCTTAATAGCCGAGCGATTCACCCTCACCTCGTGTGCTTGAAGTGTTCCACAGAGGTCATCAAGGTTTAGTTTTGAGATTTCCTTCGACTCTTCTATGGCCATGGCCACCCAATCAAACTTAGGTGCTAGGCTTCGGAGAACCTTTGACACAACTTCCGACTCCTTGAGTTTGTGGTCGAGACCTTTTATCTGGTTTGTAACAGTGATCACACGAGAGATGTACTCCTGGACCCCTTCATCATCTCTCATTTGAAGAGTCTCAAAGTCTTGCCGGAGAGCTTGAATCCTCACCGCCATCACTTTGGAAGTCCCTTGGCACTACTTTCTCAGAGTTTCCCATGCATCATGTGCTGATTTAGCTTCAGAGATACGGTCCAAGTTCGGGCCGTCGACAGCTTGTTGGATAATACTCAGCGTCTTGGCGTCTTGCTTCTTGTTCTCTCTTTCCACAGCCTCGTCCTTCGACTCCGCCACTCCAGTCTCGACAAGATCAAATAGTTCTAGAGACCTAAAGACGGTCTTCATCCGAAGACTCCAGCGGCCATACTCTGGCCCTGTGAAAACCGGAACCGAGGGCTGGGAGAGTGTAACCGGAGCACTTGACGCTGCTGTCACACAGTTGGTTGCCATCCGGGCTCTGATACCAGATTGTTGAAGATCTGGGATTCACCTGAGTACAAAACAGAGACGGAGAAGATGAAGAACTCACAGGAATCACAAGGTGTTGGTGATGATGCCTCTCAAGCTGTTCTCTGGTCAAAAACTGGAAAGAAGGGAAGAAGACTTCACAAAGAGTTAGTCCATCCAATGAGCATTCAGCTCTCACATCATATTATATATCAAAATAAGAAGACAAAACAAAACAGAGTAACAACGTCATTGGCCAACAACTTAAACTTAGTTTCTATTGGTCATAACATAATCTAGTTGAGCTCTCTCATTGGCCAGATACAAACACCATATAATATTAACTAATATTATACTAATTAACCCAGTCAAAGATATACTTAGCTTAGTTTGAACACTCTTGACTGGTACTCTTCAGCTCCCATTCTCGCCATGCTTCTCCTAACGAGAACCATACTGGATCATCATCTTCATTCTGCTAAAACACCATACATCTTTGCAGTTTCACCATGACCTCCAGCCATGCCTTGAACCCATCATCGCAGCTTCTCTTTACCTTTTGTCAGCCTCGCATCTTCAGTCATATCTCCAACAGTTTGTAGCCTTCAATCAAGGGGGAGTGTGTTGGTGTGTGATTGAAGGAGTATGACAGGTGAGTGCATTGAAGGTTTCAGAGGAGTATGTAACTATCTCCAGAAGCATGGTTGCAAAATACATGTATGATGAGAATTGAGTCTCCAGTTAATTATGTATTGCATAGACGTAATATACAATAGCATTTATGTATGGAGTTTAGAAATATGAAGCTCTGTATGTTTATGAATGTGAAAAATGGAGGAATGAAAATTGAGAGAGTAGCCTTCTGTTTTGCGTGGGAGAGATCCTTGCTTTCCAGATTCCATCTTCTTCACCCTTCTACAGTTGTTCTAAGTCTACTCCATAATAAAATAGAGATCCTAACTTTGAATAAATGATTTGTTGCTGCAGAGCATAAAAGACACAAGTCTATACAGGTATTCCTAATCTATGCCAATTTCCTCATTGATTGTCAAAGTACAAATCAAAATCATAAAACATGGTGCCCAAGCTATTGAAAATATCATCATATATACCTTCCTATGAAAGGAGTGATTGTCTTAAATACTGACTATGATTGGCATGGATTTATGATAAAGTTATATATATACCAACAAAGTTAATTTAAATTTTGAATTAAATTTAAATTAACAATTATTAATTTGCACCCGGCATCCCTTTAGACATTTATAAAAGAAAGTATATATATATATATATATAATCTTTACTTATTAACATAATCACTGTTAGCTTCTGACCTCTCCTAGAGATCTCAAGCCAAGCACTCACAGTGTTTGAAACACTCACTCAAGAAGGAGAAAGACAAAGAAGACCTTATTGGGACAATGTTCTCTCTTGCACTTGTAACTTTTCTTATTCCTCTTGTTTTTCTTCTTATGACATAAACTCATCCATGATAGCCTATATATAGACCATGTAAGGAATTTTAGCATTTTAGAAACTCCTACACTCAATTCTATTAAACTCAAACATAATAACTCATGACTTATCAACTTCATATTCCATAACGTCATGACTTTTCATATTCCATAACCTCTAACTTATAAAGGATAACCCCTCATCTTTCACTTAGATGATCTCATCTGGATTATTAGCTGACAATCACGAATAATGAATTGGTTCAATGAGCAATGAGTGAATACTATCTTCAATTCCAGGTGCCTTCTCGTCATCTCCATGTTGGTATATCAATTGTGATGTTCTTGCAAGATTTAATGAAGCTTTGATGAGTGATTGACCCAGTGGACTCAAACCTATCAACTCCTTGTTGAGATCCTTCCAAGTTTGATCAATGAGGCCTCTAACACCATCCCTTGCATCCTCCTCAGATAAAAAGCCATTCTCTTTCTTACATATTTCTATGCTAGAAGCCACATCCCCTCGTTCTTGCTCATCCTATATATAAAATTATTGACATTAGATTGACTCAAATAAAACCTAAGAACTTAAACTGAGGAAATAATATTTAAAATACAACTATATAAAATAGCAATGCACAAAAGATGATGTTCACCTTTGATAGGATACAAATATACAAAATAACATCTAAACATGCATTCATGTAAAAGATAATATCATAATGTATCTAAATTATGAGACGTAGATAATTATTTTTGGCAGCATTATATTTAAAGATTGAGAAGTATTACTTTCGCTGTTCCCAAATCATCCCAGAGCCTAAGGATCCTTCCAGAGTTGTAAAAGAGTTTAGGGCAAGCATTCACCAAGTCTGCGCTTTCTTTTGTTACTTGTTTCCCAATAAGATAGAAAGCATAAACCAAGGCCATGTAAGTTCCTGTGGTAGTAATTCCGTTGTTCAAATAATCGTCAAGTTTTGGCACATGATTATTACAAAACCATCTGGCTTCCACTAAAAATGCTTCACATATTTTCTGCCACTGAAACAATTAGATAATTTAAGTTAAAAAAATTTGATAATAACAGATTGTTAGGTTAGTAATTAATTAATATTCTCTTGTTTCAGTGTTATTACTTGTCATGATGTATTCACCATGAATCATGATACTATGAAATTTGACTGTGACACCATATTAGATCTAATCCGTATAATTTAAATTTGTCAAACTATTATCTCTAATACAGAGATAATACAGAAACAAAGATAAGGTGTTACTTGTTTGGTCAATTGGGGAATGATGCACCATCCATGCTCTTTTAAGATTTTATAGCTGGTCTCATTGATATTGTTGTACAAAGCCATGTAGCATATCTTCATGTACTCAGGAAGATGGTCTATTCCTGCAATATCCCATCTGAAAAAAAAAATCACACGTTCAAGAACTTATAAAAATTCATGCTATGTAATTTAATTCATCAAATTATGTCCAAAAAATCATGTTATTCTCAAACAAAATTTATTCACAGTGGCACAATTATTAAATCACTTTTTTTTTAATGAGGTAGAAAGTAGTCCCTTGTTTAGTTCAAGGATGAAAATAGACTTGCTTAGGATTCATGAACTAAAGAGAAAATAGAGACATAATTCAGAGACCAAAAGGGCATTTTCATACACACACACACATATATATATGCAGGTATGTATGCATATATATATGTATATAAATATATAATACATAGTTGTATTAATTTGATCATTCAGGTCCTCATACCTTTGAACAGCTTCTGTAAAAAGGATGAGTTCATCCAAAGAACCATAGCTGTCATATATATCATCAAGAACTAACAGGATTGCCACAGCTTTTGCAACTTCAATTCGGCATTCAGAGTAGTTTGGCTCAGGAAAGATCCCCACTGTCCACAAGAAACATTCCAATGGCTGATCTCTTGCAAAAGGGAGTTTATGAGCAAGTCCTAGTTCTCTCCACCATCTACTCCGCATTAAAAATCAAGCAAATATACAATTAGTATATTACTTCGTAAATATGTGATATTCTCGGTTAGTGTTTTATGATAATTATTTTAAAACTTTACTTTGGTTCACATTCTTTGTTCTTAGCAAATGCAAATAATTAATCATACCTTTTCAACTCGGTGATCTCTCTTTGGTATAATGATTGAACCGAATTAAAGTCTAGAGTTGCCAGCTCTATTATTTCTGAATTCTTTCTAAGATCTTGCTTCCAATTCTCGATATATCTTCGAGCCTCAAACTTTTCCATCATTCGTGGAGTAGGAAAAGCCAAGGACATGCCAACTTGTTTAGCCAGAGAAGGTTGGAGCCAATCCATTGATGCTTGAAGGTGGTGTTTACTAAACTCCATGGCTTGTGATAATAATTCTTCACCTTCAATCCCCATATAAGAAGCTTCATACAAGCTTTGCAAACCTCTCAAATCTTTGCTCAACTCTTCCTTGAACCTCCCATTTTTGTCCTTGAACTTAAGGAACATATCTGAACCATGGTGGAGATTGAAATGATAACATCTCTAATAAATATAAATATTTATTTGACCTTAAATATTAATTTTTGACTTTTCAATATATTGCACAAATTTGTTCACTTTTATTCCTTAGTCCAACATTAACTAAAGCAATTGTACCACAAGTTTGGCCAACTCAGGTATGATATTAGACATAAAGGACGGATTGGATCAATTTGTGTAGTTCAAATCAGGTTATTACTATGAGTAATACATACCTATGGATGCATTATGGCATTGTTGCCTGAGCAATCTGAAGCAAAGAGAAGTGCCAAACAGATCATCTTTTCCACTTTGGAAATTGAAGCATTGGCTTGAAAGTGCTTGAATCTCCTCATCAAAGTGATAAGCTATTCCAAGCCTTTGGAGATCATCAATTAATGACATGGTCACAATGGGATCTGTGTTATTATTATTCAATCTTTTCTTTGTCCTTGAAATTATTTTCCCCTGTTTTCCTTGATCTTCTTGTGATTCCTTTAGAAAGGGAATAACAAAGAGACAACTATTCATTTAAATGAATAATATTCAATTGAGTAAAGCTCAATTAAGCTTGTTATAAATTTAAAACATCCATTCTGTATGAAAGTTGGCTTGTATATAACAAATTAAATCTAATCAAACTTGATTTGTCCTAATTATAATTCATGAATTGCAATTTTTAAATACCAAACTCGTTAATGATATTAAGTTTTACTTAAGAGGCATCCAATAAACTAGGAATACCCTTATTTTACGAAACTCATGTTTTACTAGAATTGTCTCAATTTTTATTGCCATGAAATAATTTAAAAACATAACACATAATACATTAGATAAAAATTTTTAAATTACTAAATAAGAGTTTTTAAATTATTATCATTATTTGGTACATGATCTATTTTATTCTCTATTTGGACAATTATGGTTCAAATAGTCATATTTATTTCCATAATTCTAGATAAGTAATACTTACATAGAGTAATATTAACTTATTTTAAAACTAATAAACCTTTTATTTAAAAAATATATCAATAAATAAAAAGAATAGCAATTGACAATTTTAACAACTGAAATAGAAGGAATTTTGATTTTTTGCGTATCAAAACAAAATCATTATAATATATAGTACGAGAATAAAAAGCATTAGGGTTAAATTAAGTAATAGATAATACCTTATGCCATAGGGAAGGATGAATGGATGGAATGTAATCTTGGATAGATTTCAAGGCATAAGAAACACTTGTCTGAGATCGTGAGAGATCACTACACCTCCATCTTCTTCTTCTTCTTCTTCTTCTTTCTCTCTCGTTCAAAGAGGTTTGCAAGGTTAAGCCAAGAGCACTTGCCATCTTTTGCCTACACAATTAAAAGAAATATAAAATTCGATGGTGTTTACGTGTTTATATTCATACATATAAATAGAGTTTAGTTTACTCTTTATTTTTAATTTCTAAATTAGTTTTCATTTTTAATAATTGATTTAGCCCTTTCATGGATTATGTTCATTGCATCTCGTACCAATTTCAATGTTAGAAGTTATGTACTTTCTTGACGACCATTGATGGTACTGTGATACATTTGAACGAGTTTGGAATTTGAAGTTTATAGCTTTTTATTTGGTCTTATTAATTTAAATAATTTCTATTTTATTTCAGTTTTGTTTTAGTCTAATTAATGGTTAATATGGATTGATTAATATATTTTTTAATTTAAAAAAATAGATAAATCATTGATTTATCAAAAACCAGAAAGTAGAGATCATAACCTGATATAACAAACCGAATGGAACATGAAATAAAAAAAAACAACAAAAGACTAAAAGCAACAACAACAATCAAACATTTTTTTAACAATTAATAAAACAACAAGCAAGCAAATATTTTTTTTAATGAGTCAAATGATATAAAACAAGACATTTCTGCATCAAATTATTATTTTTGTTACCGTAAAAATTTTTAATATGATTTGTCATTTAGAAGCAAACATTTTTTTAACGATTAATAAATTGATTAATTTCAAAAATATCAACTGATAAAACTTTTTATAAACCAGTGAAACAATTTAATTTAAACTCGATAATCAATATAGTATGGATATGCAATTTGAAAAGAACATAATTATAAACCATTTACATAATTTAATATTATTGTTCTATATATTTCTTCTTGCTGGTTTTTTTAAATTGTATATATATACATAAAAAAAAATATTTGTGTGTGTATATCTCTCGTAAATAATATAACATATATACTCAAATAAACTTTACATTTTTCATATATCTATATATATGCACAGTAATAAGAAATTGGTAAATTTGTGATATAACATCTAAATCACCATTTAGGTATATAAAAAGTCTAAAATACCCATCAATATTTTTCTCATTATCCACCTTACTAATTTTATGAGTTACATACCCAAAGTCGAACACAAAGTCATTTAACATATCTTTTATTTTTATTCTCATTCTGTTTAATTCTATCTTAACTATAGAAGTATACACCCAAAAAATTCAAAATTTGTGAGGTTATACAAGTAAATACATTATTTATAAGGCCATAGATGTATATATATATATATATATAGTTGCTTAAATTGACCATAATAAATATGGATTCTTGGTCAATGAATGCCCCCTTGCTTACATCCTTTTCATTTGAGGCTCAAACACATCCACTTGATGAAGCTCAGCGATGGCTAGCTTTTGGCGGCTTTCACATTTATAAGGTCTTCAATGATAATCAAAATTCTTTTGTTTATATGAAGAACGGTCCGACTTGGTTTACTGGCAAAAACAAGTACTAATTTATTTAATCAGAGTCAAATATTATCTTATTTTTAAATCAAAATCATATATGCAAAATATTTAGATATAATAAGTATATCCAATGCAAAAGTCTTCCATGCAGGTTAACGCAACATACTTGTTTCCCCCCTTTATTAATAAATATAAAAAATCCACAGATAAAATTCAAATCCTTAACTTCTTATCACCAGAATGAAATATCAACTACTCACTCTATTGTAAGGGTAGTTTACAACAACACAATGCATCAATTTAATTCCTTAAATTTATAAGTCGATATATTAAAATCAATTAATTAAATTTTTTTAATATGAAATTATTGGTAGTAGAATGGTAACTCATCATAAAATGCAAAACGGGCAAGAGCTCGAGATCTTAAGGATGAGCTAAAAATAAAAGTTCCAATCCAATGATTCAATCTAGGGTTGGACCATCTATTTATATTGGAAATCCAAAACCCTAATTTATGATAAAATCCTTTACTCCTAATCAAATTAGGACTCTCTTCTTTACTTGATTAATTAAACCATTTTAATTAATCAAATTGATTATATTTAATTAATACTTAATAAGACCTAACCTGAATAAGCTATTCAGTCCATCTAATTAGGTTTTTCACCAAAACCCTAATCAGGTGGTCCATTGAGTACAATTATTGAACCTTGATTTCGGCATTCTAAGTGTATGGTCTTGTAGGCCCATTTAACATCCGCAATGAGCTTAAACAACTTTAACTCTCATAAATCATAATTATTCTCTAACAAGATAATATTATTACCCAATATTAAACGAAGGTCAATTTCGAGAATTAACGGAACCTATCGCAACCTGATACAATCCTTTGCCACTGAATATCTTAATTAGCATAAGGCATGGAGCGAGTCACCCTTATTTAATGCTAATTAATTTTTTAATCTTTTAGTGAACTGACTAGGTTAAGTAAATGATAACTCTTATCATTTCCCTTGTGCATGGCCATGTACTACTCAGTCTCACTAATCAAGTGGCCAGTGATATTCACTTTCTCTACAAAGCTGAGCAACCCCTTTACTTCACTCATGTCTCTCAGCATGAACCGTGACATACCCAAACATACTCGTACTTGCCACTTAGTTACGAATGATGTTAGGCATAAGTCAAAGCATGTAAGGATTCATCTGAGATCCATAGTGATTTCAGGTTGAAGGATTCGAGTACAAGAATTGCTTGAGAAAAACACTTATGACTTTACAACCATGTAGTGTTCTCAAGAGCGGATTGATCCAGGTACATTGTTCCCTAACATGTATCTATGTCCTTTGATTTATATCCCATATCCTATGACCCGTAAAACAAGGTCATCTCACAAGAGACATACTAGTCTTAATTTATTATCATTCCCATGAAAAAAATCTACTAGGGACATTTAGAATATTGTTCCAGTTTACGCTCCAAGGTTTTACTATCCAAATCACGCATTTGATAACTTGAGCAAAACCAATATTCAAGGATGTTTTATCTTATTAACTATGCATAGAAATAATAATAGATAAAACGATGCCTCATAATAATTATCCAAATAATAAGAGTTCATACAATGTATTGGGGCTAGGGCTTACACTGACAGTTTAGGCATAAGAGCCACAAAATTACATGATTTATTACAAATCTACATAGATGCATTCATACTTTACTAGCTTTTAGCCATTGTAAGCAGAGGAATACTATCATAGACTTTCTTCTTTTTTATCTTTTTTATTTACACCCTATCTCATGACTCTTGGTCTACTACCACAATTTCACTTAGGGCTTAAAGAAAAATAAAAGAACCAAAAGTTCTTAAATGATCATTAAGAGTAGAATTTAAAAATATAACACCAAATCAAAGCAATGGTTACACTACACCATTGTGGGCCTTTTCCGGCATTTTTTTTTAAATTTTTGCCGGCGTTTGTAAACGCCGTTATGAAACATGCCGGTGTTTTACAAAAACGTTAACCAAACACCGGGGACTCCAGCGTCTTTGAAGTGCGGCCGTTTTAATATTAAATGTCGTCATATTACGTTGTTATTAGAAACGCCGCCTATATTGCCGGTGGTATTACACAAAAATGCCGAAAAAGACCACGGTGTTCGCGTCTACAAACACCAGGGATATGTATATCCTTTTCTTTATTAAACCAGGAATGAGCCGGTGTTTTCTACTTTTAATGCTGCCAAAATGATGGTGTTTGTCTGTGACATGGCAGTATTGGACTGGCGTTTTAATTTTAAAACACCGTGTATCAAAAAGAGTGAATTATGTTAAATTCTTTTTTTTAAACGGCGTTTGGTTGGGAAAACGCCGCGAATTTTCCATTTTGTTAATTAATAATTTTTTTGATTTGATTGTCATTTTCACCTAATTAAAAAAACCAACTTCATTCACAATCAATATATGAGAACATATGAGACATTTATTACAAACATCATTGTTATGACATTTTTCACATAAAGCAAATTAATTTCTCACCATTACAGTATTTGAGAAATGTATGAAATACAAAGTTTGGGCACATAATGCACTTTAGAAATCAACACCATCGGTCATAATTAATTCATAAGTGTTTAGCAACCATGACAAACAAAGTTTTGACAAAACCTTACACCATCACCATTCAAAGTTCATACATAACCAAAATCTAAAAAACCTCACCTAAGCAAAACATGTTTTCAACCTTTAATTGGCCATTGCATCAGTGAGATCCAGGAGATTGATTTTGCAATTAGATTTTAAAGCATTAGAAGATAGCCATAGCTTTCTAGATCATATTTTTGATTTGTAATTACCTGATCTCGTGAACTAGAACCGCCTATATTAGCGTCAGGAATCTCAGGTCCAGTAGATTGATTCTACAAGTCCAATTATATGTTAAGAATGTAGAATTGAGGACAATAATAATTTACAAGTTTGAAATACCTGAGATTGTGAAGTTGAGACACCTATATCAGGGAAAAGGTTACTAGCTTCAAGGAACTTATCTTGCAAGAAAGCAATAACAACTTTGTATTGATCACATTCTCATTGATGATTTTCTTCCATCTTTTGAAATTTATCTTGGATGTCTCTGTATAGCTCGATGCACTCTGAATGGTCGACTGATGCTGTGGTGCTGCGACTACTTGAACCATAGTAACTTGTAGGTGTTGGACCTAATCCAAGTCCTCTTACTCAGCCATGTCGTTCTTTTCCAATTATTTGATTCAAAATTTGAGTTTCAACCATGGTCTCATCCTCACACATTATGTCATGTTCAACTAGTTTTGCAGTTGTTTTTTCCTACATTTTAGTAAATAGTTTTAATAAGTATGTGATTTAAGAAGGAAACAACTAAATTGAAGAATATGAGAGAAGTAATTTCTAACATAATGTCTTGAGTTTCTGCATTCACACGTAATCCATCCTTCTTTGTACGAGTTTCTTTTAAAAAAACTCAAAACGTCCTATTTTTTTTCCACTATTAACCTCCTAAATAATCAAAATAACAAGCAAGGTTTAACAATATAGTGATAGTCACTAAAGAAAACAAAATTTTATAAATCAAACAATAAATCTTGATAAACATCACAAGTTCTTACCATTTCTTTTTCTTTCCTTGCAAAACTTTTTGAACCAAAGGTGTGTGTATTTTTGTTGCTTTCTAGATGTAATCCCAACTTTTTTTGCTTCCTACATATTGACATGTATACTAAATGATGCACAAGGCATCACAATTTTAATATGTCAAAGATAAAAAATTATTTTAACCTCTCCTTTATTTGAAAACGAATAGTCAATTAACTCTTCCCACTGGCATCTAATGACACCTTCTGGAAGTTTGTCCTTGTTTGCCCGCACTCCATCTTCTCTTTTGAAATATCATTTCTTCAAATCATGTTTGTAATCTCTCCATTTCTTTCCCAGTGACTTAAGCACATAGTCTTTTGGAATTTTGAGAAAAAAACATGACTATATTGTAAAACCATAAATAATGTGAGCTTAATGTTATAACCCTAATAAAATTTATTAGATTGTAATCATAACAAAAAAATTTAAGTATGTGGCCATACCTCAATGAAGTTTAATAATTCCTCCTTCAATGTTTTTGGCACTTTATGCCAACTTTCATATTGTAGGCCAATCCTCTGACTACTTCGAGCAACCATACCTAAAAATGATGATAGCAATTGTGCCCTTGGCCCCAATAGGTCGTCCCAAATGATTAGCACTAACCAAAACTTTTTCTCCCAGAGGTAATGCCCTATAACTCCTTCAAAGTTGTGCGACCTCTTTTATTGTATTGCCCCGTGTTATCAACTATAATAATTAATATGCCCATTAGTCAAATAGAACATATTCACGAAACTTAGCATATAATAAAATTGAAACTCAAGATCGCAAAGTACCTACATTTACATTAACCGCTTTCATTAACTGCAAGTACATTTTCTAACATGTTCTCATTGTTTTGGTTTGCGTCTTCCTCGTTGTGATTTGAATCAGTTGATGAAGAATGAGTTGGGCTACAAGGCTGAGCATCAAGTGCCGGTCTAGTTTTTTTACAACCTTCATTTGAAGTAGCATCATTCGTAGTGGATTCAAACCGGATCAATTTTATGCCCTTCAGTTTTAATTCTTAAATGATTGGTGTCAAAGACGGCACTTAAAGGCATGCATACCTTGAGTATCAAGAGGACTGTTTGGTCAGATAAACAAACTTGGCTTGGCTTTGATGCAATATGACAATCAAACCAGCTCAATGGAGTACTACAAAAGACTGATTGGAATCTTTTATAATGTTTAAGATGCTTGAAAAAGCTAAACTTTATCTATTTCTTTACTAATAAGGCAAAGAAAGAAAAAAAGAACCAAATAAGCAATTGATGATCAGAACTTTAGCTAAACAGATAGAAACATAAGCGATAACACCTAAGAAGGAAACATAGATACAAAGAGAACTTTTATAAATTTCCTACACCATTGAGTAATCTTTTCAGTTTGGCAATAATCAATTGATGGGAATTTTCTTTTGTGTTGATCATGTTTTAAGCTTAGTTTTTGGAATTTGTGAAATTTACAGTCTTGTTTGGTGAATGGCATGGAAATGGAAAATAAGCAATCAGTCTGTTTTCTAGACTCCAGTGGAAGTGTGAAAGCTATTTCTCTTGATATTGAAGCCTTTGCTAGCAAGATTATTTTGGAACATCAATGGAAGAGGTTCAATTTTCTTGTTAAAAGATCAAAAGTTGATCTTGTCCATGTTGATTTCATATAACCTAATTATTTCAACATAGTACATGTTTCACTATAGTATATGTTTTTTATACTGATCAGGTTAACTTTTGCTGGCAATGTTTAACTTGTCTTTGTTCTACGTATCAATTCATGAACATTTGTTAGCATGGAAGCTTCAATTCGTGGTTAATGTGGACCCTTGAGTCTTCTCATTTCAGAATCTTTTCAATGCTAACTAAAGAGTTGTTTTACTTAATAGAGAAGCTCATTTCTGTTACTCCACTTTTAGATTCAAGGATAATTAATTCCACATGTATATATAAATATATATATATATTATATTTTATCTCAATTTCAACCTCACAATTGATTTGGGGTTGAGGTTCGAATTCTTCAGTCATTCATCTAATGCTAATGATCTTTACTTTTCCAGACAATGTATACTTATTTAGACCCCTTAGGCTCATCAGAAGTCACCTCTTTGGAGGTGCAATGAAGGACAAAAGGGTACCCAAACCAGATTGGTTGTGTGACACATCTCTTGCATGTGTGTACCACAAGTGCACGGGTTGTCGAAGTAATAAAGTACCCTGGTGAGTGGGTAGTCGTATCCATAGGGAATAGTGCTCAGAAATACTAGAATTTGCTATTTAACTATGGTAAAGATGATTCAAGAGTTGTGTGAACAATATCAATGCAAATGAAAATACAAAAAAGAAGAAAGAGACGCAATAGGAATAAGGAGAGGCAATCGATATAAAATGGGGCACCCGGACATTGCTTACCCTAGGACTATTGTTTCAAGTGCAAGACTCCTCATTATGCCTCCTAAATGATGTTCAATGAGTCATGAAAATCCTAAGACACGGCCCCAAACTTAAGGTCAACCGTGACTAACCCTCACACTATATCCCGGCGGAAAGGGATACTCTCGACACCTCACACTATGTGGGGTTGCATGAAGCTTTGGGGACTCCAAAGTGATAAACCCTATTCCATAATATAGATCTAACCCTTTTGTCCAGGCGAAAGACCCCTAGTCACAATTAAGCCCCATCACTAAGGATTACTTCAACGCTTCACTCTATTGCTTGTGCAATTAAGCCCCAGCGGAGTTCGTCCCTTAGTACTTCACTCTATCATGACCACAAAGAACTCTTGGAACATGGAGGTAGGATAAATCACATCGGAAGGGAAAGGGGACGTTCCGCTACCTCTCGACTCACCTTCTCGACCCTTTCAAACTTTGCTTTATCTAACCCTCATGGTGTGTCACTCATCCACAAGGATTACAAAGATAGATTCTCAACCCTAGTATCACTCTAAGGGAAAATCAATATAATAAACATTCAAGGATGGAACTCAATTAAAACATCAATTAAAGAAGCATAATAAAGGTCAAAAAAACAAAATCATCCTAGGGTTTACAAGTCGAAGAACCCACTAGGGGTTTAGCTCTCCATGGAGCAAGATACAATCAATAATAAAATCGAATTTAAAAGCATCCAATCCATAAGAAAACACCCCCTTGTAGTCCGTGTCCATGGTCTTGTGGAGTCGCCTTATCTTCTCCAAGGGTTCCCTAGTCAAGCCTAGGGTACACCTTGTCGAAATCGATGCCGACGAAAGCTCCCCCAATAACTATCTTCCGAAGGAACGTGGTGTCGAAGGTTGTAGAACCACTCCAAAGACCTAGACAAATCCTCTCCAAACCCTAGCCATGGGCACCTCCAAAGATGGGGAAAAGATGAAAAAAGGATTGGAAGGATCCCTTAAAACATCTGAAATCGTGGCTTTTATAGGGGCTGGAATAGGGCATCCACACAGGCGTGTGGAATTTTCATAAGGCCCGTGTGAATTTCCAAAAGTTGATTTCCTATGAGCTATGAACAGTAACTAGTACAATGATTTTGCTACAATGATTTGCTACATTAAACTGCTATAGTACTTCGTCAAAACACTCCCGAATCCACACTACTCATCGAGGCCACCTGGATGAGCACACATCCATGCGGTAGATCGCGTCGCATCTTCAACTAAACCATATTGACGAAGATCTTGCTAGCATTCCACAAGTCGGAACACATGAGTGTGACTGCCTTTGTGCCCTCCAATTAGCGTGTCCGCTCGAGCACAATGGAGGTTGGCACACACTCACATGTCTTTGAGCACAACTTGTGCCTTCACATTTGTTCACTCTAAGACTTCATCAACAAATGCATCCACAATCTACTTTTGGTTCCTTTCTTCCACAATTATCTCCACAACCCTGCATGCACAAAAGAACACATATACACAAGAATAAGCGATAAAGTCTGAGAAATGTAATTCTCAATGTGAGAAAATAATACTTCATATTACTTATACACAAGCACTTATCGTTGTGCCTCCCTACATAGTCCTTTAGATCTAAATGAGTTTCATGGTTCATCACTTGTTTTGGTTTTCAATCTCATTGTGCCCACAAAGTCCTCTCTATCATCAAATGAATGTATGATCAGTAACATGTGTTCATGCATGAACTAAGTACTTATTCCCCTTCCCCCTCCCTAAAAATAGGACCCCTCCCTCCTGAAAAGAGTGAAGAGAAATCTCAACTTTTTAAAAGGATATGTGTAGCGGTTGAGTGCATCTTGTACAAGAAAATTGACAAAGACTATGACTTCAATTGAGCCATTTGGTCTCCATTGTAGTCTTTTATTTCTTTCTTTTCTTGGCTCTTGATTTTTCCCTAGTCTTTAATGAGGTTTTATTCTTTTTTAAGTATTCTAAATTTCTTCAGAAAACATCACAAAATCAAGTAAGCACACATAGCTAATATTAAGGGCGTGTTTGGTTCGCCGAAGTGCCTGAACCGGTGAGTTCCCAATGACTTCCTTGTGTTTGGTTCGCCGAAGTGGATTCCGAAATGCTGATTTCCCGACTTCCAAAACCAGCAACTTCCCGATTTGACTTCGGCGAAAAAAATCCTGAAGTCAGGTTTGAACCATCTGACTTCCGTCACATGGTCCCACGTGATTTTTGCTTACAATCACCCCGCCTTTTCCCATTTCCCAGGCCACTTCACCCTGTCTTTTTCCCATCGACCCGTCTAGGGTTTGCTTCGCCATCTCTCCGTTTTCCCTCTTCGGCCGCAACCCGGCCTCTTCCTCGTCGTCTACTTCGCCCCTTCATCTCCTCCGGGTGATTCCCCTCTTTTACTTCACCGTCTATTGGTCTGTCTATCGTCGTCTACCAGTCTCTCTACCACCATCTACTTGGTAGCCATCTCTCTTCCCAACGGTTGTGAACGATGATGTTTATGTGGTTTTTTTTTTTCAGTTTTTCCCTTTCGTTTTCCTCGCGGTTTGTTGTATTTTGTTTTCAGGCTTCCATTCTTGTTATTTGGTACAGATCTGCATGAACATCATTTTTTTTTGGGTTTTATCATGAAATCTTTATACCATCGTTTTTCTCAGTTGGGTTTTTCGTTTAGTTTTTCTGAGGATGCGAAGGTATCTGTATTTTTTCCTAGGGTTTATCTTCTGTCGTTCTTCTTGTTCCTTATAGATCTCCAAGAACATCAAAGGATTTTTTATTTTTTATTGCTTCTAGCCATCAAGTAATAACCTTTCCATGGTTTTTTCCTCAGTTTTTTCCTTAAGTTTTTCTAAGGATGCGAGGCGAATGTGTGTGTGTATTTTTTAGGGGTTTGTTTTGCCTCATTCTTTTTTTTTATAGATCTATAAGAACATCAATTTTTTTCCGTTGTTCGATTCTAGGTTATTTATCATGTTATCTTCTTACCTTACCATTGTTTTTGCTCATTTTGCTTTTTCCTTCATATGTCGTGTGTGTATTTTTCCAGGGTTTCATTCGACCGTTCTTCTTTTTCCTTACAGATATGCAACAACATTAATTTTTTTTCTTTTGATTCTAGTTTATTTGATATTGAAACCTCCGTATCATCATTTTAAATTTTGATTCAATTCTCTGTTGATCTTGATATGGCATAAATTTTCTCCTTAATTTTCTTATTTTACTAACTTGCAGTTGTTCACGGCATGTAATTTGCCATGTTTGATTTTGAAGATGCATTACCCATTATCTGATTTATGCTCTTATTTTTGTATGCCAATCATAGCAAGTTATTTCATTGTTGGCTTTTATTTTTCTTTCCTGAAGTAACCATAGCATGTTCTAGCTTTGGTTTGAATTTTATTCTCAGAGTTTGGTTAATTTTGAAGATGTATTTTCTATTATCTGATTTATGATCTTATTTTTGTATGCCAATCATAGCAAGTTATTTCATCGTTGGCTTTTTATTTTTTTCATTCTGATGTAACCATAGCATGTTCTAGCTTTGGTTTGAATTTCATTCTCAGACTTTGTTTAATTTTGAAGATGCATTCTCTATTATCTGATTTATGCTCTTACTTTTGTATGCCAATCATAGCATGGTATTTCATTGTTGGCTTTTATTTTTCATTCCTGATGTAACCATAGCATGTTCTAGCTTTGGTTTGAATATTATTCTCAGCCTTTGTTAATTTTGAAGATGACATTACCTATTATCTGATTTATGCTCTTATTTTGTATGGCAATCATAGCATGTTATTTCATTGTTGGCTTTTATTTTTCATTCCTGATGTAACCGTAGCATGTTCTAGCTTTGGTTTGAATTTTATTCTCAGACTTTGTTTAATTTTGAAGATGCATTACCCATTATCTGATTTATGATCTTATTTTTATATGCCAATCATAGCAAGTTATTTCATCGTTGGCTTTTATTTTTCATTCCTGATGTAACCATAGCATGTTCTAGTTTTGGTTTGAATTTTATTCTCAGATTTTGTTTAATTTTGAAGGTGCATTCTCTATTATCTGATTTATGAACTTATTTTTGCATGCCAATCATAGCAAGTTATTTCATCGTTGGCTTTTTATTTTTTTCATTCCCTGATGTAACCATAGCATGTTCTAGCTTTTGGTTTGAATTTCATTCTCAGAATTTGTTTAATTTTGAAGATGCATTCTCTATTATCTGATTTATGCTCTTACTTTTGTATGCCAATCATAGCATGGTATTTCATTGTTGGCTTTTTTTTCATTCCTGATGTAACCATAGCATGTTCTAGCTTTGGTTTGAATATTATTCTCGACCTTTTGTTAATTTTTGAAGATGCATTACCTATTATCTCGATTTATGCTCTTATTTTTGTATGGTAATCATAGCATGTTATTTCATTGTTGGCTTTTTATTTTTTTCATTCCCTGATGTAACCGTAGCATGATCTAGCTTTGGTTTTGAATTTTTATTCTCAGACTTTGTTTAATTTTGAAGATGCATTACCCATTATCTGATTTATGATCTTATTTTTATATGCCAATCATAGCAAGTTATTTCATCGTTGGCTTTTTATTTTTTTCATTCTGATGTAACCATAGCATGTTCTAGTTTTTGGTTTTGAATTTTTATTCTCAGATTTTTGTTTAATTTTTGAAGATGCATTCTCTATTATCTGATTTATGCTCTTATTTTTGTATGCCAATCATAGCATGTTATTTCATTGTTGGCTTTTATTTTTCATTCCTGATGTTACCATAGCATGTTCTAGCTTTGGTTTGAATATTATTCTCAGCCTTTGTTAATTTTGAAGATGCATTACCTATTATCTAGTTTATGCTCTTATTTTGTATGGCAATCATAGCATGTTATTTCATTGTTGGCTTTTATTTTTCATTCCTGATGTAACCATAGCATGTTCTAGCTTTGGTTTGAATTTTATTCTCAGCCTTTGTTTAATTTTGAAGATGTATTACCTATTTTATCTGATTTTATGATCTTCTTTTTGTATGCCAATCATACCATTTTTGTTTGTTCAAGAATTATTACTGTTTCCTGCTATATGTATCTTGATGCTGATACTTTTGAATTTTTTTTCTCCCTTTCGAGTATCTCATGAATTTAATACTATGTGTCTGATCCATTGCATTATGTATATACAAATACACTAAACTAGCCTTCTGCTTAGTTTAGTAGCCGTCAATTTATGAGTTCTATTTACTGAATTAAGTTAGTAGGTTAATGCCAAAATTAATAATGTCATCCTTATTATGTAGATGGCTAGCTGGATTGATAACGAACGTGTGAGGCCATTGGTTGCGGCGTTCACTACCATTGTTGTGGTTGCCGCCTGCTAATTGAGGAAATGAATCAAACTAGATGAGGGAGGAGTAAAGAACCATCTATATTTCGGGACCTAACTAGAAAAAAGCATATGGAACGTGTTTTAAGGAGTGGACGCGACTATTGTGTGAGTTACCTTAGGATGGATGTAGGTCCTTTTATGCATCTAGTATCGATCATGCGTGACAAGCACCTCCTTCTCGACACATGTTATGTATCTGTCGAGGAACAATTATCCATGTTCTTGCATATTGTTGGTCACAATACAAAAAATAGGACCATGAGGGTTGAATATATCCGATCGGGTGAAACAATAAGTCGATATTTCAATAACGTACTCAAAGCTATTTGTGCCGTTCGAGATGATTTCGTACATCCCCCTTGCGGCAATTGTCACTCGGAAATCGAATGTAACCCGAACTGGTACCCATTTTTCAAAGTAAGTAAGCTTGACATATAAAATTTAATAATTTCCCCTTGAATCATTCGTTCCATGTTCCTTCATATACTTTTGTCGTGTAGGACTGTATAGGTTTACTAGACGGGACGCATATGCATATTGCATAACTACATAGCAGGTGTCGACCCAAATGATATACTTTTGGATGAAGGAATCACTCAGCATGATGACCAAATTATGTCATCACAACCCCGATCACAACGAGAACAACGAGAAGAAAATCGACAATGGATTGAACTTCGAGACAAGATAGCACATGACATGTGGGATCGATATAGTGGATTTGTGTGATCATTACTGATAGCTTGTTATGGGTACTAGTAAGGACATTTTTATTGTTGGGTACTAGTAAGGACATTTTTATCGTTGGGTACTAGTAAGGACATCTTTATCGTTGCATGATTTCTTGTTGACAATTTGTTTTTTTCCCCTTAACGTACAATGTCTGGACTACATGTTCTGTTTAAATGCTTCACTTTTCCTTTCATGGTTTATTTTGTTTATTCCTTGTATGTTTTTTTTCCTTTGAATCACTTGATATGTCTTGCTTTTTTTTTTCATGGATTACAATATCATAGGTGTGTTCTTTTCATGGTTCACTCGATTGCTGTTAATCATAGGTCTGTTCTTTTCATGTTCACTTGTTTGCTGTTAATCAATTCTGTAAACTATCATTATTTTCTTTTTATTAAACTTGATTTCTGAAATCTTATTTCATTGTGTTGTTAATATTGACCTATTGAGATGGTGCATTCTTTTAAATGTTTCACTCCGATTGCACAATATCATAGGTCTGTTCTTTTCATGTTATTTCATTGTTTACCATTGTAATCAATTCTGTGAACTGTCATTATATTCTTCTCATTAAATTTGATTTCTGAAATCTTATTTGTTTCTGTTGTTAATATTGACCTGTTGATTTCTTGATTCCTTGTATCCTCATTTTTTTTCCTTGGATTGAGATGGTGCATTCTTTTTCATGTTTCCCTCGATTGCACAATATCATAGGTCTGTTCTTTGCATGTTATTTCATTGTTTACCATTGTAATCAAATCTGTGAACTGTCATTATATTCTTCTCATTAAATTTGATTTCTGAAATCTTATTTGTTTCTGTTGTTAATATTGACCTGTTGATTTTTTTATTCCTTGTATCCTCATTTTTTTCCCAGGATTCATATGGTGCATTCTTTTTCATGTTTTACTCGATTGCACAATATCATAGGTCTGTTCTTTGCATGCAATTTCATTGTTTATCATGTTAATCAATTATGTGAACTGTCATTATATTCTTCTCATTAAACTTGATTTCTGAAATCTTATGTGTTTCTGTTGTTAATATTGACCTGTTGATTTCTTGATTCCTTGTATCCTCATTTTTTTCCTTGGATTCAGATGGTGCATTCTTTTTCATGTTTCACTCGATTGCACAATATCATAGGTTTGTTCTTTGCATGCTATTTCATTGTTTATCATGTTAATCAATTATGTGAACTATCATTATATTCTTCTCATTAAACTTGATTTCTGAAATCTTATGTGTTTCTGTTGTTAATATTGACCTGTTGATTTCTTGATTCCTTGTATCCTCATTTTTTCCCCTGGATTCTGAAATCATAGGTCTGATCTTTTCATGTTTCAATTGATTTCTGAGATCATTCAAATTATGTTGTTAATATTGACATGTTGATCTCTTGATTCCTTGTATGCTCATTTTGTTTTCCCTGAATCTGTTGCTGCATTCTTTTGCATGTATAAGAATATCATAGGTCCATTGTTTTCTTTATACCTGTTTTGTTGGTTTCCATGTTCACTTGTTTGCTGCTAATATGTTTTTAAAAATGTCAGTATATTCTGATATGCATGTTTGAAGAATTTGATTCACATGTTCTTCACACCATTGTCAATTAGAATTTCAATGACTATGGAGGGTATCGAGCGTGTTTCTGAGAAATCGTCATCAAGGGCATCTGGCAGCAAGTGGGGGCACACCTAATAAGAGATGAGAGGACGAATATGATAGTTTTCTCATTCCACTTCTTGTTGAACAAGTCAAAAAAGGGATGAAATGCGACAAATCATTTAAACGAGTTGCATTTGTGTTTACTGCAGTTGCCGTCAATTCTAGGTTCAAAACTGACTTCAATGCTGAGAACGTTGAAAATCATTATCGAACATTGAAATCGCGATATGTTGAGATAAAAAAGATGAGAGATCTCAGTGGGGTAGGTTGGGATGACGCCACGAAGACCATCACACTTGATCCTATGGTTGCCCTGACCTACATCGAGGTAACATGATTCACTTTCCACGAAAATAATATTACGGCCTATTCATGTACATGTGCACTTTGTTGTTAACGGCATTGTAATATAGGCTCACCCGACAGCCAAGGCTTTTATAAACAAACCAATTGAACATTATGAAGCATTGAGGATTATATGTGGTGATGACAATGCAACTGGCGCATATGCGACCTCTCTATACGCTGATTTAGGCGATAAATCAGAGGCTGAAGGCAATAATATGGAGAACTTTGATGAAGGCCCAGTTGAACTGCCAAGCGATGATGACGCTGATGTAAACTCTGCCCCATCGGTTGTTGGTAGCCCCGCAACCTCATATGCACAAAGGTCATAGCGTTCAAGTAGGGGTTCGAAGAACCCTTCTATGATGGGTGATCTAATTATTGTGGTAGGCGAAATGGCAACTGCCATTAAGAACCCCACCCACTGGGCGGAGCCCTTGTATGCAAAGGTTATGGAGGTTGACGGGTTTCAGAAGAAGGAACTCGTTCAGGTGTTTGATTATCTACAGTTTCATGAGAATAAGGCAAGAGGATTCCTAGTGAAGGATATGGAACTGAGGAAGGATTGGATCGAACAATTTTTATCGAGGATGGATTGATTCAGGACCTACAGTGCTTGGGACTCTTTACCAGATCCTGCTTCTAGTACCTAGTTATTTTATTGCATGTCCCTGCATTTCATGCATCATGACTGACTTATGTTTTGTTATGGGGTGACCAAGCATGTGATATCTTGGTGTCGTTGCATCCATTATGCATTTAATTTGTTTTGGCTTTCTGCATTTCATGCTGTTGACGTGTGTATGTTTGTCGAGACCTAGTTGTATCTCTGTTGCTATGCCAGGTTTGGATATATGTTTGTTTGTTACTAACATGGCTATCTTTCTTTTGTTTTTGTTTGAATTTCAGGTTATGGTATAATGGCAATAATGAAAGGCAAAGAGTGATAGTGCACTAGAGGCACACTCGCGTTTTATGGGACAAAAACCAAAATAGGGCATTGGCGGGGCAAAATGACGGGCAGTTCCTTGCCATTCTTTTGCAGCCATTGCGTATCTCATTTGGTAATTGATTCCCTATGCATTTTCGTATGTCTGACTGTATGGACATATTTTTTTGAAATGAATATTTTTTGTAAACTGAATTATATAAGTGTGGCGAGGCAATCAGGAGGCACGTGCTGCCACCATTGCAACCACCTTGTATAGTTTCTGTTCGATTCGGTAGTTTTCACATAAAGTACAATGCCAATGAATATGCATATTGCCACTCTTGCTATTACCTGAGCCATGCCAAGAAGACAGAACTTGCTTCGGACACAAGGTACACATGTAAGCAGATATTTTAGTAGTAGTAATGGATTTCACGAGGAGTCTTTTACGGTTGTGGTGATTTGATATTCTCATCGCCCATGATATTTACATTAGTATTTGTGCTCACATATCAGAAGTGTGGCTCAAAAAAAGGTAAAGTAGTTAGTGTGTGGATTCTTCTCCAACTGGGATTGTTGTCAATTGTCTGAGAATCAGTCTTGCTGAATTGGTCACTTTCAATTTATTATAATTACCTTTTTCTCTTTGCAGGTTTATCAAGATGGTTGCATGGGTCACAACTATTATCCGAAGCCTTCTTATAATAGCTTCTCGCAAACATTACATAGTTGATATTGTTGTTAAATGGTATATGGTGAAACGTTTTATGGTTTATCAGATAGCATGTTAATTGATTTTGATTTGACTGTTTTGTTTTCCTGTCTGCCATTCAGGTATACAGTTAATTTGGTGGTGTTTTTTGTTGACAAGAAACTTCCTAGTATGTTCGACTGCTTTAGTTTTTGGACACCCATATCATGTTTAAGACATTTGATTCTCTCTGCAAAAAAGCCAGAAAGGATTGGTGTGTCACAGCCTTTGCTACCAATGAGTGCGAAGGGAAAAGATAGCAAATCAGTGGAAGAATAGCATAAGTTTTTAAATGGGAAATCTGCTGATAATACTGATTGGGTTTGTATCAACATTAATTTCTCTTGGTGTTTTTTTATAGGAAGTAAATCAGTCTAATTAGTTCCATCGTATATCTTCATTTCGTATTAAACTGATATTTTTTTATCTTATTTCAGAGGCAGAGAATACAGTTGAATGGGATTCATTTGAAAAACGGAGGTCATGCCCTTCTTGAAGCAACCATGAATGGCGGAAGCACATTGCAAGATGTTTGATGATTTGTGTTTGTTTGGTTCCTGATACTTAACAATTCAAAACTCTACTTGTGCAAGGAGCGAGGCCTGTGGTGGCTGCATTTGCATAGAAAGAAAGCCATGCTGGTCATGTTTATCCCTCTAGAAATTCATCTCTCTTCATTTTATTGTTCTTTCATTCAGTATTTGTTGGTTAGATGCTTTTCCTTCATTTGTAACTTTTTAGTCTACAATTGTATTTGAGGGTCACGACAATGCATAACAGTGGTTTATGAAAAAAAAATAAAGGGTTATAGCAACGCAGCAGTTTGAACAAATGGTTTATGTTCATGATAATGTTGATGCATAGTAATGTATGGGTGATTGAAAGGTTTGTTACAAAAGTTTCAAATATGATAATGAAGGATTGTTTTATTTTCTAACAAATCTACAGGTTCCAAGTTTTGTTGTTGTCATTACCATATGTAAATTTATTATATATATTTAAGTAGGTAATATTTTGTCAAACTAGATATATAACTTGTACTTAGAAAAAAATTATTTCAAAGCAATTATAATTTAAAGATGATAATGTTAAAAAAAGTTAAAATAAAGTATAAATCATATACAGTAATACTTGCCTTAATTTTGGGTTATAAGAAATCAAACAAAATTAATTCAATTAAAAATGTAGATTTTAAAATAACCAAATTTATCATTTAAATATGTTAATAGATAAGTTACATTTTCAAAAATAACCTATATAACAAATATGGGGTAACCTCACCTCTATACCGAAGTGGTGTTCATAACCCCACTTCGGTGTTACCAAACACAAGAAACTACTGAAGTGATGTATTCCAGGTTTTCATTTCCATCATCCAAACACCTGAAGTGGTTACTGAAGTGGAGATTTCCCTGTCAACCAAACACATGGAAGTCAAGACTTCTAACTGAAATTCACACTTTCACTGAAGTGATGTTTTCAGACTTCCCCCACTTCGGTCCCTCACTTCCTAACCAAACACCCCCTAACTGTACGTGCAGAGTTCAATATATATAGACTTGAATATTTGTTTTAATCGGTTCTAGACACTAATTAATAAGAAATTAATAGTTTGTGAACAGCTTGCTACTGAATAGTGACCAAAGTTGGCCAGCTCTGATCTCCACTATAACCAAGTCATTGTAATATCAATTGATCTGACTTGTAAATGGCAGACAGAGAGTGTGAGGAGAAATAGGAAGTACTGTTACACTCTTTGGATGGATGAAACAAAAGTGTATCCCAATTTTGATTGGATGTTAGGCAACAGGCATCATGCAAGAAGCTTTATTTATTTATTTATTTTTCCACTCTATTTTGATAGTATAGGTAAGGACAATATCATGATTGTGTCCTACTAGTAAAAACAAATTGGAAATCATAATGCACTTTAATTTATAATTATGATTTGCTGCTATGTCTTGTTTTCAACTAGTGTAAAGTTGCAACTTGCAACTTGCAACTTGCAATCAGTCACAATCACTATGTTAGGATAAAAAAATGGGTATGGATTTCATCCCAAAAGAAAAGGAAAGGTTCTCAAAATGTCCGCCATGATGAGGCCACCAATGATTAAATGGGTAAAGTATATAGCATGTATTTATAATTTTGTTATTTATAATTCTAAATTTCATATTCATGTTAGCATAAAACTCTAAGAGATCCTAATAGACGTGCCTTAGTTAATTTAATAAATATGAAATACAGATAACTACATGTATTTGGTTTGCATCGATTAGAACAATGATGGCCCAAAATGCACTTTCCGTTTGTTTTCTTTGAAGAGTTTCATGTGGTGCAGAATTTCCTCTCTACAATGATATTTGTTGAGGGAATGCATTGCAAATAAAGGGAGAAAAAGACGTCATTTTTCTATCAACAAC
>NC_052479.1:19144863-19202560 GCF_009730915.1 Dioscorea cayenensis subsp. rotundata | reverse complement strand
AAAAAATACTCATGTAAGTAATGTTCAGGAGGTTATGGAACTCTTGAAGAGCTCTTTGAAGTGATTAGTTGGACACAATTAGGCATACATAACAAACCGGTAATTTGATCTCAATGCTCTATATACACACATGAAATTATAAAAAGAAGATAAATAACTTACGCTTTGTTCTAGATTGATTTACTAAATATTGACGGATACTATAACTCGCTACTTTCATTCATCGACAAAGTTCTACATGAAGGATTCATCAACCTTGTTGCACGATAGATCATCATCCCTTTCTTCAAATGCAAAGGAACTGATTGAGAAACTCGAAGTAATAATTATAAAATTTTGAATACTATTTACAAAATATTCCATTTCAATCATTATTATTGATCATTTGAAATTATGATTACAGGAATATTTCCCACAGCATGAACAAGTTGCAACAAAACTAAATTAGAGCATAAGGATCCTGCATAATACCATCTCAAGAACAACATTGCTCTTAAAAAACAAACAAATCTAGATAAATCAGATTTAGTTCATTACATGTAATACTTAAATCATATATATATATATATATATATATAAGTCTTAATTCTCTATGTTTGGCAAAACCAATAAGGATATATATATAAATCTACTTCTTAATAATATTTACTGCATTATAACTTACCTATCAATTCATCAAAAGAAAGACAATGCAAAAATGTTAATCTATATGTATTCTATAAAAATAAATAAAACTACTATATATTGCATATATATATATATATATATATGAATTACAAAATTTAATTTTCTAAATAAAATAACTAAACCATTATATGAAATATATATTTAAAAAAAGATTAATTTTTCTATAGAAAATAAGTAAACCACAAATCCATCTTTTTCCTAAAAAAATACTTAATCAGATAACATATTCCAATAATATATTTCACAATCCTTCACATCTTACCAATATACTTCTCATACTGAAAATGATTTAAAAAAATTACATTAACAATGTTTTTTTTTTCTCTCAAAATTGATACTATCTTTGCAATATTTTGTTTTGAATATATTCAACCCGCAGCGTTAGTGTGGGTCTTTAATCTAGTTAATTTTAAAAATGCTCATTCTACACATTTATTACCAGGACGGGAAGACATGCACATGCATCCTTTTTTTTCTTGGATCCCCGGATGATTTTTTTATAAAAAAACTAATATTATCTCCATACTTGTGGTATCAACCAGTAAACTCTAAACACCATTTCCATCCCAGTGCATCGATGGTGACAATAGTGATGATAACCAGTTGGATATCTTGTAATGAACTAAAAAAGTAGCAGATAAATCTCAGTTCCAACTGGAATATACTCTAATAAAGTCAGCTAAATCTCAGATGATCTTCACTTTCATTTCATCAAAATCAATGTAACAATCAACTATTGATACTGAATTTCCACAGATCTAGATAATTTGTTCAGCATTCAAGTTGTCAAACATGATTAATACCTAGATCTAAATCAGCAGAGAGAATTACAGTAACATCATAGACTGAATTAACAGTTCTATATCATCTCAAATAACGGAAACCAGAATAAGAACAAATAAGCAAAGAAATAAAAGATAACTAAACCCGATGGTGAACACTACCAGATTCCTCTCTCTTCTCTGCAGATATGAGCCTCAAATTCTTCTTCAGTGATACCCCCTCAACTACGTTCATGAGCCTATTTGTCTCAAGAGAAAATCATGGTAGTGAGTGTTCCCCAGCCTTGCCCAGCCTTTCTTCTCTGGTTCCATCTCAGCCATTGGATGAGCATCTTCACCTTCAATCTGCGTATCCACGTGTTGAGCACTCATTTCCTCAGCTAGTATAATTTCCATTGGTGATGCGTCCCTCGATGATGATTCACGCAAGTGATTCTCCACCAATGACCGCTTCTTAACCTTAGCCTCCATCATTGCGCTATCCACCTTATCAACATTAATTTCAGCACCCATTAAAGCATTGTCTCCCATTAAACCAGACCCAAAGCCTTTTCTTTTTGACCTCCACTTGGCCTTTGACTGCCAAGAGGCCTTTTCTCACTAGAGTTGCTTCCAATCTATAGGGAAGCATTACATTTGCGGCCCCCCAATCAAATAGGACCTTGTCCTCAAGGTTCGCAAACTGGTGTGGATATTTGTCTTGCTAGCAATGAAAGATCCTCCCATGAGCATTCACTAATTGGTAATCCCTAACCAATAAATCAACAACTGTTTAATTGGTTTGGATTGATGAAGTATTGTTCTAGATTGAAGAACAAATTCTGGTTGAATAACAGGCCATTTTTCATCTGTTAAAGGAGGTATGGAGAAATACAACCTGGAGATCCACCCACATAATGCTTGAGAACTAATACATGGAACACCAGATGAATCTTAGCTTCCTATGGCAATGCCAATTTGTAAGCAACAACACCAATTTTTCTTAACATTTGATATGACCCAAAATAGGGCATACTCAATTTATAATTTTTCTAGGAAAAATGGAATGCTGGTGATAGGGTTGTAGTTTAACAAGAACCCTATTCTCCCACATTGTAATGAAACTTCATATCCTTTCTTGTCAACAAAATGCTTCATGCGTTCTTGTGCTCTAGCCAAGTAGGCTTTTAATTGTTGTAAAAGTTTGTCTCTTTGTTGAAGGAGATCAAAGACCATAATAGGATCATTAGAATTAATTTTATAGGGGAACAATTGTAAGTGGCTTACTGCTATATACAGCTTGGAATGGGGTCATGCCCAAGCTTGTATGGAAGGTTGTCTTGTACTGCCCAAGGTAGCAGTTCTACCCATGACCTTGGATTTTCTGTAATGAAACAACACAGATAATGTTCTACATATCTATTCAAGCTTTTAGTCTGGCCATCTGTTTCAGGATGATAAGATGAGGACACTGCCAAAGAGGTTCCCATATGAGTAAACAAAGCCTGCCAGAACTTGCTTGTGAATGCTTTATCCCGATCACTCACAATTGATTTAGGAATGCCATGAAGCTTCAGAAACATTTGTAAAAAAACTTGTGCTATTGATTGGCTTGTAAAATCCCCTTTGAGTGGAATAAAATGTCCATATTTTGAAAGCATGTCAACAACTACAAAAATAACTAAATTACCTTTAGAAAGTGGCAATCCACAGATGAAATCCATGGAAATGTCATCCCATATTTGATTAGGAATAAGGAGGGGTCATAATAAACCAGCATAATGAGTAGTTGTATACTTAGCTCTCTAACAAGTATTATAGGAATTGACAAAATTCTTCATTGTTTTTCTTATTCTAGGCTAGTAAAATCATAAAGCCAATCTTATAAATGTTCTCAATTCCTACATGTCCACCTAATAATGAACAATGAAATTCAAGTAAAAGTGTATGCTGGAGATTATAATCATTTGGAATAGCAGATCTGCCTTGCCACCATAATAAATTATGCTTCTACTCATAATCATTGTGATTATGTTTGTCCTATTGAATATCATGAATGATTTGCTAAAATTGGGAGTTTTTAGCTTTAGAATTCTGTATCATTTGGAATATGGAATTCTAAGCAGTAGAAAAAGCCAAAAAAACATCTGGAAAGGCCATCAGCAACCACATTTTTCTTTCTAGGTTTATACTCAATAGAGAAATCAAATCCAAGCAACTTAGGTAGCCATTTCTATTGTTCAAGGGTTTGTATCACCTGAATGTTCAAATGCTTCAGAGATTTTTGGTCAGTTTTGATCACAAATTTATGACCAATTAAATAATGTCTAAATTTTACTACTGATTCAGTCAATGTATATAATTCTCTGATGTATGTTGATTGTGCTTGCATCTTGGGTGTCATTTTCTTGGAGAAATATGCAATTGGGTGCTTATTCTGGCTCAAAACAACTCCAATTCCAAAACTAGATGCATCTGTTTCTAGAGTGAATGACTGAGTGAAGTCTGGAAGAATTAACACATATGCAGATGTTACAACGGACTTTAGTTTTGTGAAAGCATTAGTTACTATAGAATTCCAATAAAAATTATCTTTCTTCAGCAAATCTGTCAAAGTACTGGCTAAAGAAGCATAATTTTGAATGAAACATCTATAATAGCCACTTAAGCTAAGGAAACCCTCAATATTTTTAAATTGGTAGGAATTGGCCAATTAATGATAGCCTACACCTTTGAATCATCCATGGCCACACCCTGAGCAGAAACAATGTGACATAAATACCATCAAAGAATACCAACACTTACTTTCTAAATGCAAAATGACATATATGAGTCATCAATGCCTGAAATGTTGCAGGGGCATTAGACAAGCCACTGATAGTGTCCACTGTGTATCCTAAAAGTTGTTTTAAACATGTCCTCAGGTTTCAATAAAAGTTTGATGATGACCTAACCTTAGGTCCAATTTGGAGAAAAATTAAGCACCATATAGTTCATCCAATAATTCATCCACAGTGTGTATTAGATAAGCAACCTTAATTGTAATAGTGTTCAATGCCCTATAGTTAGTACAAAACCTCCAAGAACCATCCTTCTTTCTCACCAATAAAACAGTAGATGAAAATGGCTGGGTTTAATTCCCTCAACATATCTTTCGCCATATTTTCAATTTTAGTATTTTAGACTGTGGGGATATTTGTAAGGTTTAATTTTCACTAGGGTAGCTTCTAGTAATAATGGTATTGAGTGATCATATGCTCTGGAAGGAGGTAATCCAGATGGAAATTCAAATACCCCATGATATTTGAGCAATAATTGTTGCAACTCAGGAGACATGTCCACAGGAAAATTCAGCTGAGTAGTGTTTGAATAGAAATTTGCTAATAAGAGTCATCACCTTGAACTTCTTGCTGAGAATTTATTGAAAATTGATAAAGTATAACATGCATTAATTGCTTTAGTTGAACATAACATATTCAACTGATGGACTAAAGTAAGGTGTGATTTTAAATTGTTT
The DNA here is from genome assembly GCF_009730915.1 of Dioscorea cayenensis subsp. rotundata. Classification (NCBI taxonomy): domain Eukaryota; kingdom Viridiplantae; phylum Streptophyta; class Magnoliopsida; order Dioscoreales; family Dioscoreaceae; genus Dioscorea; species Dioscorea cayenensis. Next base: position 19,197,595 of record NC_052479.1, on the reverse strand, counting down.
TCACCCTTCAAGGTAATTAGATGATTGTCCACCACAAACTTAATAGATAATTTGCTATAATCTGCAATGTGAGGCCCAAGTGTAGCTAGCCAAGAAGTTCCCAAAATTAAATCAGCTTCCATGATAGGCAACAAATAGACATCCATATGAAGCATAGTATTTTGAATTGTCACATGCAGCTTGTTGATTAAACCCTCCACTTGTAATGCATTTCCATTGCCCACCAAAACTTTGAAAGATGGAATTCAAAGTATAGGTAATTGCAATAATTTAGCAACCCTAGGTTGTAGGAAATTGTCATCACCGCCTTCATCTAATAAAACCTATACAACATGCCCATTAATATAGCCAGTGAATCTTAAAATGACAGTACTATCCATAACATGTAATGAAAAACTCTAAAAATCTTGTTGCAATTGTTGAGTTGGTTCAAAATTTAAGCCATCAGGCAATTATGGAATGTCTTGTAGGTCTTCATCCCACTGTAATAACAAGAGTCTTCTATTTGGACATTTGTGATGAGGTGAAAATTTCTCATCCCAATTGTATCATAAACCTTTGGCTCTCCTATCTTGTAATTCTAAATAAGATATCCTTTTGATTGTTTGAGTAGGGCCTGATGGTCTTGGAAGAGGTAGAAACTTGTCTAAAGTTGAAGATAGTGCAGGTAAAGCCAATGGAGGGTTGCGAGCAGTTGCAGAAATATCAAGAGTATATTGATACTTAAACTTGCTCTGGCGATCAGTAAACCCATTCTTATCTTCATATAACCTTACTAAAGTAACTGCTTTTGTAATTTAATCAGGCTGCCAGGGAATGATGCCATACTGCAATTCCTTCCTCAAACCACTAATAAAACAATCTAGCATTACATCATTTGATAATCCTTCAACTCTATTTGCCAATCCAATAAAAGTATGATAATAATCTGTAATAGACCCCTCCTGAAACATTTTAAATAGAGCATATCATGGACAATCAAACACAGAAGGTCCATAAGTTGTTTCAATTACTTTTGCTAAAGCATTACATGATAGAACAGACCCTAATTTCTACAACATTTGGAACCATGGAACTATAACACCATCAAAATGAATAGCAACCACTTTCAATCTATAAGCATAAAAAATATCATAATAATCAAAGAATTTTTCAGCTTGGAAAATCCATTGAAGAGCATTATTGCCATCAAATCGAGACAGATCCATTTTAGCAGATCTGCTAGGTGTGTGGTTATGTGATATTATCTCAATAATAGCTCCTGATTCCACCATTGGTGAGATTGCTGTGAAGAAGAAGCTAGTGAGTGTTGAATATGCAAGGATTCCTCCTTAGCTCTATCTTTCTCCTCCTTTTAATCAAGAAGAACCATGATAGTTTCCATATTAGTAGAAAGCACTTTGAAACGAGTGTTTTCTACCATTGAATGAGAACAATAACAAAAGTACCAAATGTAATGAACTCAAAGAGTAATAGATAAATCTCAGCTACAACTAAGATATACTCTAATAAAGTTAGCTATATCTCAAATGATTTTCACTTCAATGTCATCAAAACAATGTAACAATCAACTATTGATATTGAATTTTCCACAAATATAGATAATTTGTTCAGCATTCAAGTTGTCAACATATGATTAATACCCTGATCTAAATCATTACAAAGAATTACAGTAACATCATAAACTGAATTAACAGTTCTATATCATCTCAAATAACATAAACCAGAACAAGAACAAGTAAGCATAGAAATTAAAGATAACTAAAACCAACAGTGAACACCACCTAATACCTCTCTTCTTCTATACAGAGATGAGCCTCAAGTTCTTCTTCAGTGATACCCCCTCAACTACCTTCATGAGCTTATTTATCCAAAGAGAAAATCATGATAGCGAGTGTTCCCCAGCCTTGGCCTATGTTTCTTCTCTGGTTCCATCTCAGCCATTGGATGAGCATCTTCACCTTCAGTCTGGGCATCCATATGTCGAGTACTCATTTCTTCAGCTGGTATAGTTTCCATTGGTGATGTGTCCCTTGATGATGATTCGAGCATGTGATTCTCCACTAATGGCCGCTTCTTAATCTTAACCTCCATCATTGAGCTATCCACCTTATCAACATTAATTTCAACACCCATTAAAGCATTGCCTCCCATTAAACCAAACCCACAGCCTTTCTTTTTGACCTCCACTTGGCCTTTGACTGCCAAGAGGCCTTTTCTTACTAGAGTTGCTTCCAATCTATATGGAAGCATTACATATCTAGAATTCATTATAGTCACAGAAATCAGTGCAATATTGGATGGTCCCATATTTTTTAATTAATTCTTTTAATATTAAACTCATCCTTTTGGACTCGAATCATCGGTTTCTCATCCTCATCAAGATCATCAACAGCTCAACATCATCAACTATCTTGGGAGGAGGATGGTGGCAACATGGCGATACTCATAAGGTCGGCTGGAGCAAGTTTGAGTTGGGTTACATTCATGCCAAATTATTTTAGCTCAAGGCCGGTCTCATCTGAATCTCATTAAGCCTAGGCCTAGCCTATCTAGCCCAAAAATAAACCAAATTTCATTAAGTCTATGCCCCATTTGAAATAGAAGTAACTATGTTACCTTCACTTGGATGAGAAATATAATGGATGAAACTTAAAAGAATAATAAGCTCAATTGGTTGAAGCAGGAGGAGAAATGGGAGGAACTTGATGATAATGGAGAAACATAGTTACTTCTTCCAATTCTTTACTTAATTGGTAGGTGGAAGAAATGAGAAATGAGAAATGACAAACCAAAGAGAAAAATGAGGCATAAATCCACATTTTTATGCATACAATACATACATATATACATACATACATATATTAACTAGCAAGTGGAACCAAAGCTGAAACTTACCTACTCCATAAGACATCTTTTCAGCTTATTTATATTACATATATGCATACATACATACATACATACATACATACATACATACATACATATGTTTATTTATTTATTCGGGGCAGGTGGGGTTATGTTTGGCTAAAACTTGTGCGACCCTAAACACAACATGAAATTTAATTGGACCTATGTATTTAAGCCCAACGCAGTTCTTTGGGCCATTTCCTAAGCCTAGATCTTGTATTTTTTTTGTTGAGCTCCCATGGCTAGTCCTATTCTCTATGCCCTTAATTTATAAAAGAAAATATATTTATAGGACCCACAAATTCAGAAAAGCAAGGATGCATGTGTGCATAGACACATTTCAATAATAAATGTGCAAAATGTGCATTTTTTAAATTAATTTTTCCTTCTACAATATTTTTTTAAAAAAACCACTCCTAGTTTTTCACATTTATTTTTTATATCAGCTCTTTAATTTCTTGAAGTTACAAAGTGCAACTATTTTAAACAATAAATATTTCAATATTTTTCAAAACCAAAATAATATTAAAAAATTTAATAAATTTTCATAACTATTAAAATAAGTATAATTTTAGTTTAATTCCTCTATTATAATCAAAATGGCCCTTTCATCCCTCTAATATTTTTCATCTGCAGTGAGGTCCCTCTAGTATCCATTTAGGGAAAAGTATGTTACTACTCCTAACGGCCGTCACATTTATTGTTTGTGAAGTTAACATGGCTCTAAAAACAATTAAAATAATAATAAAATAAACATATATGTGAAAACTATTACTCCTCTAACAACATTAATAACTAATCATATCAAAGGGCACTAACGTTACAACCCGGCATCGCACCTAATGCTTGCAACCACATCCAACGCCTCTCCTTGATAAATCACTACCACCTCTAGCAAACGAGGTCGTTCTAGCCAATGATGATCCCAATTTCTAGGGCAAAGCGTTCTCGACCTGACAGACCTTCGAACACGACAACCTTTCTATCTACATCTTCAATTGGTTGGACTAGGCAAGCACTATTGATTTTCACATTAGGGTTTAGTTCCATCTTTATGTTTGAATTTAATTTTTCATCTTGTCCTATGACTAGCTTAGTTTGAGTTGTATGGAATGGAATATGGGTTTCATAGATCACTTAGATTGTTTCTCATTTATACATTATGCCATTACTATAGTTATCTGCTAACAAGTGTTGAGTTTGTTTATTCCTTTGTTTAGTATAGATGGTTCCCTCGCTGATGAATGCATACGATAATCACAAATAAAAATTGTTAGCTTGATTAATTTTTCTCTCTTCATTGATAAACACTTCATCAATATAAATGACTGCGGTCCCCTAATATGACATAACTATTGAAGCTAGTGCTTTTCTCAAGACTTATTGGTCCTTGTTGAGGAAATAAATGAGATTCGGACAACCTCTACTTTGGCCCGATATGGTCGTAGGAAAAAATAAATTAGTTTAGTTTGAGGAATTAAATGAAGCAATCTTTGTTTTGAAGTTAATCTAGTCTTCATCAAGGATGATCAACTCTTCATCTTTGGTTAAATTGATCAACTGTTTATCATACTTGGACAAGATTTAATTATTTTCAATGGTTCTAGTATAGTAAAGAAGAGTTTGCAACTAGATGATTAGAATTATGCTCATGAAAATCAAGCTAAAAATGCAGGTGATTGTGAGAACCAGTTTGTTTCCATGTGCATGTTATTATGGTCGGCCGCAAGGTGGGGGTGGACCAAACTCTGAAAGGCTACTTTGAGTTATATATATAGATGTTAGTATGTATATATCTAGGCAAAACATCCTCTATGGGCATTCATAGATAAGAAATCTATGGATATCCAATAGTACATCACATAGTACTATTGTTCATCAATGTTGGCCGTTAACGAGATCCAACGGTTTATAATGGACGCCCATAGATTTCTTATCTATGGACGTCTATAGATAAATGGTCCTTATATATATATATATACTTGGAGTTATATATATAAGTATATACATCTAAGTGGAGATATATAGATATATATATATATACCCATTTTGTGACATCCTTAAGCTGAATGCATGGAATCTTTTTCAATGTCACGTGTTGTGTATATATATATATAAAAATCTTTTTTCATTTAATTTCCTTTTATTTCCCCTCTTTGTTTCTTTCTCATTCTTCTTTGATTGTCGACCAATTCCTCTTAAATTTTTTCATCATTTTCATCGTGAAAGCTAGGAGAAGAGTTTTAGACGTCGCTCTACCATTTCATTAGGATGGAATCGATGATTGAACCTCATTTCTTCGAGTTTGAGGGTAAGCCCTTAGCTAGCCTTTGGGTTTGGATTTCTCAAATTAAATCGAGAAATTTCTTGAGGATCTTAGCCTTCAATAAAGCTAGGGGTAACAAGAGACTTGAATCCCTTGTTATTTCTCCATTTTGGCGAAGTTTCAAAGTCAACTCTTTGTTAGTATAGCTAAGGCTTGTATAGGGAAAAGGGTTTTGGGAGAACCCTAAGTTCTATCTACCCCTGTGAGGAGTAGATGAGTGAAGTTAGCTCGTGGGTTTGTTTGGGTTCATTTAGAGGTCGATTTGTGAACCCTAGGGGTTATATTCCATATTATGGCGGTATGTTCTATGTTTTTTTATTTATATTGAAAGTCTTTGACTTCTATTCGGTTGTTAGTTGAACTTGTCCCAGGAGGCTAGACCTTAGGCAGGGGCAAAAAACCGGTGGAGAGGGTAGCGTCAGAATTGTGGTCATCCACGTCTATGAGTGGGAATAGTTGATATGCATGGTTTATTTGTTTTATACATATTGCTTATATATATATATATATATCTTGTTGGAAAATCTTGTGTAATGAATATTGGTTTCCTTTTTGGTATTTTCCTCAATTGATTGATTTTGGAAAAATACCTATTGATATGAATTCGGTTTTCCGAAGGTTTTCCCAAAAATGTGCATGGAACGGTATATTGTATCTTTAAAAAATGAGTTCTACTATATTGATTTATAGCCTATGGGTCAGCAAGTGTTTTCGTTTTTGGACCTTTGGGCCAATTAATGATTTTAGCTTTCAGACAATATGTTGGTCTGGTTTCGTTGTATCTTTGAAAAACCAGTTTGGTTATATAGTGTATAGCCTTCGGGTGAGCTATGGTATTTTCTTATAAATGGTATATGGATTACAGTCATCAAGCATGTTATTATTTTCATCTTCAGAAGGCTGATGATTTTCACCTACGGGAGGTAGGGCCAGTGTATTGGTTTTGTTGGTGACATAGGGCTGTGGCCCTGGCTACTTACTGGTAAGACAGTCCCACAAACCGCCCATAGTGGAGCGTGATAACTCGTACCTAGTTGTTTCAGCTATGCAGGAGGCGCGTAGAGATCCTAGTCTTGGTGTTGTCAATCGAGAGCTCGAGGGTCACCACACAGGGTCTTAGTGGCAACATTGACAGAGCGCAACCTTCGGTGGCTCTAGACTGGGCCACAACCACGGCTAAATATGGAGAGTTTTGAGGCTGGTTCCTTGTTATCAGTTTTACTCTATTATTTATTAAACTATTGTGTTATGAGAACAAGGCTGTAGATTGATACATGGTTTCCATATTTCATTAGAATTTGATTTTTCATATTGTATATTTTTGATACGGATGTTTACTTGTGGGTATTATTTCCTCTATATTGTTCATATTTCATATCACATATTTCATATTTTGTATAAACTGTATGATAATGATTATATGTCATGATATGTGTTTCGTACTATTTGGATATGTTACCTTAATCGATAAACTGATATAACTCTAGTACAAGCATGGGTGTTTGGAAGTTGTAAATTTTGTATTTCACATTTTATATTTCATATTTAATATAAACTATGGAATAGGTTTGCATTGCATATCTTGTATATATATGACATGTATTCCGTGTAGTTCTCCTCACTGAGTAATATAGTTACTCACCCATCTCCCTCCCTTTCCAGGTGATGGGTCTCAGTAGCAGTGCAAGCAGGCTGGTTGGGCTAGAGTCTACACCAGTCGTTGGTTTGAATTTCTTTTTGTGCACATTACAACTCTTAGATATATGTGTATACAGGTGGGATCCACTTGTGATGCGCTCTCTTGTATTCTGAATTGTATTTGGTTTGCTTGTTTTCTATTTGTGTTGATTGCTAGGTATTTGTTTGTATATTGGTTTGTGCTATTGTAGATATTATTGTGGATATTCCTGTTTGTCTTGGTGTTGTTTAGGGGTGTACCCTCATTTGTTGTGTTATTATTTTGTATTATTCTTGCTATCAGGGTCATACTAGGTCACAAGTTAGCCATTACTATGATCTGAGGTCAAGGTAGACCCTATCTCACTCTCGAGTTGTCTCAGTGGTAGTGTCGGTGATGCCGAGACATGCAGGTTGAGATGTGATAGTTATAATGGCCATGGTGGGAGTAATGCAAGCCTTTTTTGAGTTTGGAAATGTCAAGGGTTGTGAAAGTGACTATATTATGTCATAGAATCCAGGGAGTTATGTAGATACCAGTGAAGGCTCAGCTACAAAAGATATACAGGGGAACAAGTCTTCTAGGAAGATGTATGATCTCATTGATCCTCTGGAGGATTTTTTTCTTAATCTCAAGTTCATAGATTTGAACCTATTTAAGAACTAACTTGTTGATTTCTTAACCTGGAGTTATTTTGGATTCAAGTACATTAACAATGATGTAGTCATGGTTAGGGCAGTGTGTTCTGGAAAAACTTAAGAAGGGTTAATACTTTGTTCATGGTGTAGTAGGAAGAAATCATTTATAGTTAAACGCTATGTTCTTGACCACTCTTGCCTCCTTGGAGACACCAAAAACAAAAGGGTAACAGCTTTAGTAGTTACTAAAAGGTTTGGAGAAATAATTTCTGCCATGTCTTTCATTAGGCCAAGGCATTTGAGGTCAATGGTGAGAAAGGAGTTGGGTGTCTTCACTACACACAAAGTTTGTAGAAATGCAAAAAGTTTAGTCATTAAGAAAATTAAGGAGCAATTCTAAGAGGACTTCAAAGTTTAAGTAACTATGCTCTTAAATTGAAAGCCACCAATCCAGGGAGCAATGTGAGTGTGGTGTCTCAAAGGCTTAAGGCATATGAGTAACCTACATTCCAAAAGATGTACATTTGTCTTATAGCTTCAAGAGAAAATTTTATTGGTGCTTGTAGAAGGATCATAAGGGTTAATGGGTGCTTCTTAAAGGGATTGTTGAAGGGTTAGTTACTTGTAGTTGTTGCAAGGGATGAGAAGAATCAAATGTTCCCCATAGCTTGTCAATGGTTCAGAAAAGAGACAACTGAATCATGTACTTGGTTCTTTAAGTAATTTAAAAGCTGATATCTCAATTAGAGATGGTATAGATGGGCCTTATTTAGTGACATGCAAAAGATATATAGAGCACAAAAATTATTTTTTGTATATATCATAAGAGGACTACATTTGAAATTAACCATTGTCATCTTTGTAAGGTCTACATGCAGCTAATGATCTTTTTCCTTTCATTGAGCGTAGGATGTGTTCCAAGCACATTTATGCAAGGTGAGGAAGAAAGCACCAAGGCAAGGAGCTCAAGCTTGCATTTTGGTATGTTGTTAGGTCTACCAGGCAACCAGAGATGCAAAAACACCTAAATCAAATGTCCAGTATGAATGGAGGATAGGAGGTTGTGAAGGAATTGTTAGAGAATTAGCCAATTACAGGTTGGTGCCAATATTTCTTTTCTGATGCAGTTAAGTGTGATGCTATAGACAATAACATGTGTGATACATTCAATGGGGAGTTATAGATGCTAGGAGAATGCCAATTATAACTATGTTAGAAGAAATTAGGAAGTATGCCATAACTAGCATAGCTGTCAAAAAGGAGTATGTTAGGAAGTGGAGATATGATTGTGGACCAAATATAATTGTAGAGATTGAAAAAAAGAGGAAAAAAGAGTACTAAATCACAAGTTGAGTGGAATATGGGGAGAAGGGGGCAAGACATGAAGTATATAAGGACGATTTGGGCGTGCATGTGAGGGAGCCTTATGTAGTTGTGATATCAAACCATGTATGTTCATGTGTAAAATAGAATAAATGTAGGATTCCTTGCCATCATGCAATGGCTTCTATTGTCTTTAATGGAGCAACCCCTTTGAAATATGTCTATGAATGGTTCAGAATAGGTAGCTACTTGAAAGCCTACCAATCTCTTGTTAATCCAGACAAGGGCAAGGAATTCTAGGCATCAAGTGAGGAGGGACCATTACTACCACAGATTATCAATAGGGTGCCAGGAAGATTGATAGGGATGCAAGTGTACGTGCCTATCACGTAACAAAGTATACGTAAGTGCAGAGTGTCGGTCCACAGAGAAGAAAGTGAATACTAGTAATATCTCTAGATCCGAAAAATAGTATGAATAGTGGAGTGCTTGTGTGTGAACAAGAGAAAAAGAAACAAGAAAATATAGGAAATAGTAGGAGGGAAATCAAGGAAGAAATCGATGTCTAGGCATAGTATCCCTCTAGGGTTGTTGAGTAATAGATAATGGTCATCTAAACATGCAATCCTATTTGAACTGAGAAGTTTTCAGAATTTTACTAAACCCTAATTTCTCAGGCAAAGAGTAACTAAATAGGTGCAAAGCTGATACAGACATGCACACAATCTCATTAACACTCTATGAAACCTCACTGTGAGTTAATGACAATCTCTTAAGTAGATAATCTCCCCGTAGAGAGAGATTACCCCAAATCCGAATACAGAGAAGAAATGGGATTTCTCTTAAAATCCACTCCACATGATTGCAAAAAGCACAGATATTACCATCAACTCATTTCAGAGAATTGAGGGAGACGTTGTCTCCAAAGTATCTTATACCTAGCCTTACTCATAATTCCCTCTAATCACAATATGGCCATGCTAGGTGGATATTTCTACTCATCACATAGCACATCAAATATGATAGCTAGGGCTTTTGCCTCGTTAGCAACCAAGCATTCAAATAGCAATTAGATTCAAATAGATGTGATTGCAACTATAAAATCAATCAAAGCATCAAGATCCAACACCATAGAAATAAACCCCTCGAGTTCAACTACGCCCAAAACTCTATAAATTAGCTCTCGATTAATGGAGGGGAAGCATTCACGATACAAAGAATAGAGGTAAACATGAGATCCATGAAAACCCCCTTTGTTAAACCCTAGGATGGGTTAAATTCCTTTGTTAAACCCTAGGTAAACATGGAGAGTCATCGAGGTAGCTTCAACCCTTTGTTAAACCCTACGCCCTTCAATCCTCTTAAATGCTGGGTTAAATTCCTCTCCAAATCTTACCTAAGGTGCTGGAGATTCAACCCTTTTCTTCCTCAACCTCGCCTCTAAGAACTACCCCCAAAAGAATAGAAAGATAAAATAATGAATGCCCTAGAAATTCTCATAGGTTTTATTTATACCCGACTGCTCACATGCATAAGGACTAGGCCGTAAGGGAGCCGGAGAAAATTGTTGCAAGCCTTATAGGAATGCTTACTGTCATAAGCCTCATCCATAAGGTTAAATGATTTTGTTACGGTCCAGCTCACAGCCATAAGTGCTAGACTGTAAGCTTCTCTTTTCTACTTCTAGCGACTGCCCTTACGAGTGTACACTGCTATCATAAGCTCCTCTAGATTATCCTTATGGGCATCCTTAAGGGCATAAGCCTTACTAATAAGGTTCTTTGAATTGAATCTGAATCCCCCTTACGGGCATAAGCATCACCGCAAGGTCTTTTGGAATAGACTTATGACTGTGAGGTTAATCGTAAGCTACCCGTAAGCCACCCAATTTACCTTGTCCTTGTTGCAATGATACCAAGAGAGCTTCAACTTCATTATTTTCGGTCTAAAATACTTCCTTTGGCTCTCCCTCATCTTTAAGCATTGTCCTAAGCCTGTTAATACAAAACACATGATATTGAGCATCAAATTCCACATTATGGTTCTAATACATGCCAAATGAGTGTACAAATAGATATGAAATACATGAACATTGTATACTCATCAAAGACTTGCCAACAAAAGGAGGAGGGAGACATTGGAAGGTAAAAACAAAAGCACAACCAAGCTATCAAGGGCAAGTAGGGTATTTAATTATTATGTTTGTCTTAGTAAAGGCCACAGCAAAATGACATGTCCAAAAAGAAGCAAAGCAAGTGTAAGATTTGTTACTGTATTAGGTAACTCATTCAATCCCATGTTAACTTTGTTGGTTTTAACAAATACCATCTTCTTTGTAGGAGAACATTGAAACCCCATAGGGTGATGCAATTCTTCCACCCATAGATCCCAATAGCAATTCTTCTACTAGCCAAACAAGTCATGAAAGGAAATTTGCTCCAAAGAATAAACAACAAAAGACTATAATTACACCTAGAAGAAAGAAAACAATTTCCTGCAGATCCTGTTGACCCATTACCAATGCTTTATTTGCCCAGACAAGCCATAAACAACATGTTGCACAAAGAGAGAAATCTTAAAACTCTGTAATTACACCCAAAAGAAAAAAAATCACCCACAAATACTATTTATCAGATTGAAAATGCTATAGCTGGTCGAACAAGTGATAAAGGGAAAGTTATACCAAAGGAGAAACAATTGAAGACTGCAGTTGCACCCAAAGGAAGAAAAAAAATACCACTTTCTACACAAGGTCCTCTACAAATTTTCAAGGTAAGAAATAATTATTTTTATTGTGTTCATAATTAAATATGATAATGTTATGCAATTTTCAAATAAGAAGTTGGCTTCAATAACTTTCTGCTGGGTTCTTTAATAAAAATTTCACCCTAATAATATTGTTCTTTTGAAGAAATTGTGCAGTACTAATGTGAAATTTATCTGTTGTATGGTGCAAGGAAGACATATTGAAGGATTACAATTGGAAGGGTATGTTCCTCATTTTACTTCATTCATCACTGTAGATGAATTGTTGGTATATATTTATTGGCTTGCACCCATGTAACCAAAGGGTTGACTTTTGTGGGAAATAACATATGATCTTTGTTAATTTAATGCTCAGGCAAGGAGGAATAGCATTGCTAGTGTAACAAAGGGAAAAAACAGAATTAGGAGACCATGGCAACCACCACTATAGAGTTTGAAGGTCTAGAATTCTCCACATAGCAAAGCATGAAAGGTGTTGTAGCTAAATAAAATCCACAAGTGCTGAAGCAATGAAACTTTCAACAAACCAAGATAGTAGGATTCTTTTTGGTATATGAAATTACAAGAATGATATGTGAATAAAGAATCTGAACCCACTGTGTTTACATTTGCTAAATATGTGCAACAGTTTTGAGGAATACTTTGTTGCATTTTTATATATTTGACATTATCAATGAAATTGTAGTTATTAGCAGTCTGTAGAATTTGAAATTATAAATTTGAGTACTTGTTACCTTTGTTATAAGGGTTATCAACAAGATGTTGTTGATTGTTTTTATCCATGAATTTTCTTCGTGAATTTTTTGTTACTGTAGAATTTTATTGACCATGAATTTTTGTATTATCCTATTGTGTAAACTAATTTATCCTGCTATACATATGTGTGTCAAACTCATGTTAAAATTTTTTGTATACATCTATGTATGAGATTATTCTTTGAGATTGCAACTTTTAAGGTGGATAGTACTTGGATGTATGAAATTATACACTAAAATCAATTTCATAACATACATTACAACAACCCTCAATTGATAAATAATAAACTCCCTGCCCCCCGGTTTTCTTCTCTAGTTGAGGCTCTTATATTACCTATCATCATTCAAAGCTGAGGCTGTATCGCGGCACCTCCACCAATTGCTAGATGAAAACACAAATAATGGAGGTGTTGGTGGATGTTGGTGCCATAGGTGTGGGTGGAGGTGCTAATGGGTGGTGTTGGATACTTGTGGGCTAGTAGAGATAGCACCACCATGGAAGCCAGTGGTCGGCTGTGTTGGATGTGTCAGTTGACAAAGGCACACCATCAAGTGGAGGAGATCCGATTTGGATTTAGATCAGATAAATTAAAAATGTTGTTAGAAAAGTAATATCTTTCACATAAATTTTTTGTATTATTTTATTATTATTTTAATCCCATTTAATGCCACATCAGCTTAACAAATGGGAAATGTGATGGGTGTTGGAGGGAAGGATGAACTTTTCCCAAAATGAATAATAAAGGAACCTTTTGTGGATAAAAAATATTTGAGGGAGGAAAGGGCCATTTCACTATAATAAAGGGACTAAACTGGGTATTATGCCTAAAAAATATCCTATCATTATTAAAAATGAAAACATAAAAACCAAAAATTAATAACAAGCAAAACATTCTATTGTTATTGCTGTGTAAATCATAAAGATTAGTTCAATGAGCAATGACATAAATGGTATGAATTTCAGTATTTGGCAAAATGTAGAAGGATTTTATATGGAGTATAGGAGGCATACTAGTTTTGGTGTCTCTATACAAAACTCTAGTAAATCAGCCAAAGGTAATCTTATCATGTTGAGGTGGGGTGTGTTCATAGAAAAGCTTTCACTATTCTTCTTATACTAATATTGCGAATCACAAAATATAGGTGAGGCCAAAATATATGCAACGGATATGGTACCACCTTTAGGGGTCGTTTGGTTCGTGGTAATAATATATTACCACATAACAAGATTACCATGGTAATATGAGTGGGAATGTTATATGGTTAGGAATATTGCGGTAATTTAATATAATTATGTTTGGTTGGGAACTCTTATTACCGGGAATAGATCATTCCCATGTTTGGTTGTTATGGTAATCAATTTGCTAAAATACAAAAAGTTATAAGTGTACCACGGTAGTTTAAGATAGACACCAAATTTAGTGGTAATAGGATTACCAACCTTCTTGGTAATATTTATAAGTTGGTAATGTGATATTACCATCCAGATTACCACCGGTGAAATACCAAATGTGGTAATATTTTCATATTACCACATAACATGTGGTAATCTTTCTATATTATCTCGAACCAAACACCCCTAAGGGTAAATCACGTCAAACCCATTCAAAAATGGGTTGTTAAGGAGCACAACCACATTCTTCTCATTTTGACATGTTCAATTTCTTCTGTCACAAGAGGTATACCAAAAGTGACTAAATTAAGACAATTACCTTTAAGATGGTTGGTGTGAAGACATCCCAAATTATAAATTATATGGCTATACAAAGTAATGGTTATGCAAACATGAAGTTTAATTAAAAGGACATGTAAAATTTCATTGGCATACATTGCGGTGATATTGATAACTACAAGAAAAGTGATCCTGGTTTTTCTTTAAGTGCTGTGTAAAGATAATCAATTGGTGCAAATTATTTTGAGCTAACTCATTCATATACTAATTACAATTACATTAGAGAGGTTGTAGTATTTCATTCAGTATGCAAAAGTAATTTGTATCACTACTTATTAGTGATGATTGTGTGTTAAAAACCATCTCTAAAGTATTGTATTTGGTTATGTAGTGTTAAACAATGAAGCAAAATAGTTATACACATAGTTGTTAACCATATTTTTGGGTTGCATGAAAATAAAAATGCCACTGTCAATAGTAAACAATATTGACATGGCAAATTGTCTAGCTATTTTGTTGTCAATACTAGCAATGCGTCATCACCTATGCACTTGGCATTTGGAAAGGAATGTCATTTTGAACTTAAAATTCCACCTTTTAATACTGAATTTAGGAGATGCTTGCTTGACCATATTGATTCAAGGGAATTTGAGGAAGGATAGACAGAATTATTGAACATATATAAGTTGAAGGTCAATTCTTGGGAAAACAAAATGTGCAAAAATAAGCATTTATCAGTGGGGGCTTATTTAACATGTGACTTTTCGATGGTCTTAGAGCTATATCAGGGTGCAAAAGCATGCACTCATTTATTAAATATTTTTTCCATAGAATTTTGAAGTTGTATGAGTTTGTCTAATATTGCAAACATGAATTTACAAGAATTTGTTATAGCCAACGGCCTCTTGGCTATAAAAGAACATGACGGTGGATATATATACGATTGCTTCCTTCAAGATATTTTAGATTGGGCTATTGAAAGAATTAAAAGATATACTATTATAATATTTTAATCTAATTTGGAATTATATGTATTATAAAAAAATATTAGCTATAATTTTTTTTAATCTAAAATAAAACATAAAAAAAAGCATTTCCTCTCACTTGTAAAGGATTAGTTCAAGGCATAAGAAATCAAATTTAATTGTTGTAACAACTTAGATTCTATATTGTTCCTTATCTTTATTTGTTGCAATCATACTCTAGTTAATCTCCTAAATTCCTGTAGCTTCTCTTATATAAATTGCGGCTATTTGCAATCAATATAAAACAAGTTCAACATATATACTGTTGGTGTTGTTGCTCTAAACTCTCTGCTATCTTTTCTATTAGAGTCAGCTACACTATGTACGTGCATGGGGAGGCCCGCGGCTAATTGGATGGAGAAAAGTAAAAGCTGAATTTGGATTGGATGTTAGCAGACTTTTCTTTTAATTCTAAGTTGTTGCCTTTTGTTTCTTTGTACTTTTTGCGTGCTGCCCAACTAGCCAAGTTGTTTACTTTTAGTCTCTTTATATTCAGTCATGTAGTCAATGCTAAAATTAAGCTCAATAGAAGAAGCTTCATTAGCTATCGTCTTTCCTCCAATATACTGAGAGCTGTGAGAAGAGTGAAATTATCTTTCCTCCAAATATACAACCTTGTCTTAATCTCTTAGAAACCTACAGTGGTATCAGAGAACTAGAGATGGCCAGCTCCTCTTCATCCTCAAGAGAAGCCAATGTGCCATTCTTTAATGGAGAGAACTATAACTTATGCAGTTGATGATGAAGACGATGTTTTGATCGAAAGATTTGTGGAGTCTCGTTGAGAAGGGCTTTAGTGGAGAAGGTGACGGGGCTTGACTCAATGAGAGCATGAAGAAGGATGCAAAGGCACTATTCCTCATCCAGCAAGCTCTTGATCCAAGAGTGCTCATCAGAATCTCAGAGGCCAAGACTGCCAAAGAAGCTTGGGACATCATTAAGACTGAGTTCTAAGGGAATCCTAGCACTCTCACCATTGAGCTACATTCTCTTCACTGAGAATTCGATGCAGCAAGGATGAAGCATGGAGAGAGCGTGCAAGACTTTACTAGCCGAGTCTTAGATGTGGTCCATCGGATCAGGATGATGGAGGAGGAGCTTCCACAAAATACTATGGTAGCTAAAATCCTGAGCACCAAGATTTTCACATGTAGTTCACTCTTTGATAGCAGCTAAAAAACTGAATACTCCAACCCTTGATGAACTCAGTGGTGCATTGAGAAGTCATGAGTCAATACTCAACCTTAACGGTGAGCAAGACAAAGAGAAAGCCCTGCATGTCAAGAGCACTCCGTTTGGAGAACATATTCATCGAGGAGGCAGAGATCGAGGTCACAACAACTTTAGCGGAAGAGGGCGAGGCCGTGGGAGGAGCTATGATGGTGGGCGCTCAACAGAAGCTAGCAAACAATATAAGAATGTCCAGTGCTTTATCTGTAAAATGTATGGACATGTCAAAGCTCAATGTTGGTTCCAGAACAAGGAGACCAATGTAACCAAAGAAACTAAAGGAAAGGAAGAAGAAGAAGGAGTTGTATTCATGGCTTCGATGAAGTCTCTTCAGTGAATGAAGATGGTGGAACTTGGTTAATCGATAGCGGGTGCTCAAATCATATGTCAGGCATAGAAAAGTTGTTCAAATGTATTGAAGCTACTCCGAACCAGTCCATATGACTGGGAGATGGAAAAATACTCCCAGTAAAGGGAGTAGGCATCGTTACACTTTGATCAAGCTATGGAAAGACCACCATCTTGAACAATGTCCAGTTTGTCCCCAACTTAGCACATAACTTGCTAAGTGTGGGACAGTTGATGAGCTCTGGCTACGATGTGGAATTCACTAAAGGTGAATGCATAATCAAGGAAGCAAAGACCAAGATATAAGTTGCCCGTGTAAGCATGACTTCACATAGATTATTTACACTCAGAGCTGAGGATGTTGGGATGGCAAAACATGGTCTAGAATGAGACAAATAATGCAGACCTCTGGCACAAAAGGTATGGGCATCTTAATACTAGAAATTTGAAAAAAATCTTCATGAGCATCGATTAGTGCATTGTTTGCCAGCTATACATGAACCAAGTCCCTGTGAAGCATGTTCACTCTGTAAACAAACACACGAAGAATTCCCAAAAGGAAGAGCGAGGCAAGCCTCAGTTCCATTAGAACTGGTGCACGACGACCTAGTGGGACCGATGCAAACCACTTCACTTGGAGATAACTAGTACTTTTTCTTACTAACTGACAATTGCACCAGATACAGCTGGGTGTTTTTCCTTGAAAGAAAATCCGACGCATTGCAGCAATTCAAACTGTTTAAGCTTCTTGTTGAGAAACAACTCTCGTTGCCACTAAAGGTCCTCCGCACAGACCGGGGAGATGAGTTCACTTCCCAAGAGTTCCAAGAATTTTGTGATCTCACCGGCATCATGCATCAGTTAACAGCACCAAGAATGCCTCAACAAAATGGCATTGCCAAGAGAAAGAATCAGACAGTCATAGAGATGGCTAGAACTCTTCTGAAGGAGGTAAGGATGCCGTCGGAGTTTTGGGTGGAAGCGGTGGCCACAGCGGTGTATATCATTAATCGCTCCATGACTAAAGCTCTGGAACTTCAGATGCCATATGAAGCTTTGATGGGGTCAAAGCTAAATGTTGATAATCTACAAGTTTTTGGATGCATGGTGTTTAGACTTGTTGACTCACAGAGAACAAAATTCGATGATAAAGCAAAACCTTGCGTTTTCATTGGATACTGTGAAAAATCAAAGGCCTGTAAGGTTATTGATCCAGATTCAAAGAAGGTCCACATCAGCAGGAATATTCACTTTTTTGAATCCAGATACTGGGATTGGCTTAAAACTGATGGTGGAGATACATCAACTTTCTGTGCTACATGCTGACATGGAAAGGGAACTAGACACTATATAGATAAGCAACTCTCCACTGTTGATCTCTTCTGATGAACGGTTGGAAGTATCTCAGCTACATTCTAATGCTCCTCCACATAGCACCTCATCCACACTTGAAGACGAAGAGACTCCGGCAAAGTATCATGATATATATATATATATATATATATATATATAAAATTCATGCTCCTTTGCACAAATAGTAATGGATCCCATCACATTTGAAGAAATAGTGATGAACCAAGACTGAGTCACAACTATGGACGATGAAATGATGGCAATTCATAAGAATAGGACTTGGGAGCTGACCAACCTGCCAGAAGGGAAGAATGTGATTGGATTAAAATGGATTTTCAAGTCCAAATTTAATCCTGATGGTACACTGTTGAAGAAGAAAGCAAGAGTGGTCGCTAAAGGTTATGTACAACGTGAAGGTGGTGATTTTGAAGAGGTCTTCACCCCTGTAGCTCGTATGGAGACCATAAGAGTATTTATAGCCATAGCTACACCAAAACAATGGTACATCTACTAGCTCGACATCAAGACAGTGTTCCTGAACGGTGAGCTAAAAGAAGAAGTGTACGTGATACAACCAGAGGAATTTGTCATTTAAGGAAAAGAAGATTAAGTATACAAACTCCATAAGGCCTTGTATGGGCTTCGTCAGGCACCTCGGGCATGGTATAGCCGAGTCGATGATCACTTCACCAAAATGGGATTCATGCGCAGTGCGAACGAGCCCACTGTTTACAAGAAGCATCAAGGAGTTGGAGGTGAGCTTATACTCTGTTTATATGTGGATGACATAATATATATGGGGTCATCTGATGAAATGTTGAGAGAATTCAAGCAATCAATGATGAAGACCTTTCAAATGTCGGATCTCAGTCCGATGAAATACTTCCTTGGCTTGGAAGTGAAGCAGTCAAGGGGTTCCTTGTTTCTCTTGAGTAAAGCAGGCATGTTGCATTGTAAACCCATTAGTACCTCAATGAATTTCAAATGAGAAGCTACAATCTCATGACAATTCTGATTATACAAATCCATCAAAATACAGGATGCTAGTTGGGAGATTGCTCTACCTCACACACTCTTGACCAGACATTATGCATGCTGTCTCGATTGTGTCCAGGTTTATGCAAACTCCCAATATGCATCACCTCATTGCAGTAAAACAAATTCTGAGATACATCAATGGAACAACCAACTATGGTCTCCTCTATACTAAGAATGAAAGAATTCAATTTGGTAGGCTACTCTGACAGTGACTGGGGAGGGTCGCAGGATGACCGGAAAAGCACCACGGGATGGCTATTCTCTTTGGGGTCTGCAGCTATAGCATGGTGCTCAAAGAAGCAACACATCACTGCATTATCCAGCACTGAGGCTGAATACATATCCATCACTTTGGCTGCATGCGAGGTAATTTGGCTGTGACGTCTATTAGAAGACTTGAATGAGGCATAGAACAATCCCAGCATCATTCATTATGACAACAAAGCTGCCATTTCAATTGCTCAAAATCCAGTTATGCATGGGACGTACAAAACATATCGACACTCACTACCACTTCATTCATGAGCTCATAAAAGATGGATTAATTGACATAACTCACTGTGGAACATATGAACAAGTAGCGGATGTTTTTACCAAAGCATTGCCAAATCACAAGTTTGAATACTTAAGGAATATGCTGGGAATTAGAGAGTTTTAAGCAAGGGGAGTATGTTGGTGTTTGTTTGCTCTAAACTCTCTGCTATCTTTTCTATTAGAGTCAGCTACATTGTGTATGTGCATAGGGAAGGCCCGCAGCTAATTGGATGGTAAAAAGTAAAAGCTAAATTTGGATTGGATGTTAGCAGACTTTTCTTTTAATTCTAAGTTGTTACCTTTTGTTTCTTTGTACTTTTTGCATGCTGCCCAACTGGCTAAGTTGTTTACTTTTAGTCTCTTTATATTCAATCATGTAGTCAATGCTAAAATTAAGCTCAATAGAAGAAGCTTCATTAGCTATCGTCTTTCTTACAATATACTGAGAGCTATGAGAAGAGTGCAAATATCTTTCCTCCAAATATACAACCTTGTCTTAATCTCTTAGAAACCTACATGATACATGGTATTAGATGTGTAAACACTCCAATGAGTTCCTTCAATCCTTTTTTCTTACATTCCGCTATGGCCATTGTCCATTCACAACAACCTCCATTGTGCCATTACATGCACCAACTCTCACTTTCCTTTCAAGCTAATTACATCTATCAACTTCTATGTTTGGAAAAAACAAATTCAATCAACTTTCATTAGTCTTAAGTTATGTGAATACATTGATGATACTCTCGCCACACCACCTTTTTCTTGATAAGGAGGAAAAGAACATTAATCTAGCATATGTTATATGGTTTCAATAATATCAAACCCTTATGAGTGCAATCCTCAATAGTTGTTTGGAGACCATTCAACCGATTATCTCTTCAGCTGAATCTTCCAAAGAGACATGGGAATGGCTTACTCATAGCTATGCAAATTCTTTAGGGTCTTGAATTATTTCTCTCAAAGCTAAACTTGCTCAGACTTTAAAGGGTGCCAAATCAGTTGTTAAATTCCTTTCTGAAATGCAATCCATTGCTGATGAATGCCTCTCACTCACCATCCTATTAGTGAAGAAGTTCTCATTGTTCATATCATCACCAAGCTAGGTGATGAGTTCAATCCTATTGTTGCTTCTATCAAAGTTTGTGAATCACTGATTGCCTATTCAGAGTTATTTGACAAGTTAACTAATTTTGAGATAATTTCATGTTCTTACCATAGCATGTTCCAAATCACCTCAAGGAACTCAAACACATGTTCCAAGTTCTAATTTTAACTATCGCAAATCCTATAGTGGCTATAGTGGAAATATTCCTCGTTCTTGGCACCATCAAAGTGGTAATCGGTCATATCGAGCAGATTTATTGTCATTTTATGAAATTACATGTCATGACACACATGATTGCAAAAAGCTCACGAAATTCTTAAAGGAGAATAATATCTCTGTTAACCACTCTCAGCCTCCCAATGCACTTTCAAGTCCAGTAGCTAATGCTATCAAATTCCTTAGTTCTACGACTATACAACAATGCTTTTTGATAGTGCATCACACCATGCAACATCAAATTTATCAGCCTTACAATCCTATTCTGCCTATGGGGGGAATGGAGGGTCCAGATGTCTTGTGTGCTCCATGTTTATGCAATAATTTGATTTCCATAGCAAAATTGTGCAAATCTAACCAAGTCTCTATGGAATTTTTCTCATCTTATTTTTTGTGAAGGATCTTTGCACTAGGGTGTCTCTAATGCAAGGGAAGAACATTGATGATGTTTATTGCACAACCTTCCCTTGTCATCCTCAAATTAATGTCACCACCAAAGCATCCTTTTTTGAGTGTCATCACAAACTTGGTCATCTTTCTAATTAAGTTCTTAAAATTGGTCTTAAGAATAATGGTATGGTCTCTAATTTCTTTCCCATTTCTGATTTTCATTGTACCACTTGTTCTATCACCAAAAGTCATAAATTATCTTTCTCTGACAATTCTCTAGTTAGTAATAAGCCCTTAAAATTTATCTATACTGATGTTTAGGTCCCAACTATAAAATCTATTGATGGTTATGAGTATTACATAATTTTTATTACTCACTTCATTAAATATATTTGGTTATATCCTATGAAAAGAACTTTAATGCGTATACCCTGTTTCCCTAATTCAAACAGCTGGTGGAAAATAATTTTCAAACTAAAATCATTTCTATTTTCTCTGACAATGGGGGAGAGTATCAAAAGATGATTTTAATTTTTAATGCATGTGGAATTTCTCATTTCACTACACCTTCACACACTTGAGCATAATAGTGTTATCAAACACCATCATTGTCATGTTGTGGAAACAAGACTTTCTTTACTTCATTTTTCCTCGCTTCCTTTCCATTATTGGCCTTATGCTTTCCAAGCTACTGTATATTTAATCACTCATGTTCCATCATTTGTATTATCATTCCAAAATCCAAGATTTTTGGTAGATCTCCCAATTATCAATAACTTAAAGTGTTTGGATGCTTGTGTTATCCTTGGTTGCACCTATATACCACATCTAAACTACAATCTTTGTCCATTTCTTGTGTTTTCCTTGGTTATTCTATATCCCAATCTACATATAAATGTCTTGATCCTACCACTAATCGTTTGTATTTATCCTAGCATATCAAGTTTGTTAAAAGTGTCTTTCCTAACCAAGCTCGTAATAAATCTCATGAGTCCATTAACCTTGTTCGAGATGCCCATGCATGTAATACTCTGAACCTTTGAATAACTATTGGAAATTATGTTCAGGGTATTATTACAGTTGCAGTGGGACTATTTTGTAACCCAAGTTGAAAGCACAAGGACCTAAATGTGAGAGTTGATAGAAGATTTTGGGTGCATAAATAATTAGAAGGATTTGAATTGAAGGGCTTCTAGATACCAAGGACTGAGAGGTAAGTTGGTAGTGAATGATTTGAAAGATTGTGTCATAATTCGGGGACCATTGATAAATTGTAAGGGACCTTTTGTAAGACTTTTTTTCTGGAAGGGACTGAAATTGAATTAGCCAAAAAAAATAGAAAAGGGTGGAAATCTGGTCAATTGAACCGTGTTTGGGAGTCAGAACCATGCTTTACTTGTTTGGGGGTTTTGAAAGATTTTATAAAGTATAGTAAAGTATGGTGAGGTATGGTAAAACAATGTTGTAAAATATACCTTGTTCCCGACAAGGGTAGAGTAAAAGAAGGTTTTTAAACCATGTTGTGTTTGGTTTGAAAGTTAGGTAAGGGAAAGTTATATATTGAAATTACAAAAATACCCATTTGAATGTTAAAATACATACATGCCAAACATAATTTTTTTAATAGTATATTTTTATTTATTACAATTAAGTTATAACCATAAATGCTAAAACTTTTTTCATTCCAACTTCTTGATACAAACCAAAGTTCACATAAAAAAAACAAAGAATTCGAACAATTTACATAATTAATATGTCAAATTTGCATATCTATGTACATATGTGTGTATATATATATAAGATTGAGATTAGTGAATTCTAACAAGTCAAATTTACAGAATGAATTCTCAAAAAATCAATCAAGAAATAGACAAGGTAAACATTATTTTGACAATTATCCTACATATGTGTAATCCACATTTAACATCAATTTACCCACAAATAATAAAATAGTCCACATAATGCAATCCACACTTAACATCAATTTGTCAGCAAATAATAAAAAACAAAATAGTTCACATAATACAATCCACACTTAACATCAGTTTGTCCACAAATAACAAAGTTGTCCATATAAGGCAATCCACAGTTACATCAATTTCTCCACAAAGATAAAAATAGTCCACATAATGTAATGCACAGTTACATCAAAAATTTTGAAGCAAATTAAATTCATGTACTAATAGCATAATAGAAAATAAATAGAAGAATATCACAAACAAATAAGTTAACTAAGTTTGCTCATTTTACATTAAGCTATAAGTCAGTGTCTCTGCAATTGCAAGATTAGATTTTTTGTCAGAGAAGTAGGTGACTACCAAATGGTTTGAGACCTCATTTTTTCACTTTTTTCTATTCCCTTTCATACGTCATTACTAGCCTGGTTATAGGTTGAAGAAACACTGTATACTTTTTTGCTCAAAGTAGAATTATAAAGGTAGAGAAGTAATTTGGTTTAGCAATATACTTTTTTCCTTAAGGTAAAGAATCAAGAATTATCTCATCTTCTCTAATGGCATGAATATCTAAGGTCCTTGATCCCCTTAACATCCTCATTAAGAAACTGTTAATGGCATTTTTACGTGTTCTAAAAGGTGAAATATAGAAATTCTTTCAACATGTTATCTTCATCTTATTCCAATGTAGTATATGGATAATTGAATTTTTTGGACTTTGTTATTGCTAAGTCAAAGCCAAATAGTCTACTTGAATGGAGTAATTCATTTAAATTTCTTTGTCAGCTGCATTTTTTATAATCATGGATGTATAATGTATATTAAGAATTGGCATGATTCCAAAACCCTTTGTTTACTGATGAGTTGAAGCCTGCTAGTCTTCTAGTATGAGCTTTTAACATTGAAAGCCAGAATTAAGGCCTTGGTTACCACTATTACTTTGAAAACTCAATGATACTATCAATGCTGTGAAAGTAACTTGAACTCCTGCTTTTAATACTAGGTCATAAGTTTCTAATGCAAATAAATTGAGAAGGAATTTTGCTAGAGTTTCAATATTATGTAAGAGAGGATAGGCTGGTATCTATTCAGCAGTTGAAAGTTTTTGGAACTATGGTTATTTCCTATAATTAAAACTTTCAAAATTTCTGATCAATTTCCATGACCTTTTATTGGTGGTTGTATTTTCTGTTAGCTTGCTCTTTATTCTTATGTTTATCTTCACTTTCTAGGAAGGTATCTTGTTGTGCAAAAATTTGGGGGTTTTTTTGTGGAAATTCAATGACCATAATCTATAGTATAATTCAAATAGAATTATCTAGTTACAAGGGTACATTTGTAAAAATATCAATAAAAAGTGAGTCGAAACCTAAACATTTCAGTCATAATGTAGTAAAAAGAGTATATGTTCCATCTTATTCCTCCTGGAAAGTGGAAGGAACTCGAGGGTTCCTTCAACTAGGTATTATGTGGAAGCTGGACAACTCAAGACATTTCTCCATGATCTTGATTCTTGATGATAGCTTACAGAAATGAAACTTGACACTAAAATCTGAAAAATTATGTCAAAAATTATGTTAATAATTGTGTGAAGTTGCTCATAATCCATAGCCTCCATTGTTATTCAAAGGGATTGTTCTTATGGGCTCATCCTTGGCATACCAATCCAATTAAACAACACAACATACATTAGCCAAATATTGTCACCGGAAAATCCAAAAAAAATAGAAATTTTAACAAACACCTAATGAGCAATTCAGAAAATTCATGGAATTCACTTTCAATGCAAAGTGATCTTAGAGTAAATCGCAATCAAAGGGCAATTCTACTAGGGTTTTCCCTAATGAAACTATGAATTGCAATAAAATTTACAAATCATGTAAACGCAGACCAATAATTGATATTAATTATGATTTTTATATTACTAATGATTACAGCAAGGGGCATATGCATAAAACCTCAACTTCTTCAAGGTATTATGGATGCTATAATAAACACACATTTTCATTACATTATACAATAAAATGTCACAATCTATGAAATAAAACATCCATAAAGTAGAAACCTACCTTGAGCTTGGTCCAGCGAAAGTCCGACGAAGTTTGGAACAAGTTGAAGATTTGGAAAAATTGCAGTTTCTAGGGCACCAAAATGAGAAAATATTCTCAGCTCAAAGATGTGCATTAGTTATAAAATAGGACATATAGGTACTTATTTAAAAGTTAGAAGGGTATTTTAGTCTAGTAAAAAAATAAAACCCTCCCAACCTCCCATTTTGGAAATTAAGAAGCGGGAGTAAAATGGAGGTCCTCAAATCTCCATTTTACCCCTTTAAACCCTACCATGTATAAAACTCTGGATCCAAACAAGGTTTCATCCAAAACCATACCTTACAAAACCTTCTAAAACCCCCAAAAAAAAGCAAAGCATAAAAGATAGGTTTTCTTCTCATCAATGAAGGCTGCAACAGTACTGGGAGAGAGAAAAAAAAAGGAGAATTGGAGCTTGGTGCTTGATGGAGGGAAAAATTGGGTGGAGCATCCTTTGGTAAGAATTTTCATGGTTTACTTAGTTAATATACTTGGATTGTGTGTGTGTGTGTGTGTGTGTGTGTGTGTGTGTGTGTGTGGATTTGTGTTTCTTATTTTTCATGGAGAGGAGGAAGGGTTGGTGATGGAGAAGATGAAGTTGTTGTTGTTGATGGTGATGATGAAGAGAGAGAGAGAGAGAGAGAGAGAGACAGAGAGACAGAGAGAGACTAATGTTTGGAATGAAGGTGTCAATGATGGGAGAATGGAGGAGATGTTGAAGATGGGTTAATCATGATTAAGGAAATGTAATCATGATTAGGGGATGATGAGATGTGTTAAGTGTTTGGGTGTAATCTCATTCATTGAGATGGTTGAGCTTAGTCAAATTGAGTTGGTTGAGCTTAGTCAAATGGAGTTAGTTGAGCTCATCCAAATTGAGTTGGTTGGTTTCACTTAAATGGATATGGAGTTGGGTTGGTTAAATCATGTTGAAGTCAGTTGGTTCACATTGGGTTTGAGTGTAGGAAAAGAGTTTGTTTGGTGCAAGCAAGTGAGAAATGAGTTGAATTATTGTTGGTTCATTCCAATTGATCTAAGGAAATCAATTAGGTTTGGTTCAATTGAACCACCCCGGTTCAGGATTTGAAATTGGTTCAAGTTAAAGTATTTTCTTTTTTGGCGCAGTTGCATCATTAGTTTTGTTTTATTTATTTTATTCCATTCTCTTTATAGGTTAGGATTTAGGCTTTGAAAATAGTTCCAATTCTAGCAAGAAACCTGAGAGAGGATAGGTGAGTTGGTACTGGCAACTATTTTGAAATAAATTTTTAATTATTTTATTATATTATGTTTAATAATTTATCTTGTTAAGGGATACTTATGTTTATTTTTACAATTTGTTATGTAATGGCAATCATATACTTATATTTATTTATAGTTTGCTATGCCATAGCAATCGCACTAATACATATAGTTTTGTATAACTATACATAGTTTCAACTATGACAAATATCTGTATATATGATTTAATTATTGTTTAAGATATTTATTTTAAAGGTTATGTGTTCCTTGACTTTGAAAGTGTTGATTGGAAAATGAAATACTTTATTACTTGAATTTACTTTTGGTGAAAAGCTATATCAGCAAAGATTTCTATGTGGTGCATAGTTACTTGCTAATATTCTCGAGTTCCATAACTCTTTTGTGGTGATGGTTGTGAGCTAGGGCTCGACCTACTGCAGTAAGGGGTTTACCCATGATCGACCTATAGTAAGGGGTTTACCCACCGATCCATTTGGGGTGCTACAAAGAGTCCCTGATGGATAGGAGGGATGCCTCTATGTGTGAATTAAGACATTATGGGTCACCACATGAATGGACTCAGTGGCCAATGACAAGGTGGGCCTAAGTAGTATTTTCTTTTTTTATGAGTATATGTATATATAAATAATTCTAATGAAGCCTTGGCAAATTCAGACTTAACTATGACCACGATTAAGACTGAGATGATTTTAGCTAGCCCTGTGATAAGTGCTTATGTATAAGTATTACGAAGTATACTCTTCTTACATTATGCATCACTTTTATAAGATTTTATAGCTCATTCGTGTGCACTTGTGTTCTTTTGTGCATTTAGGGTTGTGGAGACAAATTTGGAAGAAAAGAAGCAAAAATAGATCATGGACACAATTGTTGAGGATAATCTTGGACCAAACAAGGATCAAGGCAAAAGTTATGCCCATAGACATGTGGGTGTGTGCCAACCTCCAAAATGTTTAAGTAAATACACAAGGTGGAGGGGCACAAAGGCAGTCACACTCATTTTTTCTAACTTGTGCAACAGTGTCAGGAGCTTCATTAATGTGTTTGAAAGCAAGATGCGCTGTGATCTACCGCATGGATGTGTGCCTAATCATGCGGTCTTCATGAAGAAATTGAAGTCAGGAGCATTGTGGCGAAAGACTGTAGTAGTTTACTATAGCAAAATCACTCTAGTAGTTACTGTTCACAGCGCGTAGGAAAAACACTGCCTGAAAATTCCACATACCCATGTGGATGCCCGATTTCAGCCCTATAAATACCGTTGAGAGTTTTGTTTGGGGATCTTCTTCTTATCTTTTGCCTATCTTTTTGGGAGAGCGTGGTTAGAGTTTGGAGAGGTTTTTGTTGGGATTTAGGAGCGGTTATATGGTATTCAACATCGATTTCCTTTGGAGGAGAGCTATTGGGGGAGCTTTCGTCGGTATTGATTCACCAAGATGTGCCCTAGGCTTGACGAAGGAATTTTTTGAGAAGACGAGGTAGCTCTTGAAGACCATCGATATGGATGACAAGGGGGTTATCTCTATGGA
Source organism: Dioscorea cayenensis subsp. rotundata (assembly GCF_009730915.1). Taxonomy (NCBI): domain Eukaryota; kingdom Viridiplantae; phylum Streptophyta; class Magnoliopsida; order Dioscoreales; family Dioscoreaceae; genus Dioscorea; species Dioscorea cayenensis. Next base: position 19,169,448 of record NC_052479.1, on the reverse strand, counting down.
TTGCTTGCACTTATTTTTGATTTTATCTTAGACTTTGTATTGTTCCATGGAGAGCTAAACCCCTAGCGGGTGCTTGGACATATAAACCCTAGGATGATTTTGTTTCATTGACTTCTATTATATTTCCTTTAATTGATGCTTTAATTGAGTTTCAATCTTGCATGATTATTATTGTGATTTTCCCTTAGAGTGACACTAGGGTTGAGAATCCATCTAGGTAATCCTTTGAAGGGGTGACAACTTCATTAGGGTTAGACTTAGCAAGGTTAAAGAGGGTTGAGAGGGTGAGTCGAAAGGTAGAGGAACGTCCCCTTTCCCTTCCGACGTGATTTATCCAACCACCACTCTCCAAGAGTTCTTTGCGATCATGATAGAGTGAAGTTCTAGGAGACGAACTCCACTGGGGCTTAGTTGCGCGAGCAACAGAGTGAAGTGTTGAGTAATCCTTAGTGCTGGGGCTTAATCTTGGTTAGGGGTCTTTTTCGCCTGGACCAAAGGGTTAGATCTAGGTTTGGGAATAGAGTTTATCACTTGTAATCCCTAGAGTTTTAAGCAGTCCCACACAGTGTGAGATGTTGAGAGTATCCCTTTCCGCAGGGACAAGTGTAGAAGGCTAGTCATGGTTGACCTTAGGTTTGGGACCGTGTGTCTTTGGATGTCCATGACTCATTAAACGTTAATTAGAAGGCATAATATTAGTCTTGCACTTGAAGCAATAGTCCTAGGGTGAGCATTGTCCGAGTACCCCATTTTATCGTTGATTATCTTTCTTTACTCATTTTGCTCTCTCTCTCTCTCTCTCTCTCTCTCTCTCTCTCTCCTACTTTTCTTTGCATTAATATCTCAAATCAAATCACAAATTGGTTTTCACTCTAGCTAAATAACAATACTTTTTGCTTCTGAATAACAATTTCCTGTGGATTTGACTACCTACTCACCAGGGTATTTTATTACTTCGACGACCAGTACACTTACGGTACACACAAGTAAGGATTGTGTCATGTTTTTGGTGCCGTTGCCGGGAAATAGGCATTTTTGAAGCATTTGCACTTTGCTATTTTAGCTATTCATCACTTGTTCTATTTCACACTCTCTTATTCTTCCATAGTTCTGATTTATTTTTCTTTCTTTGATTGCAGCTCCATGTTATGACCTGAAAATTGGAAGAAAAACTCATAGATAGGGAAAGAAACCTGTACAAGAACAGTTAAATCAAGTTGAGATAGAAGTTGAAGCATCTGACAGTATGGTTAAACAATATGAGCAGAAGAAGACACTCTCAGATTATGCAAGACCCGCAGTTCTTGGTACGTAGTCCAGTATTGTGAGGCCACCGATCACAACTTAAAGTTTTAAGCTCAAGCTAGTCTTTATCTAGATGTTACAACAGTCAGCACAATTTAATAGTTTGGCCGATGAGGATCCGAACAACCACATTGAGAATCTTTTGGAAGTGTGCGACATGCTCAAGATTAACAGAGTCACAAATGATGCCATCAAATTGAGGGTCTTCCCATTTTCTTTGAATGGAAGAGCAAAGCAATGGTTGCATTTATTGCCTAGAGCATCGATCACAACTTGGGAGGAGATGGTGGATGCTTTCCTAGCTCGATATTTCCCTCCTAGAAAATCTGTGAAGCTCAGGAATGAAATATCCTCTTTTGTGAAAAAGGAATTGGAATCTCTTTTTGAGACATGGGATAGGTTCAAGGATCTCCTACAGAAATGTCCTTAGCATGGGTTCCCCGAGTGGATAATTGTCCTGACTTTCTACAATGGTTTGAATCTAAGTATGAAGCAATTACTTGATGCTGTAGCAGGAGGTACCTTAGATAGTAAAACCCCAGAAGAAGCCCAACAGCTCATTAGAGAGATGGCTATAAACAGTTATCAATGAAATACACAAGACAAGAAGAAGGTAGCCGGACTTTATGAGATCGATGCAATCACATCATTGGCAGCCCAGGTTGAATTCTTGAGCAAGAAGTTAGGCACCCTAACTTCTCCTAGATTGGCATCAATGATGAATTACACCGGGTGTGGGGGAGGACATGCTTCATCTGATTTCCTGATCACTATTGGTGGTACAACTTTAGTGGAATTGGTGGATTTTGTAGGAAATGCAATGAGAGGTCAATGAAATCCGTATAGCAATACCTATGATCCGGGGTGGAGGAATCACCCAAACCTTCCTTGGAGCAATCAGGGGTAATAGAAGACTTCGGCACCACTGGGTTTCCAACAACAACAAGCCCCGAATATGCAGAACAGAGTTTTAGGGTTGGAAAACCGGATGCCTAATTTGGAGAAGTATTTAACCAATTTCATTCAATCTTCGGACACAAGATTTCAGTCGGTTGAAGCCACACTTCGCAATCATACCGCATCTTTGAATAACTTGGAGAACCAAGTGGGTCAAATTGCGAAGTCACTTTCAGAAAGATCACAAGGGTGTTTGTCTAGTAAAACAGAGACAAATACAAGAAAACATGTGAAGGCGATCACTTTGAGAAGTGGTCGTGAAGTTGAGAGTAAGCTCCCTACTGAAAAAATGATGGTCGAGTCACCCAAAGAAGTGGAGGTTAAGGAAATAGCTAGAGAGAAGGAAGTGGCACCCCCCACCTTACAAGCCAAGAATTCCTTATCCTTCAAGGCTGAAAAATGACCAAAATGATGAGCAATACATGAAGTTTTTGGATCTATTCAAGCAATTGCACATCAACATCCCATTTATGGAGGCGTTGTCTCAAATGCCTCGCTATGCAAAGTTCGTTAAAGACCTCTTGACCAACAAAAGGAAATTGGAAAAGAGTACATCTGTGATCTTAGATGCTTCATGCTTGGCGGTGTTATAAAATAATATGCCGAACAAGAAGAGAGACCCCGGTAGCTTCATCATTCCATGCAATATTAGCAATTTGGGTAAAGAGAAGGCATTGGCGGACTCAGGAGCTAGCATTAATGTCATACCTTATGCATTCTTTCAGAAGCTAGGCTTGGGAGAACCTAGACCCACTCGAATGATGCTTCAATTGGCCGACTGATCAGTTAGACATCTGAGGGGTATCACTGAGGATGTACTTGTGAAAGTTGATAAGTACATCTTTCTTGTGGACTTTGTGGTATTAGATGTGGACAAGGATGTTGAGGTTTGATTGATACTTGGGAGGCCGTTCTTGCGCACTTCCAAGGCTCTCAATGACATGGACAGTGGGGAATTGACACTAAGAGTTGGAGACAACAAGTTGACATATCACCTTGCTGAAGCCATGCGACATTCTCCTGATTTCGATGATACTTTATATTTTTTTGACACTACTGATGAGTTGATTAATGATTATGTGCAGGAAATGTTGTGTCTGGACCCATTGGAGGGGTGACTAGACCAAGAAGCGGAGAATGAGAAATTTCATCTATTGGTTTAGTGAACAAGGTGCAACCTACTCTGGGAGTAATGAAGAGGATGATCCAAAAGCTCAAAAGGATAAGGAGACTTCACAAGAAGTGCCCCAATGTTAGTGGGGATGAGTATTTGTGTATTAAGTATGTCAAACCCTTGCGTGATAACAAACTCGATCATTCCCCCTTTAACTTGCAAAAATTGTATTCATCATGCTTTTAAGTTGTAGGTTAGAGGGTAACTTTTATTCATGAACCCCTGTGAGGTAAGTGCGGTATGTCAAGCTTAGTGACGTTAAACAAGCGCTTCTTCGGAGATAACTCAAGTCTTTACTGTTTTTCTAGGTCTTAGTTATTGCATGAATAAGAGCTTTAGTATTGGTATTTTGATCTTAATATGCTATTGATGTGTTTTTCTTGTGGACTGTTGGTTTTTTATTGTGCTTCATTGTGATTAGCAAAGTTTTAGGTCGTTTGAGCGTGTTTTCATGGGTCTCTAGTTAGATTTTCTTCGTATATGCAGTCTTCGTATAATGTATTGGTGTGCAGACTTGTTTTGCAAAGTTTACAGATTTTTCTAAGCAATCCAGAGAAGACACACGGGCATGTGTTTCCATTCAAAGCTCTTCTTCTCCATCCCTAGAAGACACAGGGGCATGTGAGTGCCCTTGTGAGTGGCCACACACCTGTGTGGAATTTTTATAGTGGTGTGTAGATCTCTGCAGAAAAATTTTTCTATCTCGAGAGTACACAGGGGCATGTGGCTGCCCCTGTGAGCCGTCCTGTGAATTTTTACACACCAGTGTGGAATTTCCACAGGGGCGTGTGGAACACTTAGAAAAATTTTGGGAGAATAGAAAAGCCACAGGGGCATGTGGGTTCCCCTGTGGGTCGGGCACACGGGTGTGGGTAATTTCCACACGCTCGTGTGGATGTATTCAGAGGCCAAAATGACCATCCCGAGAGCACACAAGGGCATGTGGATACCCCTATGAAGCTCCCTTGCGGAGGTACACAGGCGTGGGTAATTTCCACACGACCGTGTGGATGCACAGAACACAAAAGGCCGCGATTTTTCTTTATAATCTACTTGTGCCTTTTCATTTTTAAAGGTTTCCACACCTAAAGAACGCTTTCACTCGCCTTCCCGACCTTCTACTCATATATTTAAGGGGGTTTTGCATTGTTTTCTGGCCGTATTCAAAGTTCTTGATTTCTATTTCGTGGGTAAGCTTCTTATCCCTTGACTCTTTGCCAATCTTATTTTCTTTTATGAATTTTGGTCGATTTTGCTTGAATTTCATGATTATATTGCTGGTGAATAGATTTAGAGTGAATGTGGAACCATTTAGTATAAGTTTTATGGATTTTTAGAGCTTCCGGCCACACTTTTGTCGCACCTCGAAGATCCACACCGGCATGTGGAATTTCCACACGACCATGTGGATTTCTGCAAAATTAGATTTTAAGTTTCAATTGATGATTTCTTTTCCAATTTTTCCAAGAATGGCTCCCAGATCGAAGAAAGTGGCTGGCAAGCGTCCTTGTGAGCCTTCACCAGAGCAGTTGGAGTTTGCTATTCCCGAACATCAGGTTCAGTTTGAGCGTTTGTCGAAGCTCAAGTTTGGACAATCCCGATATCCTGACTTGAGCGCATTACGAGAGATTTAGCTAGGCGATGAGATGGCAGAGGATGTAGATAAGCTCCTTTCTGTAGGTAGCTAGCTTCGGTTACTGTCCATCAGAGAGCCAGCTATCCGTATGTTGACACTAGAGGTGCTCGCATCATTTGAGTTTGATCGTTCTTACAGCAGTTTAGCGAGTATTGACACTATACAGTTCAAAGCATTTGGTCATTATCACAGAATGAGTAGACACAATTCTCCATGCGACTCGGTCTGTAGGATGAGGCCTATATTGATATAGAGGAGTATGAGCAGCTACCGACTAATTACCCGGGCAGTTTGACTCCTCAACGTGCCTATAGGATGCTGTGTGGCCAGGGATAGTATGAGCCTGGGGTTTCCAGGCCATGTGCCTCTTCCGACTGGCCTACAAATATATCCACGCCGTTCTCATCCGATCAGTGAATGGCCGTGGTGACAACACTGGAGTTCTGAGTCGACAGGAGTTGCTATACTTATATTCGATGGTATAAAGAGAGCCACTCCACCTGGGGCACATTATGGCTGAGTACCTGCGTGACTAGGGGCAGTATACTAGGATAGCAGTGCTCTACTCAGGCCCACACATCACTCGACTCATTATGGGGATGGGTCTATTGAACGCTATCAGAGAGGTTGAGAAGATCATTGTGCCATCTCCCCTCAGCTTGGAGACTATGCAAATGATGGGCATGGTGAGGAGGTATAGAGATGGTGTTTACATGATGATCATGCCACCACCAGAGACAGCCGAGGGTGAGGGACATGACGCCGATGGTTCACAGCCTGCTCCTCAGCCACAGCAGGAGTAGATGGATACATGAGGCACTCCTGCAGTACAGTAGCCACAACCAGTGAGTATTTTTTCTCCATCTCGAGCCCATGATCTCTTTGAGAGGCTTGCAAATGTTGTTGGGGTACTACAAGCAGATTTGGTTGAGGTTCACACGACATAGGCTGCGAACCACGCTGAGGTAATGGCTCGTCTCGACACATTACAGCAGCTACTTGAGCGAGACATGACCTTGCCTTTTGTTATCTCACCTTGAGCTCCACCGACATCTCCAGCATCACCAGCTTCACCACCACCACCAACACTAGTATCACCCGCAGCAGCACCAGCATCAGCACCAGCAGAGCATGACACCGACACTTGAGGCGTCTTTATTTTTCTGTATCTTTATTATTTTTAAAGACTCGATTTGTTTTGTTTTGTTTTGTTGAGCTTTACTGAACCCCCTTGTATATACATACAGATGGTCTTGTGAGTCTTGGAATTGAGGAATAGTCATTGGTATGGTCATGTGGTCTTCCATATGGCCGTATGTGCTCGACAACCTGTTGAAATTTAATTCTCAATGAATATAACTCCATCAAACGCAACACTAGGAGTTCAGAGGAGTATTTTTTCAACTGTCCATCCTCACACACATGTCTTACTTGTTTTAATCTTTATTGTTCTTGCATATATACATTGAGGGCAATCTACATCTTAAGTGTGGGGGGAGGGGGGAGGGGAGTTCACCTTACATGCGTTCTATACTTATACACTCATCGTTCATGCTCATGTAGCCAATGGCGGTTCACCTTAGTTGCAACGGTTGTATTCTTAAGTTTAGGAGAATTTTTAACATTGAATACCACTATGCTCTAGTTTACTTGAATTTTAGGGAATTTTTGCCCAATCTTCTCTTGTTGCACTACTCATTCATTAAACCTTATGAAAACTCAAGTTCAACATTTAAGGGACTGTTTTAGCATGTTTCTTAGTTTAAATTTCTTGAAACAAAATGAATGAAAAAGAATATATATATGTGTGTGTGTGTGTGTGTGTGTTTGCTTTGTTTGTGCATTTGGGATGGAAAGAGCTACCACCTTTGAAGTATGAAACTACTTTCATAAGTCGGATACTAGTTATGCCCTAATTAGAGAAAGATCTATCTCATAGGATGAGTGAAAGCTACTACCCAGGTAGAAAGAGCTATCACCTCGAAAGTGTGAAAGCCACCTTGGTGGCCGCCTAGGATAGGGCTATCTTAGAGGATGTATGAAGCTACTACCTTCTCTTGTTGTATATAAATAAGTCCCTCTTAATAAGAGCTTTGGGGAGTACACGTTGGGTTGACTTGAGTGAGTTTACACACACGTACACAAATTTGGGTTTATTGTCCTTTTTTATTCAAGTTTTTGGCTAGAGGAATGATTTCTCTTGTTCGGTGTTTGAAATTTTTCTTACTTGTAGAATGCCTCTTTTGCACACTTTTGGTAAACCTAAGGCCTAGCACTTTCAATTTTGCCTCTTATATGCTTTAATGTTTCATTTTTGCTTGAGGACAAGCAAAAGCTTAAGTGTGGGGGAGTTTGATAAGTGCTTGTGTATAACTATTACGAAGTATACTTTTCTTACATTGTGCATCACTTTTATCAAATTTTATGGCTCATTCGTATGTACTTGTGTTATTTTGTGTATTTAGGGTTGTGGAGACAAGTTTGGAAGAAAATAAGCAAAAATAGATCATGGACATAATTGTTGAGGAAACTCTTGGACTAAACAAGGATCAAAGCACAAGTTGTGCCCACAGACATGTGGGTATGTACCAACCTCCAAAATGTTCAAGTGAATACACAAGGTGGAGGGGCACAAAGGCAGTCACACTCATTTGTTCCAACTTGTGCAACAGTCTTAAGAGCTTCGTTAATGTGTTTGAAAGCAAGATGTGATGTGATCTACCACATGGATGTGTGCCTAATCATGCGGCCTTGATGAAGAAATTGAAGTCGAAAGCATTGTGACGAAAGCACTATAGAAGTTTACTCTAGTAAATCACTATAGCAGTTACTGTTTATAGCGTGCAGGAAAAACACAGCCTGGAAATCCACGTGCCCATGTGGATGCCCGATTTCAGCCCTATAAATACCGTTTTGAGAGTTTTGTTTGGGGATGTTCTTCCTATCTTTTGCCTATCTTTTGGCCAGAGCCCGGATAGGGTTTGGAGAGGTTTTGCTGGAATTTAGGAGTGGTTCTACCGTATTCAACATCGATTTTCTTTGGAGGAGAGCTATTGGGGGAGCTTTCATCAGTATTGATTCGCTGAGATGTGCCCTAAGCTTGACGAAGGAATTATTGGAGAAGACAAATTAGCTCTTGAAGACTATCGACACGGACTACAAGGGGGTTATCTCTATAGATTGCTTGCATTTATTTTTGATTTTATCTTGGACTTTGTATTGCTCCATGGAGAGCTAAACCCCTAGCAGATTGCTTGCACTTATGTTTCCTTTAATTGATGCTTTAATTGAGTTTTAATCTTGCATGATTTTTTGTTGTGATTTTCCCTTAGAGTGACACTAGGGTTGAGAATCCATCTAGGTAATCCTTTGAAGGTGTGACAACTTCATTGGGGTTAGACTTAGCAAGGTTGAAGAGGGTTGAGAGGGTCAGTCGAGAGGTAGCAGAACGTCCCTTTTCACTTCCGACGTGATTTATCCAACCTCTACTCTCCAAGAGTTCTTTATGATCATGATAGAGTGAAGTCCTAAGAGATTAACTCCACTGGGGCTTAGTTGTGTGAGCAACAGAGTAAAGTGTTGAGTAATCCTTAGTGTTGGGGCTTAATTGTGGTTAGGGGTCTTTCACCTGGACTAAAGGGTTAGATCTAGCTTAGGAAATAGGGTTTATCACTTGTAATCCCTAGAGTTTTAAGCAGTCCCACACAGTGTGAGGTGTTGAGAGTATCCCTTTCCGCTGAGGCATAGTGTAGAGGGCTAGTAACGGTTGACTTTAGATTTGGGACCATGTGTCTTTGGATGTCCACGATTCATTAAACTTTAATTAGGAGGCATAATATTAGTCTTGCACTTGAAGCAATAATCCTAGGGTGAGCATTATCCGGGTATCCCATTTTATCGTTGATTACCTCTCTCTCTCTCTCTCTCTCTCTCTCTATTTTATGTGTTATAGTTGCAGAAATATGACCTCACTAGATCGCATGTACGAATATACAGTCATATAGGACTAAACCTATAGTGGTAGAGAATCCCTATTTATTTGTTTTTTTATGGTGATCCTTTAGCGGTTGTACTCACAATTGAAATCTTTTGTATTATTTGTATTATTTCTTTAGACTTGTATCCTTGTGTATTGGTTACCATTCATTTTTAGTACATCAGTTGTTGTTACTTAGTGGTGTTTGTTTGCAGTTAAAATGAGTTTTAACTGATGGGTGCCACATTTGCCTCGATAGAAGGGGCGGGTGTGACAATGTAGGTTCTACACATGTAGATGAGCCATTTAACTTTCCTTTATTCATCAACACTTCTTCACCACTAATTGTCCATCACTACTCCCTTCATCACATCAGCCACTGACAAGGTCCCCTTGCGTATATCCCCTCCTAATCAATGCAATGGTGAGTCGTGGAAATCCTTAATTACATAATCCCAAATCTAAGGTCAACTATGCCTAACTCTATACATGTCCCGAAGGAGAAATCGAACAATCTCAACACCTCGCACTCGTATAGAGTTGCAATGAGCTCTAGGGATTCCAAGTGATAAATCTCTTCCCTAATTATAGACCCAACCCTTTGGTCCGGTGAAAGGTCCCCTAACCACAATTGAGCCCTAGATACTAAGATCACCTCAACGCTTCGCCTCGCTGCACTCGCAACTAAGCCCCCAAATGGAAGTTCATCCCTTTAGACCATTCACTCTATTATGACCGCAAAGAACTCAAGGAACGGAGGTAGAATCTATCACGCCGAGGGGAAAGGGACGCCTCCCGCACCTCTCCCGACTCACCCTCTCAACCCTCTCCAACCTAGTTTTGTCTAACGCCCGTGGTGTGTCACTCACTCACAAGGTTACCAACAAGAACTCTCAACCCTAGTGTTACTCTAGGGGAAATGTTCATACAATCAAGCATTCAAGGTTGGAACTCACAATAAACATCAATTTATTGAAAACATAATAAAGAGATTCAAAGAAACGAATACATCCTAGGGTTCACAAATACCCGAGTACCCACTAGGGGTTTAGCTCTCCATGGAACTAAATACAATCAAAGAATTAGAATGTAAAAGCAATGAATCCATAAAGAAACCCCCTCGATAGTCGTGTCAATAATCTTGTGAAAAGTCCTCTACTCGTCGTTCAAGGATTCCCTCGTCCGGTATAGGATACGCCTCGATGGAAGCTCCCCTACCAACCTTCTTCCTAAGGAATGACAATGTCAGAGCCATAGAACCTCTCCAAAACCTTGGCCAATACCCCTCAAAACCCTAGCCGAAGCCCTCTCTCAAGTTGGGAAAAAGATGGAGAAAAGAATACTAAAATCGGGGCTGATTCGGCTTTAAATAGGGCTGGAATCGGGCGACTACACGGGCGTGGATGCTTCACGCGCCCGTGGAGAATTTCCACACGGGCGTGGATAATTTCCACAAGCCTGTGTGATAATTTCCTCTTAATTACATAATTGTGCACGTTGGTGAAGCTCTTGTTCTATGTGCATAGGTCAGAATGCTTGAGTGTGACTGCCTTTGTGCCCCTCCAAATGGCTGTGCCAACTCGAATACGAGGAGGTTGGCACACACTCTAGCATCTCACATCGACCTATGTCTTCGTGTTTGAACCTTAGCAAGATTTCCTCCAAAATCGGTGCATTGTAATCCACATTGGCTTCTTTCCTTCATACTTGGCCTCACAACCCTACCTGCACAAAAGTAATATAAAAAACACACATATTAGTGTAAAAACCTGAGAAAAGTAATGCTCAATATAAGGAATGAACGCTTCGCATTCATATCGCACAAGCACTTATCAGCCACTCACTACTCCTCCAATACCTCTCCAAATTTCATCCTCAGCCCTTCCATGTATTAGTGTATCAACTCAACTTATACAACTAACATCTCTTGTTCGCCCCACACTCTTCTCCAAAGCTTACTCCTTCATCACCATCCAACCGGTAATCCACTCCACCGTGTCCAGTAATAAGTGCTTGTGTATTAGTAATACGAAGTATTCTTTTCTAAAAATGAGCATTACTTTTTTCAGATTTTATCGCTCATACATGTGTATTTGTGTTACTTTTGTGCATGTAGGGTTATGGAGACAAGTATGGAAGAAAGAAACCAAAGTAGATTGTGAATGCATGTTGTTGATGAAATCTTAGAGTGAACAAATGTGAAGACACAAGTTGTGCTCAAAGACACGTGAGTGTGTGCCAACCTCCGTTGTGCTCGAGTGAACATACAAAGTGGAGGGGCACAAAGACAGTCACACTTATGTGTTCTAACTTGTGCAAAAAGAGTCAGTACCTGTTCCAAGCAACGCATCAACATTTCTGTGATTTTCGTGCCTGTTCATCTAGCAAGATTGTCGTCAAATGTGATTTTGTTGAAGAAGCAACGCGGTCTACTATATAACTGTGTGCCCATTCATGTAGCCTCAATGAAAAGTGTGGATTCAGGAGTATTTTGGCAGAGTAATGTAGCATGTACTGTGAAAAGTTATTGTAGCATTCACTGTTCACAGGCCGCAGAAAATCAATTCCTGGAGATTCACACAGGCGTGTGGAATTTTCACACACCCGTGTGGATGCCCATTTCCAGCCAGTTTTGAGGATCTTTTTCCCATCTTTTGCCCATCTCTTTACTATCTTTGGAGGCGCTCGCAGCTAGGGTTTGGAGAGGCGTTGGCTAGGTTTTTGGAGTGGTTCTATGGCCTTCAACACTGTGTTCCTTCGGAAGATAGTTATTAGGGGAGCTTTTGTCGGTATCGATTCGGTGAGGTGTGTCCTAGGCTTGACAAGAGAACCTTTGGAGAAGACACGGCTACTCCACAAGACCATCGACATGGACACCAAGGGGGTTTTATTCATGAATTGCATATCTTTACTTTCGATTCCATTATTCATTATATCTTGCTCCATGGAGAGCATAATCCCTAGTGTGTACTTGGACTTGTAAACCTTAGGATGATATTGTTTCTTTGACCTTTCTATTGTATTTCTTTAATTGATGTCTTTAATTGAGTTCTAATCTTGAATGTTTGTTGAGTTGATTTTCCCTTAGAGTGACACTAGAGTTAAGAATCCATATTGGTAACCTTTGTAGATGAGTGACACACCATAAAGGTTAGACAATGCTAGACTGGAGAGGGTTGAGAGGGTGAGTCGAGAGATAGCGGAACGTCCCCTTTCCCTCCGGTGTGATTTATCCTACCTCCATGTTCCAAGAGTTCTTTGCGGTCATAATAGAGTGAAGTACTAAGAGACAAACTCCGTTGGGGGTTAGTTGCGCAAGCAATAGAGTGAAGCGTTGAAGTAATCCTTAGTATCTGGGGCTTAATTGTGACTAGGGGTCTTTTGCTTGAATCAAAGGGTTAATTCTATATTAGGAAATATGGTTTATCAGTTGGAGTCCCTAGAGCTTTAAGCAACCTTACATAGTGTGAGGTGTCGAGACTGAGCGATTTCTCCACAGGGGCATAGTGTAGGGTTAGTCACGGTTGACCTTAGGTTTTGGACCGAGTGTTTTAGGATTTTCACAACCTATTAAGCATCAGTTAAGAAACATAATGGTTGGTCTTACACTTGAAACATTAATCCTAGGGTAAGCAATGTCCGGGTGCCCCAATTTTTGTCGATTATCTCTCCTAACTTTTATTTGCGCCTCCTTCTTCTTTCCTTATTTCTAATTTCATTAATTTTGTTCACACCACTATCGATTCATTTTCATTCTAGTTAAATAGAAATTTTTGTGTTTCTGATCACTATTCCCTGTGGATACGACTACACACTCACCAGGGTATTATTACTTTGACAAACCTGTGCACTTGCGGTACACACGCAAAAGGGCGTTGTCATTTAGCTCGTGCAAAAAAACTAAACTCCTAAATATTACAATATGCAGTATATTAACCTCACCACTAGACACCCTTTCCCTACTACCCTTAAACCTACCACTGCCATCCAAGCTATTAAAGGCCCATTTAGAGAAAAAGCTATGGCTGTTGAATTCAATGCTTTATTACTGAATGGTACTTAGGAGTTAGTTCCAAAATCTTCTCATGTGCCAATTGGTTACAAATGAGTTTTCCGCACCAAACATGAACCTGATGGTTCTATTGACAAGTACAAAGCTCGTCTTGTGACAAAAAGTTTCTTACAAGAAATAGGGTGTGATTATTTTGAGACTTTCAGTCATATTACTAAACCTATCACAATAAGGATTGTTTTGTGCTTTGCATTATCACAAAATTAGCCCTTAAGTCAATTGGATGTAAATAGTTCATTTTTGCATTGTACGTTGTATGAAGATGTCTACATGATGCAACCCCCAGCTATTTTCATCCACAATATCCAAATCACATTTGTAAACTTTGAAAGGTGTTATATGGTTTCAAACAAGTTCCTTTTGCCTAGTACACTGAATTTCAAATTTTTTTGCTTGCTTCTGGGTTTTGCAAATCACTTGCTAGTGCTTCTTTGTTTATTTATGCTCAAAATGGCAACCTTTCTTATTTTCTTTCATGTTGATGATATTTTTCTTAAGGTTAACAAATTAAATTTCTTAGATGCATTTGTCTACAAGCTGGCCAATCAATTTTCCATCAAGGATTTGAGTTCTTTGCATCATTTTTAGGCGTTGAGGTCATTTCTACTCCATCAGGTTATTTCTCTACGTCAGATTTAATTTTTGTAACAACTTAGATTTATATCATTCCTTGTCTTGATTTGTTGTAACCATACTCTAGTTTATGGCCTACAATCCTGCACCTTTCCTTGTAGCTATTTGCAATCAATATAATATATGTTCAATATTCTTACATCTCTCACGGTTAGTTTCCACTTCTAGTGGACTTTTTTTCTTTTTTTTTCTTTAGTTATGTACCATCTAGTATTTTATTCTATTTCAATGAAATAGGGTAGTTTATCCACATTTTTAAAAAAAACGGATAAAAAAAATTGAAGAAGTTATTTGAAGGGGGTAGCAAGTCATTTCCATCTATATGAATATTCAGGGTAAATTTTTCATGTGGTTACTGTGTTATGGCTGATTTCCATTTTGGTCATTGTGTTTCAATTTGTTTCTTTTTGGTCATTAGATATTAATTTATTTTCACTGGTTAGTCACTTGGGATTTTCTGGCCAAATTTAGATGACGTGGCGGCCGAAAATGCCATTTCACTCTTTTTTTTTAATATTTCTCTCATCCCAGCTGGAGAAAAGCTGCTGACCCAGCTTACTTAAAAAAAGTGACATGGCATTTCCGGTAGCCACGTCATCTAAAATGCATCTATGTGAACCGGTGAGACAAATTAATATCTAATGACCAAAACAGCAAATGGCTGACAATGACTAAAATGTAAATCGCCATATCGACCGACATGAAAAATTTACCCCTGAATATTCATCCAAAGCTTTATTAATTCTAGTGTGGAGGCCCACGCTTACGATGTGGGTTTGTTCTTTCTATTCATTTTTTTTGAAAATGTATTGAACATGTTTTCTATTTGTCAATAGATTAAATATTTTTTCATAAACAAATTGTTTGATTTTAGTTTTTTTTTTAACCATTCAATTTGTTAATAATTTTTATTATATAGAGTACATAATAATAAGTTGGATAAAAATATCAAAGCTACATACCAAATAAGGATTTATTTTTATATGAATATATTACAACAAAATTTTATTTTCGATTATGCTTGCATTTTGCTCTAAGGAGGGATTATTTGTACTTAACTGTTTATCTTGAGTTTCGGTTACTGCATTATCTTCATATGGTACAAAAGCTGAGTTGTGAGATCTTGTGAAGTTTTTTATGTAGATGTTTTTCCCTAATTTAGGGACCTTGGATTCTCCCACTTAGTTTATGCTTTTCTTTAAGTATGATAGAACTACATTCGAATTTGTAATCTTTTTTTTTTAATTTGTAGTGTTCATATCAACATTGAGATTTTCTTGAGCTTTTTGGAGCATTATATGTACGCACTTTCCTTGTGTTTCAATTCTCATTTGCAGTATCTTTTCAACCTGCAAAAGAATAATGAATTAATCTTGGTTGTGATAAGAATTTTGAGTGAAAATGTTATTTCATATTTAATACAAATCATTATTATATAATAACTTATCCATAGCATAATTTAGCATTAGATTCACATGTACATCATAATAAAATTATATCATTTGTTTTGATTTTATTTTACATCAATCTGCAAATATTATAGGTGTATTAAACATTTGGAAATTTCAATACATATCACAATTAATATAATTTTTCTATATATACAAAATCACAACACCTACCTCTAGCTGCTCATCCACTTTCTTCTATACTTCAATTTGATTGCTCAAAGCTTTAGTGAATGTGATTTCATCTGTTTTTTCTGCACTTCAATCAAAGATTTTGTGATTGGGATTCTTTATATTTGAATAAAAATATGTCAAAATTCATGCATTATTCACCATTCTTATTTGAGAATTTAACATGTGAATCATAATGCAATAAATGTTACTAGGAAGGAGATAACTAAAGCGAAACATTTTGATATATAAGTTGAAAAAAAAAATTATGAGGATGAAAGTGGATGTTACCCTTTATTACAATCTGTTGGGATTTCCATACGTGTGGATGTTAAAAATAAATTACATTTATTTTTCAATTGGAGTTTTCTAGAGTTTAGAATTCTCATCTGTTTCTTTCTATTCCTTGTAGCTTCTACCTTATTAACTCTAGGTATAAAAATAGGCTTCCTATTATGATGGGTCTTAGGCATCTGAAAGTATTATGCAAGCTCCTTGTAAATTAAAACACTCCAAATTGAAGTACATATATATCATCAATCAAGTGGTGAAAATAAATATTAAGAAGAGAATAAATGACTAATTGGAAGCAATTACAGAGCTAGGCTTTTATTGGTTTCCAAAGTGTATGAGTAACATACAAATGAAAGAATCTCACACATTTTTATCCAAAAAAAAAAATTTTGGCAATTAAACAATAGCAAGGATGAAAATTTATGCAAACTGACAGGACTATATAGCATTTTCAATCTCGAAGATCGATTGAGGAGCATTGTTTGGGGAGAGTACCATAGTAGTAGTACTTAATGAAGTGGTTGGCTTGCTGGGATAGTTACACATAGCAAACAAATCCATATATATATGTATATATATATAAAAAGAGAGAGAGAGAGAGAGAGAGAGAGAGAGAGAGAGAGAGAGAGTGTGTGTGTGTGTGTGTGTGTGTGTGTGTGGCCTTTTCTTCTCTCATTATTGACATGGTTTTTCAAATGCGATTTTTTTATATAATTTGTTTGCATCTTTCATTAGAGATATCAAGGATTTTGTTTATGACTCTTCATAGAAGAAGATAAGATTTGATTTTGATTTTTCACATTTTTCATAAATTACTATATTTTTCTTTGAGCTTATTTGGCAAAAAATATTTTTGTAGCTATGAGACAGTTATATCATTTGCAATAGTATTTTGCTATTAAAGGGAGTATGTATTTCACTTTACTTTGTCTCAATTTAACAGTTGAGGGCTATGGTTTTTCAAAGATGACTTTTTATGTAATGTGTTTGCATCTTTAGTCAGAGAAATCAAAGATTCTGTTGTTAGCTCATTGTTTAAAAAGATAAGATTTGCTTTTGATTTTCAAAATTTTCTATAAATAAATAAATAATTTTTTTTAACCCATTTAACCAAAGAATTTTCTCAAGCCATTAGCTGACCATTATTAGTGAGAATACATAATGTAGTGTTGAGGAGGAAATCCATATGGGATTGAGATATGATATCAAGGGTTGAGGAATACATATTATCGATTATGTTGTTATATTTCAAAATTTTTATCATATTACTGATTTGTGTTTGGGTCAACCATTTCATAGTCATATCATTTTCAATAGTATTTTAATATCATAGGGAGTGTGTATTTTCCAAATCAAGTTGTTTTCACCATCTAATTATTTGTGTGTGTGTGTGTGTGTGTGTGTGTGTGTGTGTGTGTGTGTGTGTGTGTGTGTGTGTGTAAACATACATATATATAAATATTGGTCAAAGTATCAGATGGTCTCATCTATTTTGCAGATCCACCTTTTTCCTCCCATATAAAATATACAAATCTTTTTATCCTCATATTTATACATTTTTGTCCTTTTGATCCCTCCAATTTGCGGATATGCCCTTTTGGTCCTTCCAGCTGATGAACTGGAGTGACCAAAAAGGACAAAAATGTGCAAATATGAGGACCAAAAAGGCGGATTTTACTAAAAGGATGAAAATGTGCAAATACGAGGACCAAAAGGACGGATTTTATATTAGAGGGACTAAAAGGGTGAAAAACACAAAATAGAGGAACCATTTTAATATTTATACCATAAATATTATGTGTTACTTTCTTTTTCTTATCTATATATATACATCCATCTATAACAACTTAGTTTGGGAGTCTGCATTTGTGGCTATCTTTATTCTCTAGTTTGTTAGAAAGTTTTTCTTTCATTATCAAGGTCTACATTTTTTTTCTCTATGTACTTTTCTCCATTGCTTGCTTTTGTTTTTTGTTTGTCTTCCATTTTCTTCTCAAATTCCTAACGATCATTTTTTTTCTTATGTAAGTATGGGAAGAAGTATTGCAACTTTTTTTATTGAAATCATCCCTCAAGATATTATCAAAGAAGTCATTGCATCTATAGCTTCAACATCTTCTAGATCTCATCATGATCTCAAAATATTGCATGGCTAGCAATTTCATTCATTATTCATAGCAAAAAAACCATAGTTGTTTCTTTGAATTATGAGTATATATATAAAAATATATTTTGTAGTTGTAAAAGTTTTTATGCAACATCTAAAAGTCAGAAAGTTTAGCATTTAATGCGAATTGACAATTTATGGTGTCTTGACATTGAGTATATTAGTTTTCTTCAAAATGTGCCCGGAAAGACTTATCATTCAATTTTTTTTTCCAAGGTAGATAAGTTATAGTATTAATATTGAATTTTTTTTAAATTGTTTTTTAAATAGAATGTATCAAGTTGAAAATGGATTTAGGCATCCAACATCTAACAAATGCAGCTTTTAAAAGTCATTTACTTGCTGGCTATGTAGGGGGATTATTTTGTACAAAAATTAGGAAACATATCATTCTGGCATGACAATGCTCAACATGGTTGCTAATGGAAAATTTGATAATGTCTCAAAACCATTAGAAATCAAAATATTTGGTAAGAAAACTATAAATAATTATAGACATTCTAAAACAAAGTTGTTTAGAGATATTATATGGAGTAGAGAAAGTAAATGGATAGAAAAAGAGAAATAGGAGTGTGAGTGCCGTTTGAGTGGTAAAAAAACCAATGATATAATTTGTAATGATGGTTAGGTGAAGATGGATTAGTGAGAGAGTTTTGCAGTCAAGTTTGTAGATGGACATATGAATTTAATTTGTTTATAGAACTTATGTGATGTTTGTAGTGTTTTTTTTAGTTGTATGTGTGTATAATATAGTGTTATATGGGTGCTTTCTTGAATGAATCTAATATGTAATGGAATTTTGAAGCAATGTTTAACATTTCATTTTTATAATTCATTTATTTGTTTAGTAATTTATTTATTTATTTCAAAATAAGTTTGGACTTAGACTAGCATGGATTGTGAGAATTTAAAAGCTAGACACAAATAGATAGTCATACTCACACTCACAGATGTGTGTGTGTGTGTGTGTGTGTGAAAGAATGGCTTTATTTGTGTGTAAAAGTCAACAGTTGCTACTTGATGATCTTAGTCCCACATCGATTTAGAAAGGATTAAGTTGGAGATTAAGCCTATAAATAGAGACTTAATCTATTGGTTTAATCATCCCATTTTCAAACTCCTCTTCTTCTATATTGGTGGAGGTCCTTTAAGTAGGACTTCCCATTTGTAGGTAATTGCGAAATTACCAAAATTTGTAAGCTTTGAGGTTAATGTAGAGGTGTCTCGATGCGGTGCTCGAGGAGTAGGCAAATTGCCTAACCTCGTAAAGATTCTGGTGTGTTCGTTCTTTTTTTATTTTGTTTTAGTATTTATATTCAGTATTCAGTTATAATATTTGCTGGGTTATTTGTGTTTATAGTAGGTTAGCATTTGTACATATTTTACTATTTATTTGACACTATTCATACATATAGTACTATTCATCTATTATTTGTTTCTAGTAAGGGGAAGGTACCTAGTTCCCTTAACAAGTGTATATATATATTAGACTTAGATATTAGATATCATAAACCAACTTTACTATATCTAGATTTCTCCAGTTAAGAGCCAACATGTTGTGCATGATGTTCTTCATTTTAGCACTCGAAACTTGTTCATAAAGTTGTTCTTCACATCTTTATCTTTTCACATAAATTTCATTGATCTAGGAGTGTTCATGCTGCTGACACTCCCAATTCAGTTTTGTTACAACTCCTTCATGAGATGAAGAGTAATCATGTCATCACAATGCAATCGTAGGCAGTCAACAATAATTGTTAGAAACTTGATATTTATTTTTGTATTTTAAAGGTTTTGTTTTTATTGCATTTTGTATTACATTAATGGATCATTTGTTACTTTCTTTTGAGAATTTCATACTAAATCATTAGGGAATGAATTTCATATGTAAGTCAATATATATCATGACAGGAAGTTTAACACACCCCTTGAGTGTGTGTACCGTAAGTGCACGGGTCGTCGAAGTAATAAAATACCCCGGTGAGTGGGTAATCAAATCCACAGGAAATATTTGTTCCGAAGCACAAAGTATTGCTATTTAGCTTGAGAGAAAACCAATTTGTGATTTGATTCAAGGTATTAATACAAAGAAAAGTAAAAGAGATAAGAGAGAGAGAGCAAAAGGAGTATAGAGAGGTAATCAATGGTAAAATGGGATACCCAGACAATGCTCACTCTAGGACTATTGCTTAAAGTGCAAGACTAATATTATGCCTCCTAATTGAAGTTTAATGAGTTGTGGATATCCAAAGATACACGGTCCCAAACCTAAGGTCAACCATGACTAGCCCTCTACACTATGCCCCGGCAGAAAGGAATACTCTCAACACCTCACACTATGTGGGACTGCTTAAAGCTCTAGGGATTCCAAGTGATAAACCATATTCCCTAACCTAGATCTAACCCTTTGGTCCAAGTGAAAGACCCCTAATCACGATTAAGCCCCAGCATGAAGGATTACTCAACACTTTACTCTGTTGCTAGAGTAACTAAGCCCCAGTGGAGTTCGTCTCTTAGCACTTCACTCTATCATGATCGCAAAGAACTCTTGGAGCGTGGAGGTAGGATAATCACGTCGGAAGGGAAAGGGGAGTTCCGCTACCTCTCAACTCACCCTCTCAACTCTCTTCATCCTTGCTAAGTCTAACCCTAATGAAGTTATCACCCCTTTAATGGATTACCTAAATAGATTCTCAACCCTAGTGCCACTCTAAGGGAAAATCAAATCAACAAGTACACAAGATTGAAACTCAATTAAAACATTAATTAAAGGAAACATAATAAGAGTCAATGAAACAAAATCATCCTAAGATTTACAAGTCCAAGTACCCACTAGGGGTTTAGCTCTCCATGGAGCAATACAAAATCAACAATGAAATCAAAAGTAAGTGCAAGCAATCCATAGAGATAACCCCCTTGTCGTCCGTGTCGATGGTCTTCAAGAGCTGCCTCATCTTCTCCAAAAACTCCTTCATCAAGCCTAGGGCACACCTCGTCGAATCAATGCCAACGAAAGCTCTCCCAATAGCTCTCCTCCAAAGGAACTTGATGTCGAATACCGTAGGACTGCTCCAAAATCCTAGCAAAAACCTCTTCAAACCCTAACCGCGCTCTCCCCAAAGGATGGCCAAAAGATAGCAAGAAGATCCCCCAATAAAACTTTCAAAACAGTATTTATAGAGCTAAAATCGGGCATCCACACGGGCGAGTGGATTTCAGTGTTTTCATTTTCTGCACGATGTGAACAGTAATTACTACAGTTATTTTGCTACAATAACTGCTATAGTACTTTCGCCAAAATACTCTTGAATTCATTTTTTTCATCGAGGCTGCCAAGTTAGGCACACAACCATGCGGTATATCACATCATGACTTACTTTCAAACACATTGACAAAGCTCTTGACAATGTTGCACAAGTAGAAACATATGAGTGTGACTACCTTTGTGCCCCTCCAGTTTATATATTCACTTAAGCATTTTGGAGGTTGGCACACACCCACATGTCTATGAACACAACTTGTGCTTTAATCCTTGTCCGGTCCAAGAATTCACTCAACAATTGCGTCCATAATCTATTTTTTCTCCCTTTCTTCCAAACTTATCTCCACAACCCTAAATGCCCAAAAGAACACAAATACACAGGAATAAGCCATAAAATCTTATAAAAGTGATGCTCAATGTAAGAAAAATATACTTCGTAATACTTATACACAAGCACTTATCAAAGTTACAAATATAGATTGAAGTTTTTAGTGGCAAAACTTGTCTATAATGTTATTCCTAATATCTTTATATCTAAATAGAAATTTCACTGATTTGGGAGTGTCCGAGTTGCTCAGAGTTCTAATTTATTTTTAGTGAAGCTTCTTTATGACATGGATAGTAGTCCAGTAATTGTGGTAGAATTCTACATAATCAACAATAATTATCAAGAAATATTATTCAAAAATTTGTAAATATTAATTAGAGTTTCTTAATAAGCTCTTTTGCATTTGAAGCGGAGATAATGATATGCCGTGCACTTGGCATGATTAAATCTTCTTCTATAGCTTGGTTAATGAAAGAGAGCAATGAGTTATAGTAGCCATCAATGTTTAGTAATCTAACCTGAAATAAAGAATAAGTTATTCATGTTCTTTTCATAATTTTAATTGTGTATGTGTACAATAGGCATCAAATTACTAACTTGTTATGTATGCCTAATTGTGCCCAAGTAATCACTTTAAAAAGTTCCTCAAGAATGTCATAACCTCCTGCATAATAATTCAAATTCAAATGAGTTTGTTTCTTGCAAATGAGGAAATGAGGTTGATTTATGTGCAATATTGAGTGATAGAAAATGCAGGGTATACACTAGCCAAGCATAGCAATAAAGGCATCAGAATACCTGCTCATCTCTGTTTTCCTCTAGTGCATATTTGCAACTGATTTTACTTCTTCTATAGTAACACCAGTGATCTGAAAAAATAAATAAATAATTAAGAAAAATGTTGTACAAAGGCATTACCATTGATATCTGTGGATTGAATTTTTGTTACTCAAGAGTTTGTCATAAAAAATGAATCATTTTCATACCTCTTTACTCATTAGAGTCTTGGGAATCACTCTGAGTAGATGGATAAAAGATTTAGTTAATAACATAAGAAGTTTTTTTCTTAAATGAATGGACTTGAAATTACAAAAATAGTATACTATACCCATGAACATTCTTTCCACCATCAAAGACAGTTTGAGCAATCAGCTCCATTAATCCAATATCACCTCCTTCATATATATAAATCAATGTTTTTCAACACACAGGACCAATATTTGTTAAGTTATTTCAAATATCTTCATTCATTAATTTATTTTTAAGAACAACGATGAGAACAAAGATAGAAAGAAAGACAGAGCAATGAACATAAACTAAAAGAAAAGAACCAAACCGCTTCTTATGTCAAGCAAAGATCCCTCGATAACTCCTTTTTGTTACCTAGGCTCTACCACAAAAATGCAAATTGTATTTGAATTTGGATACACTCATTTCTTTCTTTTTCTTTTGCCTTACTAGCATTGCAAATTGTAGTAAATATGTATATCATTAATTAACTGGAGGAAATGTACATAGTAAAAAGGAAGGATAACTTTAGCTGCAAGAACCACATGTATTGTCACCTCAGACAATTGTTTTGACAATTAAACAATAATAATAATGAAGGACGAGCAAGAAGATCTCGCTAGATTAAAATTTGCAAACACCGGAGGAACTACATACCACGCTAGATCTAGGAGAGGCGATGATGGGTGTTGTTCGGGAAGATTACTCTGTGCTCCATGTTTTATGTTGGGACTAGCCACAAATACCGCACTAAAATGTAGTTATGGTATATATACATATATATAGAGAGAGATAGAGAGATGGTTGGTTTGGGTGTTTTCTTCTTTGATTGTAATCGACGTAGTTCTTTAAAGCGACACTTATCATAATATTCATGCATCTTTTAGTCAAAAGATATCAATGATGCTTTTTGTTGAGGTCTTCTTAAAGAAGAGTAGATTTGATTTGGATTTGTACATTTTGAAGAGATAGGGGAAAATGTGCTTGTAAGTTTACGGATCGTGGAGGAAGTGGACCTGAAATTTAAAATGAATCGAAAATCTATGTACATCCCAGTGATTGATTTGATCGACATCCAATGCTTATCACTTCCTAACATGATTTGTCCCTGCTTTTATCCTTTCTTTAAATTCTAAATCCCGTCGGCCGCCTTATATTTTAATAGTAGTTTAGTTAAAAATTTTTGTAAAAATATTAAATTTTAGCTGCGACTAATTTTGTCAACATGGCTTATTGATTTTAAACTCTGTGCTTGTATCTTATTGTTCAAGTTGTTAGGATTATGTGATTTTGGACTTTCAAATCATTAAAGAAATTTCACATGGATGATGGATTCTTCTAATAATCTTTAATTTATAATGAGGTTATTATTATGTTTTTGTCAAGTTTAGATTACATTCGGATGGAGATGATAATTTATTTTAATAAATTATTTAAGTTTTCGTGAAATTATGGTGATAAAAATGACTAAGTTCATGATGCTTTGCATGGAGCTCTTATTCTATATATTATCATCTTGGACTAAGAAAACTACATGTACTACAATAAAATCAATAAATATTAAAAGATGGTATGTGTAAAAAGTAAGGGAAAAACGATTGGGGATTCAGTAACTTTCAAGTATATTTGTGGTACATAGTTTTATTTCATTATCAAGGCTTGACTCTTTGTTTCTTTGCTGGAGAGTCCTCTAGAATAAATTGATAAATATCTCAACCTGTGATGTGGATTCCATTATTTCTGTTGTTTACGTGGTACTAAGGACTTGGTCTCATTAGTGCTAGTTGTATCCACTTTTATTCTTGTAGAAACTCTACATGTGAGAAGAATAGCGTTTGATTTTGTAGATTTTGTAGGTTGGCACATTATTCATTATTGCTAAATTGTTGTTAGCATGATACTTCTGCTTAGCTGCTGCTTGCACAACATTAATCAGTATTTGCCATAAATGCCGGCTTGGTTGTCAAAAGTGATTAATGTCAAACACCAACACAACAAAGGGTCTTGAATGTATGAGTTTATCTCACACACAATTGTTAGTTTGACAAAGGATAGTTTTGGATTTTGAGAATGCTACACATACATGCTCAATAGCAAATGTTAAATTGTATGAGACTAATGTTTTACCACCATAATTACAAATGTCAAATGCAC
>NC_052479.1:19076146-19143863 GCF_009730915.1 Dioscorea cayenensis subsp. rotundata | reverse complement strand
CAAGTTCCAAGATTTTATTTTCTCCTATCCACTTCCTAACTACTATATTCCCATCTTAACAAAATATATATATATCAAAGTCCAAAGATTGTTTTCCCCTCTTAACCATTTCTTAACTACTTTATTCCCATAAAAAAAATCAAATTACCATTCCCAGTCGCTAGTTTTTTGCCTTTCCTTCCTATTTATTTCCAAACTATTTTATTCCAAAAAAATTGGAATCATCTTGCTCTGCGCACTCCACATGTCATAT
Organism: Dioscorea cayenensis subsp. rotundata; assembly: GCF_009730915.1. Taxonomy (NCBI): domain Eukaryota; kingdom Viridiplantae; phylum Streptophyta; class Magnoliopsida; order Dioscoreales; family Dioscoreaceae; genus Dioscorea; species Dioscorea cayenensis. Next base: position 19,143,610 of record NC_052479.1, on the reverse strand, counting down.
CTCCAGTTGATATCAAATTAAATGGTTCTAATTACAGAGAATGGTTTACTACTGTTCGCATCATTTTACTCGATATAGATCTACTTGGCCATGTCGACGATACCTCTCCCCAATATTGCATCATGGATACTTGTTGATCATCGTACCATGACCATTATCTGTTAGTCTTGTGAGATTGATGTTCGTATGGAAATTGGGCATCTTCCCACTGCTCATGCAATGTAGGAACACTTAGGTCATATATTTGAGCGTTCTAGCTCTGCACGTTAGTATGTCATTTTGCATGATCTTACTTACATCCAACAACGTGAGCGTTCCGTCAGAGAATATGTTAGTGACCTATGGTCCTTGTGGCGTCAGATTGATTTATTGGAGAAGTCCACTTGCCTAACATGCACATGTTGCAAAACTCGCACTCAATCTTGCCAAATACAGTGTACCTTTGAATTTCTAATACGTCTTTCGTTCTAATTTTGAGTCTATTCAGTAGCCAACTAATCAATCGAGACCCTCTTCCATCATTTGACAATATCATTCGTAGTGTTATTGCTGAAGAAACTCGTCTTAGCACATTATCTCCATGGCTTATCCCTACAAATACAATTCTTGCTGTAAACTCTCCACTTTCCACTAAAGTACTCTCCGGAATTTCTGTGCCACCAGCTCCTACTTCATCGACCTCTTCTCGGCCTTCTGTTATCTATCATTACTGCAAGCGTCTTGGTCATATGAAGAATTAGTGTCTAAAGCTTCAGCAACGACAACAGCAACAGTCATCACAGTCTCGCCTCGGCCTCGATCTCCTGCTTCCTTCCCTTATGCTGCTTCCTTCTCAGCTTCAGATTCTCCTTCCTCTGCTGATCTTCTCTCTCAAGTTGCTCAGCTTACTGAACAGATTCATGCTATGCATAGCGCTTTTTCCTCTAGCGTTTCCTCTGCTATGTCTATTGCCTCTGGTATGTCTCTCTCCTCCTGGATTTTAGATTCTGGTGCCACTTATCATATGTCTATCAATACCTCTAGCCTAGTCTCCATTATTATGCCTCATACCTTTTTCGGGGTTCGTACTGCTGATGGGAGCCTTCATCTTGTTACTCAATGTGGTCATCTTCAGTCCATTTCATTTGACATTCCTGCCATCAATCATGTCCCTGGCTTAGCTCTCAAACTTCTTTCTATTAGTCAGCTCACTAATCATTGTCTCACAGTTACCTTTTATTCCTCTACTTGTACTATGCAAGACCATCTTACAGGCCAGAGGATTGGGATCAGGCGTAGAGTTGGTGGCCTCTATCACTTAGATTCTCTTCATCTTCCAGCTCTTCCATCTTCTTACATTGTCACCCCTATATGTTCTCCTGATCGTTGGCACAGTCGCCTCTGTCATTTTGTCTAGTTCTTGCCTGAAACTCTTGATAAGTTCAGGTAATTTTGGTTCTGTTTCTTCCCTTCCTTCGCATCCATGTATGGATTGTGAACTTGCTAAACCCACTACTCTTCCTTTCTCTTCACGAGAATCTATTTCTAAATCTACTTTTGATCTAGTTCATTTTCATGTTTGGGGTCCTGCACCCTTCTCCTCTCTTGGTGGTTTCTTCTATTATATATCTTTCAATGATGATTTTCCGCGTTATACTTGACATTATTTAATGCGTTATCGATCTGAGGTTTTTGCTATTCACTCTCAATTTGCGCAAATAGTATATACTCTTAATTTACGCAAATGGTATATACTTAGTATCTATCTACATCCTTTTGCATATTACTTTCCACTCACTTCACTCTTCCTCAACAATCCTGTCCTTACACACCTGCTCAGAACAGTGCCACTAAGTACAAACATCACCATGTCTTAGAAACTACATGCATCTATCTTATCAATCGCACTCCTACCTTCACTCTCTCTACTATCACACCTTATGACCATCTGTACTCCCTTCCTCCCTCCTATGATTATCTTTGCAAGTTCGGTTGCACCTGTTTTGTTCTTTTGCTTACTATCGATAGAAACAAACTCTCTCCCCATTTGGTCATGTGCATTTTTCTTTGATATAGCTCTGAACGCAAGGGCTATCACTATTATGATGGCCATTCTCATCGTCTCCTGTAGATACTCATTACTCAAACCATCCTCGCCATCCTCCTACTCGATACACACTTTCTCTCTTATCTACCTACTCTCTTGATTTTCAAGCCTTTCTTGCTACTATTCACTCGCATTCCGAGCCGCAGTCTTATCGTAAGGAGATGAAACATCCCAAGTGGCAACAGGCTATGACAGAGGAACTTGATGCAAGAGAAGTACTTTCTGGGTAAAAGATCTTGGCCCTATTTGTTACTTTCAGGGTCTTGAGGTTGCTTATTCTCATCAAGGTTACTTGGTGCTCAATAGAAGTACATACCTGATATTTTTTGACTTAGACACCAAGCTTTCAGATAAAAGATCTTGGCCCAATTTGTTACTTTCTTGGTCTTGAGGTTGCTTATTCTCATCAAGGTTACTTGGTGCTCAATAGAAGTACATATCTGACATTTTTTGACTTAGACATTTTTCAACGAGCTGATATCACTGATCTCCGCACTGCCTCTACTCCTCTTGAGCTACAACACCGACTCTCATCTTTTGATGATGAGCCTCTACCTGATCCTATTTGCTATCGTGCACTTGTTAGTGCTCTTGTTTATCTGACCATTACTCGGCTTGATATTGATTATGATGTTCAATGTTCTTAGTCATTTAGTGACAGCTCCTCGCTCTACTTATTACGCTGCCTTCTTACAAGTTCTTCGTTATCTTCATTGCATTATATCTCGTTCTTTACTTTTCTCTGCCATGTCTTCTTTTAAGTTGCGAGCCTATTGTGATGCTGATTGAACAAGTGATGCCTCTGATTGACGTTCTACTACTGGTTTCTGAATTTTTCTTAGAGATTCTCTTATCTCTTGAAAAAGCAAGAAACAATCTACTTTTGCTCTTTCTACAATTGAGGCTGAGTATGAGTGTTATGTCTTCTACTGCTAAGGAGGTTTTTTGGTTGCGACAAATTTTGATGGACTTTGGTGTCTCTATCTCTGCCACCACTCCTATATACTGTGATAACCAGAGTGCTATTAAAATCGCTGCCAACCCTGTATTTCATGAACGTACAAAGCATCTTAAGATTGCTCTTCACTTTGTTCATCATCATTATTTTGCTGGCAGTATTCTTTTTTCTTATGTTGCCTCTACACAGTAGCTTGCTGATCTTTTCATTAAGGCACATACTGTCTCTCAATTTCAATTTCTAGTTGATAAACTCTCAGTTTATGACTCACTGTGAGTTTGAGGTTGCGTGTTAGAGTAAAATATATTACTTGTACATATACTATATACTTATACATATATACTCTCGAATATATATACTTATGTATATATCCTTCTTGTATTTATATGGGTTGGTTTCACTCTAATGAAGATACATTCATTCTCTATTCTCAACTTTATATCTATCAGATGCTAAATGATGATCTATATATGATTAAATATTTACCTATGGACTTTTATAAATGTCCACATATGATTGAAAGTAAAAGAGAGGTTGAGGAGGACAGATTAGGTTGGGATGTGGAAAGAGAGTAGAAGGATGATGCCGGGGACTTCAACGAACCCCCAGGGGGTGGATGCCCCAAGATGATGCATCCCCCCACCCCATACACCCTTCCTCTCTATACTGTAAATACATATGTATATTTATATTATCATCCTCTCTATATAGTAAATACATATGTATATTTATATTTGATAAAATAAATAAATGTGGAATCCCACTTTTAGGATTGGGAGGAGAATATCCGACGCACTCTACCATTAAAAGATTCCCCCCTCCTTCTATATACAGTAAATACATATGTATATTTATATTTGATAATATAAATAAATGTGGAATCCCACCTTTAGGATTGGGAGGACAATGTACGATGCACTTTGCCATTATAAGATTGGTCTAAAAAAATATATATTAAAAAAAAATTGATATTGGATAATGCTCAGACATTTTATGCATTGACAATGCTCTTGAATGAAGGAGTGGCGGCCATGGACGACGCCATTTGTGGGCACGCCATAAGAATTGACCGTCCCAACCACTTTTACCTTCTAAAAACTCATCAAACTTATCCTTTTCTCCAACCATATTTGACCATTTAATTTATATTTGGTTCCATGAATGCATGGTTTATTTATTCATCATATATCTCTCATGTATTGATTATTTTGCCATACTTAATTAAGGTACGGATTGAACCCTCACTTTTAATTTGGAAGTTGAATGGAATACTAAGCCTTTTATTATGAGTGCTCGCTGCTTCAAGCATTTTATTATAGAGATTTTTATTAATCATCCTCTAAAAAAATAGGGCTAATTAATTGCCACCCTTTGTTTTAATTTATTTTAATTCTATTGTAAGATAATCTTATATTTATAATATTTCTTTCCTAACATATATCATTAAAAATTAGATATATAATTTGATTTTAATGAAAAAATCATAGGACTTTTTATTTAAACGAAAAGGTATATATACATACATATACTCATATTGTATTTCTACAATTTAATAATATATGTGCTATAAAAGGGCTTTTATATATATAGATGAATAAAAAATTAAATTTAACCTAAATTAAATATTAAAACTTGTTTTAAGAGTCATAAATAAAATAAAACATTATAGACAAATCACCCTGATATAAACCTATATAATTCAAATTGTTGATTAATTGCACAGGCTATTATAAAAGTCTATTGCAAAAGCTCTAGTAGGATCAATATGTCTTGTTGAGAAGTAGCATCACAATGATGAAAATTAAGCTAACCATTGAGGTGAACCGCTTTGTCAACAATGCCGGTACTGATAGTTTACCTTGGAGATATGAATTGGAAAAAGAATCAAAGTCATGTTAATGTTTACACACAGACAATCATATCACAAAAGACATCACAAAATATTTATGTACATGCATCTCTAGAATTAACTCAAGCCCCACGTCTCTCATGATAAGACCAAGCAGCCTCCTTCTTGTCCTAACTCCACAGTACTACACCATACGTTTGCATGGTTTCTTGCCAACCTCTCCATGCAATTGCTTTCACCCAACTCCTATAAATACCTAACCAATTGCCTCTACCCCATTCTCATTAAAATACATACAAAGCAAATCTCTTCTTCTTCTTCTATTTTCCACAATGAAGATCTTTCTCTTGATCACTGTCCTCCTCTCCATCCTCACCTCGACCAAAGCGATAATCGCTGTCGTTCTCGACACTGACGGGGATATTCTTAAGCCCGGTGCAGAATACTACATCAGGCCAGCAGCTCGAGATATCGCTGGAGGAATCATTCTCAACAGCCCGAACAATTCTTGCCCATTACTCATCGGCCAAGCCAAGTCAGGAGCAGACTTGGGTTATCCAGTGATCTTCTCACCTGTAAACCCTAATGCTGAGACTCTCAACGTAGGGGCTGATACTAACATCCAGGTCCAAGTCATAACAATATGCATACAGTCTAATGTGTGGAGGCTAACTGGTTCTGAAGATGATACTGCACTGTACTATGTGGCTACTGATGGAGTTAAAGGGAATCCAGGAAAGGATACTTTGAGCAACTGGTTTAAAGTTGATGAGTATATGGGCTATTACAAGCTTAGATTTTGTCCTGGTGTATGCAACTTTTGTAAGCCTGTGTGTGGGGATTTGAGTGTTGTTATAAGGGATGGTAAGAGGTGGTTGGTTTTGGATAAGGAAAACCAACCATTCCCTTTTGAATTTGTCAAGGCATGGGAGGAGTGAAATATAGCCGGTATTAGATAAGTGGTATTCCATCCAAATATATAATAATGTAAGGTGAATAAGTGATGGAGATATCCATCTTATGTAACAGTCCTTATAGCCTTGACTTTGAGTATTATCTATATATATATATATTTTTTGTTGTACGCACCATTAAAATTTTGGGATAATTTTTTTTTTTGAAAAAAACAACCTTCTCTAACCAACAGTTGTTATCTGGGTTCAAAACCCAGCCGGTGTACCTTAGCACTATATTTATGCATTGTTCATTTATTGTTCACCGAGTCCTATTGTGGGTTCCCTAGTAGTAGAAGTTGTATTCTTCACCTTTTCAGAATTGCATGACAGCGGGATTTACTATTGTGGGGTTATAGTTCCTAATATATCATCTTGGGTGACACACCCTTTGCATGTGTAAAACAAGTGCATGGGTTGTCGAAGTAATAAAAATACCCTAGTGAGTGGGTAGTGGTATCCACAGGGAATAATGATCAGAAACACTAGAATTGCTATTTAACTATGGTGAAGATGAATCAATAGTGGTGCGAGAAATATCAATGCAAATAAAAATAAAGAAAACAAGAGAGAGAGAGAGAGAGAGAGAGAGAGAGAGAGAGAGACGCAATAAAATGATAGGAGAGGCAATCGATAGAAAATGGGGCACCCGGACATTGCACCTCCTAGGACTATTGTTTCAAGTACATGACCAACCATTATGTTTCTTAACCGATACTTAATGAGTTGTGGAAATCCTAAAATACACGGTCCCAAACCTAAGGTCAACCATGACAAACAATATACTATGCCCCGGTGGAGAAATCGCTCAATCTCAACACCTCACACCATGTAGAGCTGCTTAAAGATCTTGGGACTCCAAGTGATAAACCCTATTCCCTAATATAGATCTAACCCTTTAGTTCAGATGAAAGACCCCTAGTCACAATTAAGCCCTAACACTAATGATTACTTCAATGCTTCACTTTGTGGCTTACGCAACTAAGCCCCAACGGAGTTCCTCTCTTACCACTTCACTCTATTGTGACCGCAAAGAACTCTTGGAACACGGAGGTAGGATAAATCACATCGAAAAGGGAAAAGAGAACGTTCCGCTACCTCTTGACTCACCCTCTCAACCTCTCCAATCTCGCTTTGTCTAACCCTCGTGGTGTGTCACTCACTCACAAGGATTACCAATGTAAATTCTCAACCCTTAGTGTCACTCTAAGGGAAAATCAATTCAACAAACATTCAAGAATGGAACTCAATTAAAACATCAATTAGAGAAAACATAATAAAAGGTCAATAAAACAAAATCATCCTAGGGTTTACAAATCCAAGCACCCACTAGAGGGTTTAGCTCTCCATAGAGCAAGTTACAATCAATAATGAAATCGAAAGTAAAAACATACAATCCATAAGTAAAACCCCCTTATAGTCCGTATCGATGGTCTTTTGGAGTAGTCTCGTCTTCTCCAAAGGTTCCCTCATTACAATGAATAGGCAAAAATAGCAATAAGAAAGGAGATAATTTGAAAATTTATCAAAAATAGTAAATTCTCAAATATCAACAAAAAATAAAAGGTTTAACAAAATAAAGACTATTGCCACAAACGGCTTACAAATCAGAGATTTCTAACCTAAGATATAATGACATCAAATCTTTCCTAAAATGGAAAAGTTGTTGTTTTAGAGGCCAAGATGATGGAATTCGGCCAAAAACTGGTATGACACACAAGCAAAGCTAGTGATTTGTGCTCATTGACCCGTTTTCCTTCAAGTGAGACCCCTTAAAAACCAAAAATCCACCACTTGAAACATTACCATAATACCCTTGTTAGGCCATGTCCCATTTGTCCAGAAAAGACATATGGACTTGCTCCTCAATACGCCCCGCATCAAATGGACACACATCCATGTGGTAGATTGTGTTACGTCTTCAATAAAAATCACCTTGACGATGATCTTGCTAACATTGCACAAGTCGGAACATGCGAATGTGACTACCTTTGTGCCCCTCCAAACCATGTATTTGCTTGAGCAAAATGGAGGTTGGCACACAATCACGTGTCTTTAAGCAGAACTCGTGTCTTTGCGTTTGTCCACTTCAAGATTTCATCAACAAAGTGCATCTACGATCTAGTTTTGGCTCTTTTTTTTCATAATTGTCTCCACAACCCTTCATGCACAAAAGAATACAAATACATATGTATGAGCGATAAAATCCGAGAAAAGTAATGCTCAATGTAAGAAAAGAATACTTCATATTACTAATACACAAGAACTTATCATTGAGCGTATGTGACATGATGAGTGTACAACATGTATGTATTTTATATCACTTTGTACAAAGGAATTTGACGCTAAATCTAGTGGGTTTCACATTCTCAAGCTTATGGCAGCATTTCAAGATGGGAGAAAGCCAAAAAAAGTATTTCACATCTCAAACGATGAAGTTGGAGCTCTCTCGGCATCATTTGAACAAGGACAAAGCAAACTGGGTGGCTTACGGGCAACTTACAACCAACCTTATGGCCATAAGTCAATTACAGAGCACCTTGCTGGCATGCTTATGGCCCGTAAGAGGGATTCAGAGCCAATTCAAAGGACCTTACGGGTAAGGCTTACGCTCATAAAGATGCCAGTAAGTAACATCCAGAGGAGCTTACAACTAAATCTTACGCCCGTAAGGACGATCGCAAGAAGCAGAACAAGTGAAGCTTACGGTCCATCCCTTACGGACGTATGTTGGACTGTAACGACAAACAAAAGACCTTACGGGCGTGACTTACAGCCGTTAGTTTTCCCATAAAGCTCGCAGCCATCCTCTCCAGCTCCCTTACGGCCACATCCTTAAGCTCGTAAGCGACCCTAAGCAATCGGGTATAAATAGAACTTATGAGGATTTTTAGGGAATTCAACACTTTTCCTTTTGGGTGTTTCTTGGAGGCAAAGTTAGGGAAGATAAGAGACAAATCTCCATCACTTAAGCGGCGATTTCAAGGAGGATTCGGATCAACATTCAAGGGGATTAAAGATTGTAACTTTCAAGTTCACCTTAGCTGCATGCGTGAAAGCTTTCCTAGGGCTTCTCTAGCGATCCTTCATCGGCACGATTGAGAACGGGGTTTTCATGGCTTTCATGTTTCCTCCTATCATTTGTATCTTGGATGCTTGCCCTCCATTAATGGAGAGCTAATTTGTAGATGTTTGGGCATAGTTAAACTCTATAGTTTATACTTTTAACATTGATTGTTGGATCTTTAATGATTTAATTGTTCTTTTAATTGCAATCATTTCTATTTAGATCTAATTGCGTGTTTGAATTCTTGGTTACTAACGAGGTAAAAGCCCTAGCTATCATGTTTGGTGTGTTACGTAACTAGAAGAAAATTCCCACCTAGCATAGACATGGGTAATTCAAGAGGATAGTGAGTACACTTCATGTTAGGGTACTTCAGAGACTTCTTCTCCTGCAATCCTTCCGAGTGGGTTAATAATAATCTCTGTGCTCTTTGCAATCATGTCAAGTAGATTTTAGTAGAAATCGCATCTCTACTCTGTATTCGGATTAGGGATACTCTCTCTCTACAGGGAGATTATCTACTTAAGAGATTGTCATTAGGTCACAGCAAGGTTTCATAGAGTGTTGATGCGATTGTATGGATGTTTGTATCAGGTCTGCACCTATTCAGTTACTCTTCGCTTGAGAAATCGGTGTCTAATATAATTCTGGAAACATTTTGGTTCAAATAAGATTGTATGCATAAACAACCTTTTTTCAACACTTTATAACTATAGAGGGATGCTATACTCGAATATCATTTTCTTCCTTGACTTCTCTCCTATTATTTTTCATATTTTCTTATCTTAGCTTGCTTTTCTTCACACACACAACATTTGATCACTTAGGATAATTTTCGGGTTTAGGATTACCACTAGTATTCACTTTTTTTCCTGTGGACCGACACTCTGCTTGTACTCACACTTTATTACGCGATCAGCACATACACTGGCGTCCCTATCAAGTTTTTAGCGCCATTACAGGGGAGGAACAATATTATTAGGAAACTTGAGTATCCGACACTTTAGCCGTTTCTTTTTTTTCTTTTTTGCTTTTCTTTTGTTTTTATTTATTTTTTTCTGATTCTTTTTTTTTTTGTTTGATTTCAGTGTATGCCACTAAAGGGCAACAAGACTAGCAGAAGGTGAGAGTAGTATATAAAGAGTAATTGGAACCCAATTGAGAACAACTTTACTGAACGAGACAAGATTTTTTATAGTGAGTATTAAGGAAGAGCAGTTGAAAACCATAGCAGATCAAGGGAATTGGCATAGGACCCTTTCTGAATACACTCATCTCATTCTTGATGGTTCTTAGTCAAGTATAGTGTGCCCAATAGTTGCAGCTCATAACTTCGAACTTAAGCTTGCATTTATACAGATGGTCCAGAATTCAGTACAATTCCATGGGCTACTAGATGAGGATCCTAATGGTCACTTATGAGGATTCCTCGAGTATGTGATACGCTGAAGATCAATAATATTTCTAACGATGCAATCAGACTCCACTTGTTTCCATTTTCATTAAAAGGAAGAGCTAAGCAATGGCTTCATGCCCTTCCCCGAGCATCTCTAACGACTTTGGATCATCTTATAGAGTTATTCTTGCCCTGTTATTTCCACCCAGGAAGAACAACCAAGTTGTGTCAGGAGATTATAACTTATGTACAGTTGGACATTGAATTATTATTTGAGATATAGGAGAGTATCAAAGACTAGTTAAGGAAATGTTTACACCACAATCTCCCTGAATTGATATAAATTCAGATTTTTCATCAAGATCTCAATCAAAGTACCAGGCAGGTCATTGATTCAGCAGCAGGAGGATCACTTCATAATAAGACCAAGAGGCAGCCAAGCAGTTGATAGAAGAGATAGCCATGAACAACTACCAGTGGAATTCGAGAGACAAGTCAGTTGTGAAGCCAACCAGGATGATTGAGGTTAGTAAAGTTACAACACTAGCAACCCAAGTGGAAGCTTTGAACAGAAAGATAGATAACTTGTCCACTTAGAAGTTGGCTACAGTCATGGCGTGTGACACGTGTGAGGGAGGGCATGCCTCGACAGATTGTTCTATTGTAGGAGCGGCACACAAACCCATAGAACAAGTAGATTTCATTTGTAGTACTCTCCGATAGCAAGAAAACTCCTACAATGATACTTATAATCCAGGATGGCAGAATCACCCCAATTTTTCTTGGGAAAATCAAGGGCAGTAACATAAGCCCCTGCTAGGATTTCCTCCTCACCAGCAAAATGACAAGAGACCCACATTGGAGAAAGTACTTACTCGGTTCATTCAAAGCACGGATGTTAAGTTTCAACAGTCTGAAAACGGATTCCAGTGCATAAAGGCATCGATGAGAAACCAACATGCTTCTCTTTAAAACGTAGAGAATAAGGTGGGACAGATAGCTAAACTATTGTCTGAAAGTCCTTAAGGAAGTTTACCGAGTAATACTGAAGCTAATCCCCATGCACATCTCAAGGCTATCACTCTTTGTAGTGGTAAAGAGGTGGGGATGGGTAGTGAAAGGATGATGGAGAAAAAAAGGGATCAGAAATTGAGATTGTTGAGAATCAGACAAAGGAAAGAGAAGCTACTCCAAATGTTGAGAAGAAAACACCACCACCGGTGAAGGAGTATATTCCCTGCCTCGCATACCCATCAAGGTTAAAGAATGATCATATGGACAAACAATTCAAGAGGTTTCTGGATTTCTTAAAGCAATTGCACATTACTATACCATTTGTTGAAGACCTGTCTCAAATGCCAAAGTACACAAAGTTTCTCAATGACCTGCTAACAAACAAACAAGCAAAAATTAAAAGAGGTATTATCGGCCACATTGAGTGAAGGGAGCTCGGCGTTGCTTCAGAATTGACTACAGAGGAAACAAAAAGATCCAGGGAGTTTCATTATTCCTTGTAACATTGGTGATTTGGTAAATAAAAAGGCCCTAGTGGATCTAGGTGCTACTATCAATGTAATGCCTTACACCATGTTTAGGAGACTTGGACTTATTGACCTTAAGCCAACTAGGATGACCTTGCAACTAGCGGATTACTCCATTAGGTATCCTAGGTGAATCATAGAAGATGTATTCATTAAGGTTGATAAATTTATCTTCCTAATAGACTTTGTGATTTTAGATGTAGATGAAGATGTTGAAGTGCCACTCATTCTTGGTTAGCAATGAAAGAATAGCAATTAGGGTTGGGGAAGTCATGTTTGCTTTATCCGATGCATGAAACATCCTTCTACTTTTGATGATACATGTTATTTTCTTGATAAGACTGACTTGATTGTTGATGAATGTATGAAGGAAACTTTTGCACAATAAGCCTTTCGAGGAGTCATTGGATGACCCTCACATTGCAGAGACCACCCTTTGCTTACACCAACATTGATTGGGGAAAGTACAAGAAAGAAGGATTGGCGAAAGGTCACTTTCCCCTAGAAAGGCAAGAGAAAATCTTCTTCAAAGGAGGTAACACCTGAGTCAGTAAACTTCATTTGTAAGTTCCCTATTTTCTCCGATCTTTCACTTGGGCACTTTGTTGGGGACATTCATATTGGTCTTCAGGAGTGTTTATATTTTGAACCTCCTTGACATGTGCATTTAAAGTACGTTAAGCTCGTGACATTAAACAAGAGCTTCTTGGGAGGTAACACTGCCCTCGACCTTTGATTTTCATTTCTAGTTGTTTTTCATTGAAACTTGGTCACAGGTGCCCTCTTCTTCTTCTATTCTATTTCCCTTATCTTTCTCTTCTGCTTTTAAGTATTTTTAAACGGGGTTGGACCATTTTGAAAGCTTTTCACTGGCCATTTTTTCTTCTTCTTCATTTACCTCAAAGGTAATCTTCGTTTGTCATGATTTTTAAGTCAATTGATCGATTTAGTGCATGAAAATGACTGTATGAATGTTTAGCAATGCTTAAATGATAATTTAACTGTGAAATTTATAAAATTTTGAGCACCAATGTACAGAAGGGATCCTTATGGCCTGAGCCCATGGTTTATGGCAGTAAGGTCGCTATAAAGGTGGTTTTCTCTGAGGCTTACAGCCGTAAGTCTTCCCATAAGTAGGCCATAAGCATTCTTATTTTGATCAAATTTCTTATTTTAACTTTTGTAGAGTAACTAGAGCAAATAAGATGGTACCCAGGCCGGCTAAGAGGAGAAGGACCGAAGCGTCCACATTAGTTCCGGATCGAGCAGAGGATCTTGTTCCCTCCACACCCACTCCAACTGTCGAGCCTACTTCCTCCACATCCCACTTTCAATAACAGTACACCACTTGAAGATGAAACATTTTGGTTAATCTCATTTGATTGATTGCACAGTGATCATAAACTATGGACTGGAGGCAGAGGTTCACCGGATGGTGGACTTTGGGTGGTGGAACTGACTCCTTTCTATGGAGGAGCCGGTCTACTGTGATGTCATCTTGGAAGTGCTTAGAACTTTCGAGGTTGATAGGAGTCCAGTAGGGCTCTCTAGGCCAGGGCTATATAGTTTCAGATCTTTGGAAAGCCCCGGCACCTGAGCTACATTGATTTCTTCCTACTGGTGGGCTTATACGACACCGACTTCACTAGGGCCCAAGCAATACTAGGAGCTTGCCATTGATTTCTCCCCAAAAGACTATAGTAAAGGGAGTGTGACTTCATCTCATAAGAGGGTGGAGGTATGAGCCCGGGCTGACAAAGGCATCCCATTTCATTCAGTTAGCCCACAGGTATTTCTACACATTGTGCTTGCTCGCTCCATTGTTGGTCGTGCAGATAGTACCATGGTGGTGAGGCGTTAGGAGTTATATCTTCTGTAAAGCATGGTGGATCACCGCCCCATCCACCTAGGGCACGTGTTGCCCAATTTCCTTGCACATCAGCGCCAACACGTGCGCCTGAGTGCCATCTTTACAGGGCCATTCATCACACGGCTCGTGCAAGGGATGGGACTCCTGGAGTATCTTGAGGGTCTCCTGATAGTCAGCACCCTAGCTCCTCTAGGGAATGAGGCCGAGGCCCAGGCACAGCTCGAGACCGACCTTGACCGTGCCCTAGATCTTTTATCTCGCTTGGTCCCTCCTTGACCTCCAGCTCCTCCAACGTCCACTCCTCCTTTATTACCGCATCCATCGACAGACTCCACACCTCCAAATGCCGCCGAGCATTGATTTTACTTTTATTATACTTTGTATTTTCCTCAGTTGTATACAATATATTGGCAAGGGTTGGTGTTGCCTATTTTGTATCTATGTTGAGACTTTTAGTAGATTTCAGTTTCTGTTTTGGTTATTTTATTTTGTTGAGTTTTAATTTTCTTTCTTTATACTTCGAAAGACTTATTTGCAATACTCAGCATCCTCAATTATAAAAGGGATGCTCACTCAGTCATTTCTTGACCTTGAGAGACCCCCAACTTCTAGGACACTTCAATGGATGCACTAGGCGGGTTCCAAAGAGCATTGTACCTTTCAAATTAAACCAGGGGAAGTAATCATATTCCACTACCCTCCTATTCTTGTTTTCATTGCCTCGCATGCATATTTTTATTCACATTGAGGACAATGTATAAATTAAGTATGGGGGTTTTATTGTTAACTCTTTTACATGTCAAGATTAACTTATGAAGGTGCATTTCAAATGTATTGGGAGCTTTTTAGTATTAGGGTGGACACATACAATTTTATTCCATTTTAAGTTCTATTTTTTTATTGTGCACTCTATTCTTGGCTATTAGCCTAATTAGAGCACACAACTTCTCTATTGTAGCAACTTAGACCGTGTTGGACTTCTTTTAGTTTTGTTCACTTTAATTGTTGGAGCTTAATTAAGAAAAAAAATTTCAAATTTGAAAGAATTTGTTTTAAAAAATAAAAAGAAAAGTTGAGAAACGGAAAGAGCTACAACTATTAGAAGTGTGAAGCTACTCTCTATAAAACATTCAAGGGGATTGAAGATCATAGCAGTCAAGTTCACCTTGATGGTGTGCGTGGAAGCTTTCCTATTTCTCCGGTGATCCTTCATAGGCAAGATTGAGAAAGGGGTTTTCATGGCTTTCATATTTCCTCGCTATTATTTGTATCTTGGATGCTTGCCTTCCATTAATGGAGGACTAATTTCTATATGTTTGGGCATAGTTGAATTCTAGGGTTTATACTTTTGGCATTGGTTGTTGGATCTTTGATTCTTTAATTATTTTTTTAATTGCAATCATTTCTATTTAGATCTAATTGCGTGTTTGAATGCTTGGTTGCTAACGATGTGAAGGCTTTAGCTATCATGCTTGGTGTGTTATGTGACTAGAAGAAATTCTCACCTAGCATAGACATGCTGTAATTCTAGAGGATAGTGAGTACACCTCTGGTTTGGGTACTTTCAAGACTTCATCTCCCGCAATCCTTCTGAGTGGACTAGTGATAATCTCAGTGCTCTTTGCAATCATGTCGAGTGGATTTTAGAAGAAATCACATCTCTACTCTGTATTTGAATTAGGGATAATCTCTCTCTACAGGGGAGATTATCTACTTAAGAGATTCTCATTAGGTCACAACAAGGTTTCATAGAGTGTTGATGCAATTGTGTGGGTTTCTGTATCAGGTCTGCATCTATTCATTTACTCTTTGCTTAAGAAATCGGGGTCTAGTATAATTTTTGAAAACTCTTGGTTCAAATAGGATTGCATTCATAAACAACCTCTGTCCTGCGCTTTATAACCCTAGAGGGATGCTATGCCCCAACATCGCTTTCTTCTTTAGTTTCTCTCCTATTATTTTTCATATTTTCTTATCTTTGCTTGCTTTTTTCACACACACAACATTCAATCACTTATGCTATTTTTTTAGGTTTAGGGATTACTACTAGTATTCACTTTCTTTTCATGTTGATTGACACTATGCTTTTACGGACACTTTATTACATGATCGGCATGTACATTTGCATCCCCATCATAATAGACCATCATTGCCTCGCATGTTGACAAGCTTCATATGGTAAATCTCTAGAGGTGGTTAAGCCATCATAAATGATGCGCCCCTGTGTCTGCATATTTCTTTGATGGAACTTGTCATCTTTGTAAAAACTAAAATAAACACTCAATTTTTCAGATTGAAATATTAAATAGTAGCCATACCGAAGGGAAAGAAAAATCCAAAACCACTTGGGAAGCAAATTGAAAGACATAAATAGAGCACAAAACAATTGTACAAACAATCTACTAGCTAAATTAAAACTGATAAAACATAGCTGGGTAAGCCAAAAAAACAATATAAAACCATGGAAATGATAAAAGACAAAAAAGAAACTCCCAATTTTCAAGATACAGAACCGAACATAAAAATTAGGAAAATATAGCCACACCAAAAGGGTGGGAAAAAACTTATATATATCTTGAAATACATATTACACAATAGTGAAGCCAAAAAAAAAGTCATACAATACTTAAAAAATAAATTATCTTCATAACAAAATAATTAGTATTTCATTCCTCTTTTTAGTTAAAAGGTCAAGGATTTGAATCCTACTTGTGACTAGCTTTGTATGGTAAAATGCAATTAACACAACAAATAATGCTTTGAAAACTATCCCTAAAAATCACAAAAAATGGTACATCAAGGTTTTACTTATTGTCTTTTATTATATTATCTAGTATTATATATGTTATAATATGCCTTATTTTTGCTCACATCAATGTGTCTACAATACAAATCATACAAAAACCCTCATGCCTGCCTTCACAATCTCAAAAGAAAATAGATGCATTACTACTCAAAACTAGCCACCTCTGATTATCTTCAATGACAATACTTAAATCACCAAAAAGAGGTTTGCATGTATCACAAACTGAAAGGGACACAAGTGTACGTGTTGATCACGTAATAAAGTGTGCGTAAGTGCAGAGTGTCGGTCCACATGGAAGGAAGTGAGTACTACTAATGACTCTAGACCAAAAAAATAGCCTAAACAATCGAGTGATGTATGTGTGTGAATAAAAGCAAATGAACATAAGAAAATACGGGAGGTAATAGGAAAGAAATCAAGGAAAAAAGTGATGTCTAGGCATAGCATCCCTCTAAGGTTATGAGGTTCAGGAAAATGGTTGTCTAAACATGCAATCCTATTTGAACCGAAAGGTTTTCAAAAATATACAAAACCCTGATTTCTTAGATGAAGTGTAACTGAATAATTGTAGAGCTGATATAAACATCCACACAATTGCTTTAACACTTTATGAAATCTTATTGTGGACTAATGATAATCTCTTAAGTATATAATCTCTCCCCAAAGAGAGAGATTACCCCTAACTCGAATACAGAGCAGAAATGCAATTTCTTCTGAAATCTACTCAACATGATTGCAAAAAGCACAAAGATTATCATCAATCCACTTAGAAGGATTATGGGAGACAAAGTCTCCTAGATAGCCTAACTAGAGGTGTACCCACTAAACTCTCAAATTGCAGTAAGCCTATGCTAGGTGGGAATTTCTTCTCATCACATAGCAATACCAAGTATGATTCCTAGGGCTTTCATCTTATTAACAATCAATCAATCAAATAACACAATTAGGCTCAAATAGATATGATTGTAAATAAGAAATCAATTAAGCATCAAAGATCCAACAACCAAAGTCAAGAAAATAAACCCTAGAGTTTAACTATGCCAAAACATCTACAAATTAGACCCGTCTATTAATGGAGGGAGAGCATTTAAGATACAAATGATGGAGGAAAACATGAAAGCTATGAAATCCCCCCTCCCCTTTCATTCCCTAGGATGAAGAATCACCGGAGAAGTTTCCACGCACGCCGCCAAGATAAGCTTGACAGCCACGATCTTTAATCCTCTTGAATGTAGATCCGAATCTCTCTCTAACTCTCTCTTTAAGTACTAGAGATTCACCTTTTTTTACGGGCTACCCTAAAACTCCTCATAAGTTGTATTTATACCATACTGTTTACGGGCTACCTACGGGCATAAGGGCTAGGCCATAAGGGAGCTGGAGAAGATGGTCGTGAGCCTTACGGGATAACTTACGACTGTAAGCCCCATCCGTAAGGTCTTCTATTTGTGTTGCGGTCCAGCTTACAGCCGTAACTGCTGGACCGTAAGCTTTATTATTCTGCTCCTTGTGACTACCCTTACCAGCGTATGCTTTGATTTGTAAGCTTCTCTGGATGGTCATTATGGGCGTAAGCCTTGCCCATAAGGTTCTTTGAATTAGCTTTGAATCCCCCTTACAGGCATAAGTATTCCCATAAGGCCTTCTAGAATTGACTTACTACTGTAAGGATGACCGTAAGCTGCCCGTCATCCAGTTTGTTTTCTCCTTGTTCTCATGATGTCGAGAGAGCTCCAACTCTATTGTTTAAGGTCTGAAATACTTCTTTAGGCTCTATCTCATCTTTAAACACTGCCCTAAGCCTGTTAATACACAACACACTATATTTAGCATCGAATTCCACAATATGATTCTAATACATGCCAATTGAGTGTACAAATTAATATGAAATACATGAACATTTGTACACTCATTACAAACAATGAGGGTAAAATGAAAGTTTATAATAACCCATATGCTCATCAATCTAATTAAACTACTTGTCTAATGTATCAATTTCAGGGTTCCCTTTATAAATCCACCAAAAGTGATCACATAGTACCTCCCAGTTCTTTATGTTGACCAGTGAGCCTCCTCATAGATTGCAAACATATAGTTGGCCCTTGAAACTCAATGTTGTTACGTATAGATTCATTAAGATCGGTCAAACTAAATCAATTAATTTTCAAAACCCAACAACTTCTAAGAGGAAAAACAATTGAAAACCATGCATCTGAATTGAGGGAGTGAGAGAAAATTTTTTTTTGGTTTTTTTATAAACTAAAGAGGATAGAAGAGAGGTGAGAGAATATTAGAGAAGGAAATAGAAAGATGTACATTGTTTTATTGGAGAGTTGAAGTAATTTGTAATTTTCAAGGGAATATTTTGCATATTATCTTAATGTATGGAATCAAGGCAAGGTCAATGTATGTTTATGTGTGTATAACTTTCTTTTGACTTTCTTTTGACCTTTTTTTGTCTTTTATATATTATAAAACGTAAGGGTGATCTAGAAGAGTCTGTAATCCCCCAATCTAAAAACTGGATGTATTGATACTTAGAGATGAATGGAGGCTCTCTCCAATCTTGAGAATTTGCAAGTTATTTCTACAACTATAGTAGTCACTACATCAGCAATAATAAATCAAGACAATGATCCAAGTAATAGTAGCAATTTCTATTGAAATTTCTACAACATCTGTTCAATATCAAGTACACTCGTTGTTTTTCACTCAACTTGATCTACCAGTTTGTGTTTGTACCAACATATTTAACATTTGAAGAGTTGATACAGGGAGATGGATTCTCAAATTTTGAAATAGTGATAACCCTTGTATAAAGTAGAATATCTAAGAAATACACAAGGGGTGGATTTGGGTCTAAGCTTATCTAAAAAAGGGAAGCAAGTACACCCAAAAACTCATAAGTGTGAAAGATCAAGTTTTATGGTATAGAGAAGTTCATGTGGAGATTTGTTGTGAACAATGGGAAGAAGATTAATAAGATAGAAAATAATAGAAAAGGCCTCAAAGCAAAAGGATTTTAGAAGAGAGGCATGGACAAGAAGAGTGAGGTCAGTTTTCAGTGATGTCTCGAATTTTCTCTCAGCAAGCCCATTTTGTTAAGGGGTATAAGTACATGATATCGATAGGAAATACCATGAAAAGTGAGGTAATGAGCAAAGGGACCTTTTGTTTGTTTAGGCACACCATCATGCTGGAAGAACTTAATTGTGCTAGAAAAGAGGTTTTCAGATGTAGTTTTGAATTTGTGGAAGTGGGAAAGGGCTTAGGACTTGTGAGTAAAGGGAAAGATCCAAGTGAAACGGCTATAATCATCAATAAAAACAATGAAATATCTATAACCAGAAAGAGAAAGAGATGGGGAACGGCCCCTAGAGATGACAATGGATATGGTGTAAAGGTGCAATGGTAGTTCGAGTAGATAAAGATAATGGGAAATAAAGTGGCGGTAAGACAAGACATGATGGCTTGATATGGGTGTCCAAGACATTGATGCCACAAATTAAGAGGTGTATGACGAGCAGCAAAACCAACATGGTTTTGGAATTTGGAAGGAATTTGTATGGGGTAGAGATTATTGTGGATGTTGCATGTGAGAAGAGGTATCCTAGTGCGGAAGTCCTTCATAACATAATCAAATGGTGTAAAATTCAATGAGACATGAGTTATCTTTAACAAATTTGGCAACAGATAAAAGATTTGTAGTGAGGTGAGGCACAATTTAAACATCTTTTAGATGGAGGGGTCAAATGTGTGTGGAGAATGATCAATTTTCTAATAGAAGAAATGGGAAGAGTATTACCATTACCAATAGTCACTTTAGTGAAGCCTTAATATGGGGTTATTGATTCTACTAATTGTGGATTAGGCATCATGTGAGATGTAGCACCAGTGTCAGGGAGCCCTTCGGGGTAGCGAATTGGGGGTTGAAGACATAGGTATTATGGTTGAGGACAGAAAAAGCCTTTTCATGGTAAGTGGAGTTTTAGTTTTTAGAGTTATTATGGGATTTAGAGTATCAATAACGATAATTTGCAGCAATATGTCCCCATTTTTTTAAAAAAATTTAACATTGTGGGGAATTTCTATGCCTATTAAATTGGGATGAGGTGTAAGCATAAGGAAAATGGGTTGTTGGTAATGTGAGGCAGGAATTTGTGTTGGGGGACACAAAGTTTCGTGAGCCAAACTGATAGGGTCTGGGCTGATCCTAACTAGCGTACACAACCTAGTTCTGCAAATTTAAGGAACCAAAAGACATATTACCTAGAGTGAATTGAGAAGTAGTAGTGTGGGGATGGTGTCTTCGCCTAGTTCTCATGTAATTTCCATCATGTTGGGTATGAGCGGCAAGAGCGACTTCAGGCGAAGTTGGCGGTGGTCCGTGCAAAACAAGAAAACATTGCTCATGAACTAATAGTTGGCCATGTAGATCGATAAAGGAAGGAGGAGAAGGCAGTGATAGGGACATACACAAGTGTACGTGCCGATCGTGTAATAAAGTGTGCTTGAAGTGCAGAGTCTCGATCCACAGGGATAAGGTGAATACTAGTAGTAACTCTAAGTCCAAAAATTAGCCTCATGAAGTAAGTGAAGTGTATGAACCCAAAAACAAAAGAAAACTAGAAAATACAGAAAATCATAGGAGAGAATTCAAGAAAGAGAATAATGTCCGGGTATAGCATCCCTCTAGGGTTATGAAATACAGGACAATAGTTGTCTAAGCATGCAATCCTATTTGAACCGAAAGGTTTTTAGAAGCATACAAAAACCCGATTTCTCAAGTGAAGTGTAAGTATATTGGTACAGAGCTAATATAGACATCCATACAATCGCATTAACACTCTATGAAACCTTATTGTGGGCTAATAACAATTTCTTAAATAGATAATCTCTCCCTAAAGAGAGATTGTCCCTAATCCGAATACAAAGTAGAAATGTGATTTCTCCTAAAATCTACTCCACATGATTGCAAAGTGAAAGAAGATCATCATCAACCCACTTGGAAGGATTATGGGAGACAAAGTCTCCTAGATACCCTAATTAGAGAACACCCACATCCCTCTCGAATTGTGGTAAGCCTATGCTAGGTGGGAATTTCTTCTCGGCACATAGCAATACAAGATATATGAGCTAGGACTTTCACCTCATTAGCCATCAAGCATCCATTCACATAATTAGACTCTAATAGATATGATTGCAAAAGAAAAATCAATTAAAGCATAAGAGATCCAACAACCAAAGTCACAAAATATAAACCCTAGAGTTCAACTATACCCAAACACCTACAAATTAGCCCTCTATTAATAGAGGATAAGCATTCAAGATACAAAACATAAAGGTAAACTTAGGATCCATGAAAACCTCCTTATCAATCCCTAGGATAAGAGTCACCAAAGTAGACTCCACGTGTGCCACCAAGATGAGTTTAATAGCTACGATCTCCAATCCCCTTGAATGTCAGTCTAAATCCCTCTCCATATCTTGCCTAAGGTGATGGGGAATTCGGGCTTTTTTTCCTCAATCTCACCTCCAAGAATCACCCCCAAAGAATAGAGAGATATAACAGATGATGCCCTAAAAATCCTCTTAAGTTTTATTTAAACCCGACTGCTTACGGTGAGTAAGGGATACGCAGTAAGGGAGCTGGAGAAGATAGTCGCGAGCCTTACGAGAATGCTTACGGCCATAAGCCTCATCCGTAAGGTCTTCTGAATATATTACGATCTAGCTTATGGCTATAAGCGCTAGACCATAAGTTTTGTGGTCTACTTCTTGCAACTGTCCTTACAGGCGTGCATTGTGGTCATAAACTCCTTTGGATGATCCTTACGGGTGTAAGCCTCACCTGTAAGGTCCTCTGAATTGAATCTGAATCCTCTTTACGAACATAAGCATGCCTGTAAGGTCTTTTGGACTATACTTATGACTGTAAGGCGGACCGTATGCTACTCGTAAGCAATCCAGTTTGTCTTGTCCTTGTTATAATGATACAGAGAGAGCTCTAACTTCATCGTTTCCAGTGTAAATTTCTTCTTTTGGATCTCCCTCTCCTTTAAACACTGCCCCAAGCCTATTAATGCAAAACACACAATATTTAGCATCGAATTCCACATTATGGTTCTAATGCATGCCAAATGAGTGTACAAATAGATATAAAATAAATGAATAATGTACACTCATTGGACAGATTTTTCAGTGGCGGTGATGAAAGCTTTAAATTATGAGAGTAATCCATTAATTATGAATAGAAAAAGATCTTCATCGTCAATGTGGTCTCTAATAGCAGCCAATTATTCTGCAATTGCCAAGATTCCAGCTAGGTAATCTGTAATAGATTGATTACCTTTAGTTGTCGTGTGAAGATGGCAACGAAGCAAAGAACTGCGTGCACTAGACTATTGAAGGAAGTGTTGCTCAAGTTTGACCCAAAGGACACGAGCAGTGGAACATCCAAGTGCTAAAGAGATGATGCTTGATGACAAGGTTATAGTAATGCAACTATAAACAAGATGATCATGTCATTGCCATTGAAGAAACTCAAGTGTGGAAATGTCCAGTGTCGAGGAAGATCCATCGATGTGTCCAGTAAGATCACATTTAAGGAGAATGGATTTCGACTTGATTTCGCCACATCAAGTAGTTTGTAGATTCTAAAATAATAGTAATGAAGGAAGCAATGTTGTAAATTGGTATCGTTCAGGTGTATTATTGTTCTTGGAGTGTTTGGGGATAGTGTTTGAAAAATATTGTGTGTAGAGTTGACTTTATTGTTGGGTGAGAGGTGGGAGAAGAAAAGGACCATGAAAAAAAAATTATAAAGCTCTTGATACCATAAAAGACAAAGGTACAGAAATATTTTCATTGATTGTGTATTTGACAATACAATCATATACCTATTTATACAAGAGTCTAGTATTTACAATAGGAAACTAAATAAAGGAGAATATTACAATTGCTATCTTTATATAATTGATTGATCCTCAAATCATACCAAAAGAATATATCATTGATTGATTCTCAAATCATGCCATAGAATATTATGTGATTACAGAAAAATATATCTATGAAGGGAGATGAGAAGTACATGCATGGTTAGTTCAGCTTTGGATATAGGAGCTTGCCATGAAAGTAATGGTTTGATGGTTTAGCAAAGTAAGCGTGTGCACGTTGGTTATGCTAGATTCAAACAAGTTGGTGGCTTAACTAATTAGAGACATGCATCTTTTAAAACTTGTCCAAATAATTTATGAGAAATCTACATGCCGACACATAGTGTTGTTTGAATTAATTATCAAAGTTTGAGGTATGTGAATTAGTTTAAACAAATAAATCAATTTTGGATGATATTACTTGTCAAATTTTTTTCTTTTAAGGTGGACAAGAAATTGACAAGGACATGCATGTACAAGAGAGCTCTTATGAGGAGTCTGACTCAATCAATGAGGAGCATGCTCAACCGGCACGTGCAAACTCATGTCTCACCTAAATGAAGGCAACCGTGTTTTGCTCGCTAAATACCCTTTGATTTATTTGTCAAAGTTATGGTTGGATAATAATTTGTAAGATATCTAAAAAAGTAGCACATTTGATGGTATCACCAAAAACTATTTGCTTGCTATTGTTTTACTTGAATTATGGAAACAAAATAGAAGGTTGAATTAATAATAATATAAAAAATAAACTTCGACGGATTACAAAAAGAAAAGAAAGACAAAATATGCCAACACTAACATGGTATTGAGTATTGTTCATTCGTTGTATACTAGGTTGCATGACATGGGGATTTAGCATTAAGGGGTTATGACTCTGATATAATATTTTGGCGCATGTGGTAGGTCCTCATTGCCCTCTATGTTAGCCCACTCTGTAATATTTGAAAGATTTACAATGGAATATATATATAGAAATATTGAGATAAAAATTATAACAAATTAATTAGTAGAGTAAATCATATCAATTAAAATAAAATAAAGTATATTCTATGGTTTTGATGTCATATATTTCTTTTATTAAAAAAATTATGAGGACGCTAAGCTGAAAGTTGTTGTAAATGTGGCTAAATATGGTTTATTATTCTTAATGATGAAATCTAAGCATTCATTTGGAAATAAACCTTTACCATCAAATACATATACTCATAATTTGAGGCTAAAAAGAAAAAAAAAACCCCAAGACTAGCTCATGGATGCACAACTAATTAGAAATCCCTTTTCAAAAGATGTTGTTGATAATAAAAATATTTTAACTTTTTAATTTGCTCTTTGGAAAGTTCTTCCTGAATTATTTATAATTAAACTAATTTAGGTCTTGGTAGTAATATTTGTGTTAATAAAATAATTTTTTATTTGAAAATTTCAATTTTATCTTTGTATTTGACTTATTGGGTTTTTTTTATATATTTCACATATGTTAATTTCAACATGTTATCTGTTTATAATTTTATTTAATAATGTACCCATGATAATAATATGTGATGTCAAAACTCTAAACTGCACACAATATATATGTACACATGATCTAAAAGCTCTAATATATATATATATATATATATATATTGTTAGAGTTATGTTATAGTTTAGATTGGTTAATGGCAATATTGGGCCCATACCACAAAACCGTAATATTTCTCTATATATACCCAACTCTTTTGCCTAACTCGAATATACAAATTATTTTGCCCTATCATCAAATGGTACCAAAGCACTAGGTTATACCCTAGCTGTCACCCAATACCCTAGCCACCACGGCTACTCCAAACCCTAGCCTTCAACTCGCCACCGCTACCTCTACCGCCAGCCCTTGCTCATCTCTCACCATTCCTGCTATTCTGCGGGCACCTGGTGATTTTCCTCAATCCCTCACCAGTGATGCACTTGTCTCGTTGCTGAAGGATTTGTCTCTTCGTCATCATGTCTTCATCTCATGATTCTTTAGTTAAGGATCTCCATTGTACCTCGTAAATGTTAGATGGGAGGATCTATGTTTTTTGGGCACAAAGTTTTGAACAATTCTTCATGGCTCATGAGGAAACATCATACCTCATGGAAGATCCACCGAACTCTAAAGAGTCCAAAGTATGCTAATTGGCTTGCTGAGGATGCTACAATTCACTCATTATTGACCGAGTAGTATGGAGTCGGATATTGACCAAAGTGTGGTGACGTTGACTACTGCAAAGGTAATTTGGGAGATGTGCATATTGACATATGGAAATGAAAATAATATCTCCTACATTTTTTAGTTGTATAAGAAACTGTTTACAGCCCGTCAAGGTGAGCGTACCGTCCCTTAGTTCTTCACACACATTCGTAGCCTATTGGATGAGCTAGATATGTACCAGCTGTTAGTTCTTGATCTGGCCACCCTTCGTCATTACCAGAATGAAGTTCCAGTCATTGTATATCTTTCTGAATTCCTTCTTGACATGCAAATCAGGTGAAGGGTTATGTTCTGAGTTTTGAGAGAATGCTTGATCTTGCTGTTGTTTATGCTTGCGTGCTTCGCTTGCCATCTAAATCCACATCTCCATCACCTGCTGTGTTATCTGATCAATCCACCTTCCTAGCTTCTCGTAGGTGTGGTAAAGGCTCCTCTCGTGGTGGGCAAGGAGCTAGCTATGGTGATTTTCAGGGTATGTTAGTGTGTACCTTCTATCGACAAACGGAGCACACTGAGGACCATTGTTGGGATAAGCATGGTTGACCAGTAGTGGCCAATGCTAGTACAGAGATGGGCGATCCATCACCCACTTCCAGTGCTAAACAGTTGGTCAGATTCTCGCAGGCTGACTTTGTGCGGTTCCACAGCTACAAGGCACAGCTTCTCACGCATAGTCTCTTCTCTTGTTTCCTCAGCTAATATCTTTCTTACTTTTAGGGATAGTTCTTGGATTTTTGACTCTAGCATCTCCTCTCACATGACAAATGCAAAATCATTTTTCCAAAATCTTTCTCCGTCTATTTTTCATTCTGTGGTAATTACCGATGGACGATCATGCTTTGTGTCTAGAGAGGAAGTTGTGCAGCCTTCCTCTTAGCTTAAACTAAGTGATGTTCTCCTCATACTTGAATTTTCCGTCAACTTGCTATTCATTTCTGTGATCACCAAACATTTAAATTGCAATGTGACCTTTTTTCCTTTTCACTGCATTTTTCAGAATTTGTTGAAAGGGAAGAGGATTAGTTTGGGACATAATCTTGCTAACAGCATGTATATAGTTGATGCATGATGAAATTCCTCATGGTTTGACAGCTTCTGTTTATGCTCCAAGTCATTACTCATATAGTACTACAGATTGGATCATCCTTCTCTTAGTCATCTTCAACAAACTTTGCCTTAAATTTCGGGTTGAGTCATTTTAATGTGAGTCATGTCAGTTGGGTGGGCATCCTCGTGCTACCTTTAAACGTTCTACTCTAGTGTCTAGTCGGTTGTTATTTGATCTAGTTCATTGTGATGTTTGGAGACGTTCGAAGGTCGCATCTATTTCTGGTCATCATTATTATGTTGTGTTTGTTGATGATTTTTCCCGAATGTCATGAGTATATTTGTTAAAAGACTGTCTGGGTCTATTGCTAGTGTTCTTAAAACATTCATTTTGGAAGTACAAAATTAGCTTTCTGCTGTTCGTAAATGTCTTCGCACGGATAATGCTTTAAATTTATATCTTTTGTTGTAAATTCTTTGTGTATGTCCTTTGGGATTATTCATCAAACCACTTATCCACACACTTCTCAGCAGAATAGGGTTGCTGAAAGAAAGCATCGTCACATCTTGGATATTGCACGCACTCTCTTGGTCGAGCGTAATGTTCAGTATATATTTGTGGTCAGATGTTATCTTAACTATAATATATTTTATTAATCATGTGCCTTCTGCACCAATAAAGGGAGAGGTCCCTCTACGTCGTCTTCTACTTGATACAGAGTTGTTTCACTTATCCCCTTGTGTTTTTCGGTTGTGTTGGTTTTGTTCAAGATTTAACTCCTGGTTTGGATAAGTTGTGCCCGTGTGCGCTTAAATGTGTCTTTGTTAGATATTCCCACACCCAATGTGGATACGGTTTGTATCACCCGAGTAGTCGGAAGTACTATATATCTATGGATGTCACGTTTATTGAGTCTCAATCATTTTTTTTCTAACTCTGGTTTTCACGATATGTTGACTGCATCATATGATATTATTCTCCCCATCCTTGTTTTGGCCCCTTCGCCTGTGCCTATGCCTAGTGTGACGCCTCCTCTAGTGGATACAGATGATGGTCATTTTGGACAGGTTTATCATCACCGCCAACGTGTACCACCACTAGATCTGCCCCCTCTAGTTATCTCCTCGGATCATGTAAACTCGTCTCTTGATCTTCCCATTGCCTTTCACAAAGGTATTCGTTCTTGTAGTAAACATCACATCTCACTTTTTGTTTCTAATGATAATCTTCACCCATTCTTCCGCACCTTTGTTCTTTCCTTGTCTACTGAGTCAATACCCAGGAACTACCAAGATGCACAATGGAAAATGGCAATGGATAAAGAAATTAAAGCCTTGAGAACACGTCGTACATAAGAGCTCATGCCTCACCCTACTGATGTCAGCATTATCACTTGTCGATGGTCTTCTCTATCAAGCACAAAGCTGATGGTATAGTTGATTGCTATAAAGCCCGGTTGGTGGCTCGTAGTTTTACTCAAACTTATGGTGTCGATTATGCTAAGACTTTTTCACCGGTTGCTCGTCTGAATTTCATTCGCATCCTACTGTTGGTAGCTATGAATCACTTGTGGACACTCTGTCAACTCGATTTGAAGAATGTCTTTTTCTATGGAGACTTAGTTGAGATAGTGTTTATGGAGCAACCTCCGAGGTATGTTGCCCAGGGATAGAATCTAGTCTGCTAACTCAAAAAAGCAATCTATGGTCTAAAACAAAGTCCTCATGCATGGTTTGAAAAGTTTAGTGTAATAGCAGTTATAGATAGTTCTCGTAGGTGTAATGTGGATCACTTTATGTTCTAAAAAAACACTTCATCTGGATGTGTTGTACTTGCGGTATATATCGATGACATCTATCGACAAGTAGCGATTGTCAAGGCATTCAGAGAACTAAGGAGCATTTAATGAAACATTTCGTTATACAAGATATGGGATGACCGAGATATTTCCTTGATATTGAGTTTGCATATTCCAAAGGAAAGATGAGCTCTCACAACAGGAGTATGTGTTGGACTTATTTGAAAAGACTAGTTTATTGGGTTATAAACCAAAGAGTACACTTATTGAGCAATCACCATCCTTCTAGAAGACATTTTCCCCATCTCTCAAAGATCTGGGTCTGTGCAGACGTTGGCAAGCTTATTTATCTAATAGTTACTTGTCCTGATATATCTTACGTAGTACTCTTGAGTCAGTTTATGTATGAGCCACAAGAAGTTCACTAGCAGGGTACTCTGAGGGTTCTTACATATTTTAAAAGAGCTCCAGGTAAAGGTCTTCTCTACAAGAATCATGGTCACCTGGACGTTACAGCCTATTCTAACTTTAGTTATGCTGGCGATAGAGGAAACAAAAAGTTTACATCAGTCTTCTGTACATATGTCATTAGAAACTTGATTACTTTTTGAAGCAAGAAGCAAAATGTGGTTTCGAGATCCAGTGCCAAAGTAAAGTACAGATTGATAACACAAACAGCTTGTGAGATGGTTTGGGTGCAGTCCCTTCTATCTGAGTTGGGATTCCCCATCACGATACTCATACAGATTTGTGTGATAACTAGGCCACCATTTTCATTGTAAATAATCAAACATTCCATGAGTGTACCAAGCATATGGAGGTTGATTGTCGCTTTGCTCGTGATATGGTACTGAAGGGAGTCATCTCTACACCAAACACCCAGTTGTCTGAGCAACTAGTGGATATCTTCACCAAAGGTTTAAATGTTAAAGTCTTTAGTAATCTATGTAACAAGCTAGGCATGCTCGATATACATGCTCCAACTTGAGGGGGAGTGTTAGAGTTATGTTATAGTTTAGATTGGTTAATGGGCCATATTGGAACCGTAGCACAAAACCTTAATATTTCTCTATATATACCCTTGTTCTCTTTTCTAATTTGAATACCCAAACTATTTTTCCTATCATCATATATATATTTTGTGGAATTCTCAATTTTAGGATGCAGAGAAGGGTATATGTTTTTTGGTTTCGTGGACAAATACCATAAGTGCAGTCAGAGTGGGTCAATAATTGATTATCCAATTTGTGCGCACTTACTCCATGACGAAGGGTTTAAATTGCAAGTTTATATTTACAACTAAGGAGTCGTTATTACTAATATGTCCAATATAATTAGAACTTTTCATACTAACGTTTTTCATAATAGGTTAATCCCGCTCAGCTACGAGCATTTGACAAAAATATGCTACTCTTTTTGCATGGCTGGTCTAAAAAATTTATCTTTATAATAAAATAATTAAATATTGGATGATGCTGAAACATTGATACTTCGACCATGCTGTTAAGTGTGTATACCATTGAGAAACGTGAATGAGTGGCAGCCATGGACGACGCCAATTGTGGGCACGCCATAAAAATAGACCATCCCACCCTCCTCTACCTTCTAAAACCCCATCAAACTTATCTTTTTCTCCAATTATATTTGACCATTTTATTTCATTTATTGATTTATTTTTGATAAAATTATAAGCGTCTTTAAAGATATAGGTATAAAGAAGCACCAATTGTGATAGTTTAACAATCTTTAAAAATAAATCCTTTTTCATGGAACCCTAAAGGAAAGAAATACTATTTTTCACACAAACGACTCACACTAGTCTCAATAAATAGTATTGATAAATAATATTAGAGCTTAGTATA
Source organism: Dioscorea cayenensis subsp. rotundata (assembly GCF_009730915.1). Taxonomy (NCBI): domain Eukaryota; kingdom Viridiplantae; phylum Streptophyta; class Magnoliopsida; order Dioscoreales; family Dioscoreaceae; genus Dioscorea; species Dioscorea cayenensis. Next base: position 19,113,211 of record NC_052479.1, on the reverse strand, counting down.
TAATGTATTAACAATACCAATGAATTGTATTATGGGAGCGAGGTTTCAGACTCTTGCCCCTAATGCACTTTGTTATGAATTACCACTAAACTATCCATGGTTTCTGTTGACCATTTAATTTTATTTGGTTCCGTGAAGCCATGATTTATTTAGTCATCATTTTTTTATTCATTTTTTTCACATACTTGTATTTTGGGAAATGATGAAGCCAATATTAACTCTTCTTATTGGTCTTTATTTATCACCCTTTAAGAAAATTAGAGAACTCACCTGGCCCCTTGTTTTAGTTTAGTTTACTTCTACTTATAAAATGATCTCTTCTATTTTTAAAAAAATTCCTCACATATATCATTAAAAATTAGATATATAATTGATTTTAATAAATTAATACAGGATAATATTTATTATTAAAAATAAAAAAGGTATATGATTGATTTTTTGTAAAAAAAACTCATAGGGTTTTTAATTAAAGCCAACAGGATTATATTCTCATATTGTACATTTAAAATTTAATAATATGTATTGTAAAAGAGATTTTATATATAAGTGAATAATAAATTCATTTTCAACCAAAATTAAGATATTAATTTCTTTAAAAAGTCAGAAATAAAATAAAATTAGAAAAATGTATAAACATTTTTAAAAAACTAAGTAGCAAGTAAAATAAAATTAAAGAAAATGGTGTCATCTAATATTTGAATCATGAGTTGTGGGATTAATTATTAGAATACCTCAATTTTTTTATATAAAATTTATTTATTTAAATAAATATATTCAATAATTATTTTTTTAAAATAATAGCATTACTAAACAACTATGATTATTGTTCGAGAAATAATTTTTTTAATAAAAAAATATCGCTTTTAAAAACACCACATATAATCTTATTGAGAATGTTATCTTCTAGAGAAGAACTATTTTTTAAGATAAATTATAATTTATTAGGACTTAAAAAAAGGGTTACAAAATTATATAAAGTATTAGTAGGTTTATATGATAGGTTTTTCAAATAGCTTTCTTGAATGATGTCGATGCCAAGTTGACATCCGCATCAGCATTCACATCATCTTTTCTCTTTCCTAATCTTTCTCTTTTTTTCCTTTCTTTTAAAAAAAAAAAGCTTATTAGTTTCTTTTCATCACCCAAACCCTTAATCTGAACTCTAAACAATAAATGATAAATCAGAAAACTCTTCTCTAAAGCTGTAACAGTAAATAACAAACCTTGTATAGAGTTTAAAGTTCAAAGTTTAGGGTTTAGTGTTTAAAGGTTTTAGAATTTTGGATATAGGGTTTTTTTATCATATTTGAGTTTAAGATTTTAAGCTTTTAGATTTAGGGTTTTATAATGTTTTATAGTTTTTAGAGTTTAGAACTTGTGTGGTTTGAATTTGAAGTTTATGAAAAAAATAATGACTTGGATGGTAAGGTGGATGCCAACTTGGAATCATGTCATTTGGGAAATTTATTTGGAAAACGTAGTATGTAAATATGATGTCATTCTGGAAATCTATTTTGAAAACCAGTACGAGAGATAACATTAAAATTTAACACAAAAATTAACAATAGAAAAAGGTGCCTTCAAATATTCCGTAAAAGAGGGCTAAAGTGCCCATTATAAAATGATACTGGTGACAACTATAAAATGATTGTCGAGGTTGGATCATCTATCTTGGATAGCATTGGAAAATTGTTAAGTGTAATGCTCTAGTACAACTTTAGGGTTTGTTCACTAGGGGCAATGGTGAGAGAGACAAGAAAGGATATTTCTTTTGCTAGTTGGTATTGAAACCTTCAGCTTGAATCAGTTTGTGTTTGGAGCTACAAATATTGCTAGTTGGTATTGAAACCTTCAGCATTGAATCAGTTTGTGTTTGGAGCTACAAATATGGGGGAAATGAATATGTAATCGATTTTAATTGTAACCAAAAGGAAGGAAACACTTCAAGAAAATGCATTATCTACTCTTTACGTTGGAAAATTATAATTTTCTCATCTATATTTACCCTAAAAAGAAACTTAATTAATGACTAAGAACACTTGTATAATAATATGTACATAAATAAAGTTGTTCACCTTCTGACATTTTTGAGAGATCTTTGGCATTTAGGTGTTGGTTGTGTTTTTTTTTCGTTCCTTTTTTTTTATTAGGGTTTTGTTTTTAAGTGACATGAATGGGAAAAAAAATTGCCTTTTTTTTATGTTTTTGTTTTTAGTTGTTGGCTTTTAAGTGTTTATATGCTTCAAAATCTCCTTTTACAATAAAAATACTTTTCTTTGAAAGCTATGATCACTATTTGTGATTATTCCCTCAACAACATCACTTTCTCCAACTTCATTGGCAACTCAACAACTAAAAGTAGATTCATAGCTTCCTCTATATGCTAAAGATTAGCTGAACTACTATGACATTCTTCTTGACCATCATCACATCATGGATCTCCTCGATCCAAGGCACTATATAATCACTATGGCATCCCTAAACCTTAATCCAGCTGAGATCCCCTTTGGTTCATCCTTCCTCTACAATGACATCATGTTCAACTAAAGAAGTGTAAGGCCTTTTAATTTAAGTTTTTTTTTTTCTTTTTTAATAAGGGTACAATGGGGTGCATATATGTTTTAGAGATTTCGATGCTGAGTCTCATGTTGTGCTAAGTAGAAACTAAGTAAAAGTCTATGGTTACCCGAAGAACATAAGAAAGTATTCGCCCAAATCACTAGGTATAGCATTGGGTGTTCATGTTCTATTTTTAAACAAGTAGGCAAATATTTTCCTATTTTAGTATTCATGTATTTACCAATTGTAAGATGAATATTTCTCCGGTGTATTGTATTACATTTACAAGGTGTTTCTATGTTTATATAGATAATAAAGTCTAAACTTAGACCTAATTATACAAGGAAATAAGGCTAAGTAAAGAGAGGAATATTGACATGCCCCGAACCCAGCTCGCTCGGACCGGTGCGCCTGACAAATGGCCGCACACCTACAAGGCTGAGACCCAGTAGGTGTGCAAGGCCTCAAAACCCGATTCCCAAAGCGGTGAGCTATTAAACTCCTGATCTGAAAAAAAATTAAACAGATTATGAGCTTGACAGCCCAGTAAGCACCCACTAAAAAAAATAAATGGATTATTTACAAAAATCATAAATTATCAAAATCAAAATCAAAATCAGAAATCAAATTTATTTCAAATAAACACATATGTCAAAACCAAGCATATAGGTCCCCCAAACAACTATTACCAAAACAAAATAACAGAATTCATATATTTACCCTCTGTGACCCGAGTCAGAATTATCAAAACTCATATTTTTACCCACGGATATTGGTTTCAAGGATATGTTTGATATAAGTTAGTGTTTTGTCAAATGTTGTTTTATCTAGTGTGAGACAAGTATTTAGGCCTTGTGTGCCTACATGGTTACTGCCTTGTAGGTATGCGGCCGTTTGTCAACGCTTCAGATTCGGGGCGTGACAAATATTTAGACAATAATGCCTAAAATATCAAGTATAATCATTGCTAAAATATCTCAATACTCCCCCACAACCTAACGGGTGGGACACAACCTGAAGCTTGGATCGAAAAAAGTAATGATCCTTTACATGATGTGCCCTTATTCGGCTTGCTTATTTTAGTGAATTATTAAAAAATTTAAGCCTATGATTTTATTATAAAATTTATTTTAATTGGTAATAAGCTTCTATAAATAATGGCATGCATTCAATCTAATGTATTGGTTTTCAAAAATGCATCTTGATGGAAAGTTAGAAATAGTGAATTGATAATATGACATATCATATATTATCTCTTTGTAGTACTAGCGCATAACTAATCATGTTTATGTAATATATTTGTACATTGTTTAGAAATAAAAACAAGTTGATAGAAAGTATGTTTGGAACAATTATTCACTCTAAGACAATGATTCATGACTTGATGTGCCATCCTTAGGCTTACATATCTCGGTGAACTTATTGGAAAGCTTTAGGCCTATTGTTTAATTATAAAATGTACTTTAGTTGGTAATAAGCTTCCTGGAATAGTCATATACATTCAATCTAATGTATTTATGCCATTTTTTTTTTATCAAAACTGCATATCTATAGAGAGCTACAAATAGTGAATTGATAATATGAAATATCATATACTATCTCTTTGTAGACTTAGTGCATGACAAATCATGTTTATGCAATATATTTTTTCATTGTTTCAAAAAATAAAATAAAAAAGTCATTGAGAGAAAGTTCAGAACTATTACTCACTCTAAGGTGATAATCCACGACATGATGTGCCCTCATTACGTATGCTTAACTTAGTGGATGATTGAAAAGCTTTCAACATATAATTTTTAGTATAAAATTTAAGTTAGTTGGTAATAAGCTTTTAAGAATAGTTATATACATCCAATCTAATGTATTTAGGCCATTTTTGTCAAAAATGCATCTTGATGGAGAGTTAGAATTAATGAATTGATAATATGACATACCATATATTATCTCTTTGTAGTCTTAACGCAGGACTAGTTATGTTTATGTAATATTTTTATCTATCATTTGGGAAAGGACACATTGAGAGAAACTTCACAACAATTATTCACTCACAACAATAATCCATGATGTGATATGCCCTTGTTAGGCTTGGTTATTATAGTAAATTATTAAATAGTTTTAACCATATGATTTTATTATAAAATGTAATTTTGTTGGTAATAAGCTTCTAAGAATAATGATATATATATTCAATCTAATGTATTCGTTAGGTCCGGAGGGATAGTGGTGTGTTAATTTTTCGCTCAATCTCTCATGTAATGTAAACACACACTCAATCAAACATGCAAGAGAAAGGAGACACATGAATTAGTTACTCAGTTCATCACAACCTGCCTACGCCTTAGGGGCCGAGCCCGGAGAGAAAAATCTAATAAAAGAGGGAAAGAAAGAAAAGCACAACATTCACTCTCACTCACACAATGACAAAGAATAACCCTCTCTAGATTACCCAATGCCCACTCTCCTTAACCCATGGGCTTGGGTCTCTCACTCGTGGCACACCCTAAATCTTAGAGCATAGGTCTCTTATATAGACATCTCCACATCCCTAATATAGCACTGATAAGTGCTTGTGTGTTAAGAATACAAACTATTCTTTCCTTATGATGAGCATTACTTTTATCAGATTTTAGCGCTAATACATGTGTATTTGTGTTTTTTTTATGCATGTAGGCGTGTGAAGCTAAGTATGAAGGAAAGAAGCCAAAGTAGATCATGAATGCACTATTTGATGAAACTTTGGAAGGAACAAACGCGAAGACACAAGTTGGATTCAAAGATACGTGAATGTGTGCCAATCTCCATGTATTCAAGCAATTACAATGATTTGGAGGGGCACGAAGGCAGTCATGTTTGCGTATCCCAACTTATGCAATGATAGAAAGATCTTCACAAATGAGCCGTTTATTGAAGAAGCGACGCGATCTATGGCATGAACGTGTGTCCGTTTATGTTGCCTCGATAAAAAGTGGATTCGGGAGTGTGTTTGGGCGATCGTAGCAAAATCACTATACTAATTTCATCGTAGCGATTCTGCTTTACAATCGGGTCGAAAAATCGATCAGAGAATCCACACGGGCATGTGAAAATTCCACAGGCCCATGTGGAAATTCCACAGGCCCGTGCGGAAATTCCACAGGCCCGTGCGGAAATTCCACAAGGGTGTGTGGAACATCCACAGGCCCATGCGGATGCCCGATTCCAGCCTTATTTAAGTCGCGATTCAGCCCGATTTTAGGGATCATCTTTCATCTTTTTTCCCATTTTTTCTCCAACTTTTGGTAAGCCGGCGGCTAGGGTTTATAGAGGCTTTGGCAAAGGCTTTTGGAGTGGTTCTATGGCTTCGACACTGCATTTCTCTTGGAAGATAGTTATTGGAAGAGCTTTCGTCGGCACCGATCCGGTGAGGTGTGCCTTAGGCTTGACAAGGGAACCTTTGAAGAGGACAAGGCTAGCTACTCCACAAGACCATCGACACAAATACCGAGGGGAAATTCCTATGGATTTTATGTTTTTACTTTCGATTTCATTATTAACTGTATCCTGCTCCATGGAGAGCTAAACCTCCTAGTGGGTACTTGGACTTGTAAACCCTAGGATGTTATTGCTTCATTGACCTTTTATTATGCTTTCCTTAATTGATGTCTTTAATTGAGTTCCAATCTTGAATGCTTGTTGAATGATTTCTCCCTTAGAGTGACACTATAGTTGAGAGTCAATCTTGGTAGCCTTTGTGGATGAGTGACACACCATGAGGGCTAGAAAATGCTAGATTGGAGGGTCGAGAGGGTGTGTCAAGAGGTAGCGGAGCGTCCCCTTTCCCCTCCGATGTGATTTATCCTACCTCCATTTCCTAGAGTTATTTGCGGGCACAATAGAGTAAAGCGCTAAAGGATGAACTCCGCTAGGGCTTAGTTGCGCAAGCGACACAGTGAAGCTTTGAAGTGAATTTTAGTATCTGGGGATTAATTGTGACTAGGGGTCTTTTGCCTGGACCAAAGGGTTAGATCTGCACATAGGAATAGAGTTTATCACTTGGAATCCCTAGAACTCCATGCAACTTTGCACAGTGTGAGGTGTTGAGACTGAGCTATTTCTCCACCAAGACATAGTGTAGAGTTAGTTATGGTTGACCTTAGGTTTTGGATCGTGTATTTTAGGATTTTCATGACTCACTAAGAATCAGTTAGGAGATATAATAGTTGGTTTTGCACTTGAAGCAATAGTCTTAGGAGGAGTAATGTCCGAGTACCCCACTTCTTATCGATTGCATTTCCTCTCACTTATTTGTGTCTCTCTTTCTAATTTCTTTTATTTTGTCTACATTACATCTTATCAACACAATCATTGATTCATCTTCGCTTGGTTAAGTAGAAATCTTGGTGTTTCTATTCCCTATTCCCTGTGGATACGATACCCACTCACCTGGGATTTATTACTTCGACAAACCCGTGCACTTGCATGTCACATGCAAGGGGTGTGTCAATCACTTTCCTCTCTTAGAATCTCTGCGGCTTCCTAACTTAGACACTTTCCAAAGTTAGGCATTACAACTCTTGCTGTAACCGAGCTTACAACGAGGCCCACCTACTGATCCTACCTGAGTTCTAACTTCTGTTGCAACATAACCTTGCGACGCCCCTAGTTCTCCTTACTGTGCTAGTCCAAATCGATGCAATCAACTCCTCTCGAGCTCTCACTACTAGCAATTAGCTTGCCTCCTCACAACATATTAGCAGGTCCTTCTCCCAAGGATCGCACTCACCAAGGTGCATCTCTATCTCACTAAAGATGGTCTTCAAAGATCTTTAAAATCTTCTTTCCAAACTCGATCTCTATTCATCCAAGTTTGGACTTCAACAATCATCAAACTTTGATCTTCATTCATCCAAAGTTTGGTTTAATTTCAATATCTTATTACTAAACTTGATCTCCTTTCATCCAAGTTTAGCTCGTTAATATCTTCTAAACATGATCTTCATTCATCCAAGCTTGGGTCATCAATCTTCTTCCAAATCTATGCACTTGCCAAAGATAGCTTGTGCCCTTGAATAGCTTGTGTCTTCAAATACCTTGTGTCTTCAAGTAGCTCCACCCATAATTAGCTTTGGATTTTTTTTTCTTCAAATTGCATTGCTAATTATGGTCTTGAGAATCTTCATAGCTTGTTGTTGCCTTTTTATTTTGTTCCGCCAATTAAAATTTACACCAAACTAAAGATCTCCAAATATTGGCCTCCAAGTAATAAAAAGTAATAAATCTCTCATGAGAAGTAGAGTTACCAAAGATAAATTTTATCATCTTGGATCTTACTAAAAATTGAATAAATCATAACTTTAGATTTCTCTTCATGGCTTGCTCTTCAAGAGAGATATTTTCACCTTCATGTTTCTTGCCAAAAATAGTGCATCAAATAATAGCCTTCATGTCTTCAATGTGTGGCACCTCATCTCATTTCCACTTCACCATGTCATGTTATCTTAATTGCCACATCATCGCTTTTGCAACTTCATCATGACTACGTGTCAAATGATGCCAAATGTAGAGCTTAGTTCTCAGTATTTATGCATTTTTTGTCAAAAATGCACCTAGATGGAGAGTTTAAATTAATGACTTGATATTAAGACATATAGTATATTATCTCTTTGTAGTCTTAGTGCATGACAAATCATGTTTATGTGTTACAAAATAGAGGATCCATGGAGGAAATCAAGGGAGCAATAAGACAATCACAAACACACAAGATTTACGAGGTTCTGCAATATGCCTACGTCCTCAGGAGTGGAGCGTCCGTATTCCTCTTATTCACTCATCTCACCTCTCTAGAGAATAAAGACCAAGGTTACATGAATTTATAGCTAAAACTTAAGCTTATCATGATACAAACTCTATCTGAATCCTAACCCTATCTGGATCCCTAAACCTATCAGGATACAAATCCTATCTGAAAGCAATTTACAAGATTACCAAATCATAATCCTAACCAGATACAAATTACCCTTATATCATATCGCGGTAGTGTTGCCCCAGTACTCCATGATGATTGTAAACTGTTAATATATTTTATAGCAATTTGTACACTTAATTGGTATGTATTAGGACCATAATATAAAATTTGATGCTAAATATTGTGTGTTTTCTATTAGTAGACTTAAGACAGTGCTTAAAGACAAGGGAGAGCTAAATAAAGCATTCTAGACTGGAAAAGATGAGTTTGGAGCTCTCTTAGCATTATTAGAACAAGGACAAGGTAAACTGGGTGGCTTAAGGGCAACTTACTCATCGGTCGAAAGTCTAGTCCAGAAGACTTTGTACGAGTGCTTATGCAAGTAAGGGGGAGTCAGAGCTAATCCAGAAGACTTTATGAGCAAGGCTTATGCCCATAAGGACCATCTTGAGGAGCTTACAACTACAAGAGATTCTCGTAAGGGCAGTTGCAAGAAGCTGAATAGTAAAGCTTACAGTCCAATGCTTACACTCGTAAGTTGGACCGTAACAAAATCAGAAGACCTTGCGGATAGGGCTTACAGCCATAAGCGTTCCCTTAAGGCTCGTGACAATCTTCTCCAGCTCTCTAGCAGTCAAATATAAATAAAACTTATGAGGATTTCTAGGGCATTCTCTATTCTATCTTTCTATCTTTTTCGGCTGACTCTTGGAAGTGAAGTTAAGGAAGAAAAGGGTCGAATCTCCAATACTCTAAGGGTGATTTAGAGAGGGATTTGGTCCTACATTCAAGGGGATTGAAGATCATAGCCGTAAAACTAATCTTGACGGCGTGCATGGAAGCTTCTTTGGTGACTCTTTATCCTAATGATTGAAAAGGGGGTTTTCATGGATCTCATGTTTTCCTTTATTCTTTGTATCATGGATGCTTGCCCTCCATTAATGGAGGGCTAATTTGTAGATGTTTGGGCGTAGTTGAACTCTAGGGTTTATTTCTTTGACTTTGGTTGTTAGATCTATGATGCTTTAATTGATTTCATATTTGCAATCATATCTATTTGAATCTAATTACGTGTTTGAATGCTTGGTTGCTGACGAGGCGAAAGCCCTAGCTATTATGTTTGATGTGCTATGTGACAAGTAGAAATACCCACCTAGCATAGGCATGCTGTAATTAGAGGGAATTGTGAGTAAGCCTGGGTATAAGGTACTTTGCAATTATGTGGAGTGGGTTTTAGGAGAAATTGCATTTCTGCTTTGTATTTAGATTAGGGATAATCTCTCTCTATGGGGAAGACTATCTACTTAAGAGATCGTAATTAACTCACAGTAAAGTTTCATAGAGTGTTAATGCGATTATGTGAATGTTTATATTAGCTCTACACCTATTCAGTTACTCTTCACCTGAAAAATAGGGGCTTAGTATAATTCTGGAAACCACTTGGTTCAAGTAGGATTGTATGTTTAGACAACCATTGTACTGTACTCAATAAACCTAGAGGGACGCTATGCCAGGATATCGCTTTTTTCCTTGACTTCCTTCCTACTATTTTCCATATTTTCTTGTTTTTGTTTTCTCTTGTTTACACATGCACTTCACTATTTAGGCTATTTTTCGGATCTAGAATTATTACTAGTACTCACTTTCTTCCTTGTGGACCGATACTATACATTTATGTGCACTTTTATTACTCGATCAGCACATATACTTGCGCCCCTATCATTCCCTAACCTATCAAATCTATGCTCTCCCAATAGGATAGATGTTGTTACTCCACTACACTCCGTTCCCACATCTGCTCATTTACTTGTATATATGAGCCATACACACCAATCTCCACCTTAGCTAATATACTTGATAAGTGCTTGTGTGATATGAATGCGAAGCATTCTTTCCTTATGTTGAGCATTACTTTTCTCGGGTTTTTACACTAACATGTGTGATTTTATGTTACTTTCGTGCAGGTAGGGTTGTGAGGCCGAGTATGAAGGAAAAAAGCCAATGTGGATCACAATGCACCGATTTTAGAGGAAATCTTGCTAAGGTTCAAACGCAAAGACATAGGTCGGGTGCGAGATGCTAGAGTGTGTGCCAACCTCCTCGTATTTGAGTTAGCACAACTATTTGGAGGGGCACAAGGGCAGTCACACTCAAACATTCTGACTTATGCACATAGAACAAGATCTCCACCAACTTGTCCGTCATTAAAGAAGCAAAGTGATCCACAACGTGAACGTGTGCCCGTTTGCGTCACCTCGATGAAAGTATGGACTCAGGAAGTATTTTTAGGGCCAGTCATCGCAGCTAGAACACTGCAGGGCAAATCTTGTAGCGACGCTGTTCACGATCGGTCGAGAAAATAGAAATTCAGAGAATCCACACGGGCGTGTGGAAATTATACACGGTCGTGTGGAAATTCCACATAGGCGTGTGAAAAATCCACAGGCTCGTGTGGTCACCCGATTCTAGCCCTATGTAAAGCCGATTCAGCCCCGATTTCAGTATTCTTTTCTCATCTTTTTCCCAACTTGAGAGAAGATTTCGGCTAGGGTTTGAGAGGTATTGGCTAGGGTTTTAGAGAGGTTCTACGGCTCCGACATCATCATTCCTTAGGAAGAAGGTTGGTAGGGGAGCTTCTGTCGAGGCGTATCCTATACCGGACAAGAGAATCTTTGGACGATGAGTAGAGGACTTTCCATAAGACCATCAACACGACTATGGAGGGGGTTTCTCTATGGATTCATTGCTTTTACATTCTATTTCTTTGATTGTACTTAGCTCCATGGAGAGCTAAACCCCTAGTGGGTACTTGGGTTTTTGTGAACCCTAGGATGTATTTGTTTCATTGAATCTCTTTATTATGCTTTCAATTAATTGATGTTTATTATGAGTTCCAACCTTGAATGCTTGATTGTATGAACATTTCCCCTAGAGTGACACTAGGGTTGAGAGTTCTTGTTGGTAACCTTGTGAATGAGCGTTAGACAATGCTAGGTTGGAGAGGGTTGAGAGGTTGAGTCGAGAGATACAGGAGCGTCCCCTTTCCCCTCCGACGTGATAGATTCTACCTCCGTTCCTCGAGTTCTTTGTGGCCATAACAGAGTGAATGGTCTAAGAGATGACCCTTCGTTGGGGCTTAGTTGAGCGTGCAACGGAGTGAAGCGTTGAGGTGATCTTAGTATCTAGGGCTTAATTGTGGTTAGGGACCTTCCACCTGGACCAAAGGGTTAGGTCTATAATTAGGAAGAGATTTATCACTTGGAATCCCTAGAGCTCATTGCAACTCTATTCGAGTGCGAGGTTGAGGGGTTATTTAATCTCTCCTCCGGAACATGTATAGAGTTAGGCATAGTTGACCTTAGATTTGGAACTATGTATTTAAGGATTTCCACGACTCGCCATTGCATTGATTAGGAAGCATAATAGAGGGTTCTTGCACTTGAAACGATTGTCCTGGGCAGAGCATTATCCGAGTACCCCATCTTTATCGATTGCCTTACCTTCCTCTTTACTCGTACTCTCTTACTTGTTGTTTTTACTTTTGATAATTGAATCATTGTCACACTTATCATTACTGATCTTTCATATAGCTAAGAAACGGATTAAGTGTTTTTATTCCCTATTCCCTGTGGATTCGATACCCGCTCATCCGAGATTATTACTTCGACAAACCCGTGCACTTGCGAGATATACGCAAAGGGATCTTGTTATGTTTTTGGCGCCGTTGCTGTGGAATAGGCGTTTAGAGATACTTTGCACTTTGTTTTCTTAGATATTTCACCATACATTCTATTTCATATCTTCTTATTTTATCATCGTTCTGATTTCTTTTTCTTTTTTATTGGGTGCTGCTCTAGGTTATGACCCGAGGGAATCCCTCAATATTGATTGAAGGAGATCCTGAGCTTGAACGTACACTTAGAAGAAAAGTGAAAGAGCCTGTGCGAGAACAGTCTAATTTAGCTGATTTGGAAGTGGAAGGATCTGAAAACATGGCAGAACAGAACGAGCAACAGCGGACATTATCTGATTATGCCTGACCTTCAGTGTTGGGGACACAATCGAGCATTGTGCGTCCCCTGATCACAGCTCAGAACTTTGAGCTGAAGCCGGCATTCATCCACATGTTGCAGCAATCCGTACAGTTCAACGGTTTGGCCAATTAGGATCCAAATAGTCATATAAAGAGTTTTCTCGAGGTAAGTGATATGCTGAAGATAAACGGAGTGACGGATGATGCCATCAAGTTGAGAGCCTTCCCATTTTCCCTAAAGGGGAGAGCGAAGCAGTGGCGACACTCATTACCTAGAGCATCAATTACCACATGGGAGGAGATGGTAGAAGCTTTTCTTGCCCGTTATTTCCCTCCCTGAAAATCAGCAAAGCTTCGGAATGAGATCTCATCCTTTGTTCAGTTGGAATTGGAGTCTCTATTCGAGACATGGTAAAGGTTCAAGGAACTCCTTAGAAAGTGCTTGCAACACGGATTTCTGGAGTGGATGATTGTTCAGACCTTTTACAACAGTTTGAATCCGAGTACAAGGCAACTCTTGGATGCGGCAGCAGGAGGTACTTTAGGTAGCAAGACCCCCGATGAGGCCCGTCAATTAATTGAGGAAATGGGGCTAAACAGCTACCAATGGAATGCTAGGGAGAAGAAAAAGGTGGTCGGTCTCCATGAAATAGATGCGGTAACTTCATTGGCGGCTCAAGTGGAAAATTTGAGTAAGAAGTTAGATCTTCTAACTCCAAATAGAGTGGCGGCCGTGACTAATTGCACTGGGTGTGGTGGAGGACATACTCCCTCCGATTGCCCGATCTCTATCGGTGATGTTTCTTCGGTGGAGAATGTTGATTTTGTAGGTAATGGCATGAGACCTCAAGGAAACCCATATAGCAATACCTACAATTCTGGTTGGAAGAATCATCCAAATTTCTCATGGAGTAATCAGGGTCCACAAAAGGCTATGGGGCCACCGGGTTTCCAACAACAACAATAAGCCCCTTAGGTGGAAAACAGAGTCTCAGGTTTGGAAACCCGAATGAATGACTTAGAAAAGCACTTGACTAGATTTGTACAATCTGCAAATACAAGGTTTGAATCAGTCGAGGCTACACTTTGCAACCACACCGCCTCTTTGCATAACCTTGAAAATCAAGTGGGGTAAATTGTGAAGTCTCTCTCTGAAAGGCCACATGGAAGCTTGCCGAGCAATACAGAAACCAACCCTAGAGAGCATGTGAAGGCGATCACTTTGAGAAGTGGTCGTGAGGTTGAAGGTAGGTTTCCGAGTGAGAAGCCAAAAGAACACGCACCCGAGGTTATAGAGGTGGAAGAGGGAACAAGCAAAGAGAAAGAGGTGGCATCCCCACCTTTCAAGCCAAGAATCCCTTATCCATCTAGATTGAAAAATGACCAAGGGGATAAATAGTACAAGAAGTTCCTAAGTTTGTTCAAACAACTCCACATCAATATTCCTTTTATTGAGGCATTGGCCCAAATGCCTAATTATGCGAAGTTCTTGAAAGACTTGTTGACTAACAAGATGAAATTGGAAGAAAGTGCTTCAGTGGTTTTAGATGCTTTATGTTCGGTGGTATTGCAAAAGAACATGCTGAACAAGAAGAAAGACCCGGGACGCTTCATCATTCAGTTTAATATTGGCAATCTAGGTGAGGAAATGACATTGGCGGACTCAGGAGCCAGTATCAACATTATGCCATACACCTTCTTTCAAAAGCTAGGCTTGGGTGAGCCTAGGCCTACTCGGATGACTTTACAACTAGCGGATCAAACAGTATGACATCCGAGAGGCATCATTGAAGACGTGCTTGTCAAGGTGGACAAGTACATTTTTCCGGTTGACTTTGTAGTGCTAGACGTTGATGAGGATGCGGATGTACCTTTGATACTTGGGAGACTGTTCTTGCGGACTTCCAAGGCATTGATTGACATGGACGGCGGAGAGCTAACTTTGAGGGTTGGAGATGACAAGCTCACATACCGCCTTCTTTGAAGCCATGCGGCATTCTCTTGATTTCGATGATACTTTTATACTTTCTAGACACTACTCGATGAGATTGTTGATGAATACATGCGAGGAAATGTTCAAATCCGGATCTATACGAAAGGGTTTGTTTCGACCAAAGAGGAGGATTATGAAGAAGTAATGATGCTTGGTTCGACGGAAGAAGTACCATCTAACCCGGGGATCTTGTAGAAGGTGCTCCGGAAAATAAAGAGGGCTAGGAGACACCACCAGAAATACTCCAAGTCTATTGGAGACGTACGTGAACCAATGAAGTTGGACGAATCATTGTTAGGTGGTCCGAAGCCCGATAATTCACCTTCTACCCTCAAGAGACTTTGCACATCATGCTTTCAAGCCATGGGTAAGAGGGCAACTATCATTCATGAACCCCCGTGAGATAAGACAAGGTACGTCAAGCTTAGTGACGTTAAACAAGCGCTTCTTGGGAGGCAACCCAAGTGTTTACTGTTTTCTTATCTTCTAGTTTAGTTTGTTTGCATGAATAAATTGTTAAGTGTTGGTGTCTTGATTTTTAGATGCTTGTGCTGAGATTTTCTTATGAACTTTGAATATTCATCGTGTGTTTTCATGTGGAAATTGGTGAAGTTATGTCGTTTGAGTTTTATTCCATGTTTTTTTCACTAGTAAAACTCGCATACTAGGGTAGGCTCTGAGTGTGTAAACATGTTCAGAAACTTTCTGCAGAGCCTGTAGGTTTTTCTAAGGCATCAAGTGAAGACGCACGGGCGTGTGGAATTTCCGTACGCCCGTGGATTTGTATTGCGAGCTCATCCAGAGAAGGCACAGGGCGCGTCGATCGCCTCGTGAACGACCATCATGCAATATCACACACCCGTGGGTAATTTCCACACGGGCGTGAATTCCTGCAGTTTGGCCGATTATCCCGAGAGCACAGCAGGCGTGAACTCGCCCCTGTGGGCGACCTTGTGAAATGTACACGTAGAGTGGGCTAATTTCACACGCCTGCGTGAAACTCTCGGAGGAGCCCTTTTCATCCCGAGAAGACACAGGGGCATGTGGGTGGCCTTGTGAGTTGGTCATGTGAATGTCCACGCCCGTGTGGAATTTCCGCACTAGCGTTTGGAACACTTAGCGATTTTTCTCGGATGTCCAAAGAGCCACAGGGGCATGCGGCTGCCCCTGTGGGTCGGGCGCACGGGCGTGGGTATTTTCTGCACGCCCGTCCGAGTGCATTCAGAGACAGTGCCAGTTTCTCCAGAGAGCGCACATGGGCGTGCATCTGCCCATGCGGAGCTCTCTTGATTAGGAGCACGGGCGTGCGTAATTTCCGCACACGCCTGCAATTGCGCAGAATTCCAAGAGGCGCGAGTCTTCCTATAAAAATCCTTGCATGCTCTCTTCCTTTTCATCTTCAACCGCCTGAAAACTGTTTCTGATCATATTGCCGACCTCTCATCGTTGTTTTGGAGGATTTTTCTTCGCATATCGTGCCGATTTTCAGAGTTTCCGCATTTATTTCATCGGTAACCTTTTTATCCTATTTTCTTCGCCAACTCTTGTTTTTCACAGATTAAATATCTGTAAGTGCGAATTTTCATTTTTACAATGCATGGTGCATGTTTATAAAGCGTCTAGACGAGGTTTTAAGTTAAATTCTTGAGAATTGTTGTGCACCCTGCATGGGTTTTTTCACGCCCAGCACCTACACGAGCGTGGGTAATTTCCACAAGCCCGTGGAATTCTCGCAGATAACGCTTTTGAGCTTCTTTTGATCATTTTCCTCTTTTTGTACTACTGTATGGCACCCTCGCGTAAAGAAGAACGAAGTAAAGCATCTCAGAGTCACCCCACACGAGCCAATACACATGGAATTTTCAAATCCCGAGCATCAAGCTCGATTTGAGAGACTTTCAGCACTTGGTTTTGGTCAGACTTGTTTTGTGGATTTGTAAGCGCTGAGAGATATTCAGCTGGGTGATGAGCTAGCTGATGAGATCGATGATATGTTAGCAGTAGGAAGCTGGAGGAGGTTACTGACGATTCTTGAGCCGGCTTACCGGGCATTGACGCTCGAGTTTTTAGCGTCTTTTGAGTTGAGGCATGGGAGAATTGACACTATGGAAGCTATACAGTTTCGAGCATTCGGACATCCATTTTCTATGAGTGTCACTGAGTTTTCGATTCGGATGGGCCTGCATGACATCACATATACCAGTACAGAGGAGTATGGATGTTTACCTGTGGATTTTCCAGTATTAGTGACTCCAGACTATGCGTATAGGGTCCTATGTGGATAGGGGATGATTGAACTGGGAATTTTGAAGGCCACCAGTCTATCCCGGTTGAGCTACAGGTATTTGCACGCGGTCCTCTGCAGGTCTGTGTCAGGTCAAGGCAATAACACAGCTGCTCTGACCAGGCAGGACTTATTCTTTTTATACTCCATGGTCCGCAATGTGCCGATTCACTTGGGGTGCATAGTGGCTGATGTTCTTAGGTACCAGGGTCAATCTGCGAGAGTGGGATTATTATTTGCTGGCCCTTACATTACCAGACTCATCTTGGGGATGGGTTTGGTAGATGCTTTACGTGGTGTTGAGAGGATAGTTGTGCCTATACCTCTTACGTTTGAGACGATCATGATGATGGGGTTGGTAAGGAGATGTGGGCCAGGGGTCTATATTATTGCTTCAGCTACCCCAGAGACCGCTGGGAGCAGAGGGGATAAAGTGGAGATTCCGGACAGGTTCCCAGATCCCGTGCAGCACAGGGGCCTCGAGCTTATGATCGTATTGAGAGGCTTGAGAGCGATGTGAGAGAGATTCAGACCGAGATAGCGGAGCTCCACGCGATACAGTCAGCTCAGTATATAGATCTTATGGCCCGTTTCGACTTCCTACGAGATCTATTGAGATCCAGACCCTCGGCACCTCCAGCATCCCCATCACCTATTCTAGCACCACAGGATCCACCATGTGCTTCTCCACCACCACCAGCAGCAGAGGAAACGACAGAGCGTGACACCGATATTTGACTTTATTTTTCTGCATTTTCTTTATTTTGCATTTTATTTTAGACTTGTTCACTCAGAAAGGATTCTCCTTCTGAGTTTATTTTCATTTTGCATCTCGAGTTGCATTCATTGCTTTTCTTTTATATACTCGAGTTATTTTTTTGTTTTTCCTTGTGCTTCACCGAATCCCCCTCGTGTATGCGTGTAGATGGTCTTGTCATCTTGGGGAATTGAGACTTTTGTCATGGGCACGGCCAAAAGTGCTTTTGGGCACTTGGCCGTGTGAGCTTCAAAACCCGTTGGAACATTACTCCCAAGGACTTAGCTTCATCAAACGCGACACTAGGAGTCAGGGGAGTATTGTTTTGATTGCTTCTCCCACATATATTCTTCATTAATATATATTTTGAGTGAGCTTGAATATGTACATTGGGGACAATGTACAACTTAAGTGTGGGGGGGAGTTTCATAGTGCACACATCCTTTTTATTGTTCTTGATTGATATACATGCTCACATAGCCAATGCCGGTTCACCTTAGTTACAATGATTGTATTCTTGAGTTTAGGAGAAATTTTAACATTAAATGTTTTCATGCTCTAGTTCTTGCTTGAATTTCTAGGAATTTTTACCCGATTTACACTCAGTGCACTACTCACTCTTTAAACTCTATTGGAAAGTCATGTTCGATGTTAAAGGGACTAGTTATAGTTGTTTCTTGTGTTAAAAAGAAATGGAAAATGAAAAGAAAGAAAAAAAATAGTTTTATTGTTTATTTGTGCTTGTTTGGTGGAAAGAGCTACCACCTATGAAGTATGAAGCTACTCTCATAAGTCGGATACTAGCTATGCCCTAATGAGAGAAAGAGCTATCTCATAGGATGAGTGAAAGCTACCACTCCAGTAGAAAGAGCTACCACCTCGAAAGTGTGAAAGCCACCTTAGCGGCCGCTTTGGAAAGGACTACCTTAGAGGATGTGTGAAGCTACTACCATCTTTGAAATTGTTGTCACTTTGGTAGATAAATAAGTCCCTTGTACTTAGAACTTTGAGGAGTATACCTTGGGTTGTTTTGAGTGAGTTCACACACGTACACGATTTCAGGTTTGTTGTCCTTATTTATTCAAGTTTTTAGCTAGAGCTTTGATTTTTTGTATTTAATTTTGAAATTTCCCTTACTTGTAGAATGCTCTCTCTGTACACTTTGGTGAGTATTACTTTTCTCAGGTTTTTACACTAACATGTGTGATTTTATGTTACTTTCGTGCAGGTAGGGTTGTAAGGCCGAGTATGAAGGAAAGAAGCCAATGTGGATCATAATGCACCTATTTTGGAGGAAATCTTGCTAAGGTTCAAACGCGAAGACATAGGTCGGGTGCGAGATGCTAGAGTGTGTGCCAACCTCCTCGTATTTGAGTTAGCACAACCATTTGGAGGGGCACAAGGGCAGTCACACTCAAACATTCCGACTTATGCACATAGAACAAGATCTCCACCAACTTGTCCGTCATTAAAGAAGCAAAGCGATCCACCACGTGAATGTGTGCCCGTTTTCATCACCTCGATGAAAGTATAGACTCAGAAAGTATTTTAGGCCAGGTATTGCAGCGGCAAAATGTAGCAAATTACTGTAGTAACACTGTTCACAGCCGGCCGAGAAAACAGGAATTCAGAGAATCCACACGGGCGTGTGGAAATTATACACGGTCGTGTGGAAATTCCACATGGGCGTGTGAAAAATCCACAAGCCCGTGTGGTCACCCGATTCCAGCCCTATTTAAAGCCGATTCAACCCCGATTTCAGTATTCTTTTCTCCATCTTTTCCCCAACTTGAGAGAGGGTTTTGGCTAGGGTTTTGAGAGGTATTAGCTATTGTTCTGGAGAGGTTCTACC
The DNA here is from genome assembly GCF_009730915.1 of Dioscorea cayenensis subsp. rotundata. Classification (NCBI taxonomy): domain Eukaryota; kingdom Viridiplantae; phylum Streptophyta; class Magnoliopsida; order Dioscoreales; family Dioscoreaceae; genus Dioscorea; species Dioscorea cayenensis. The sequence goes on along the minus strand of NC_052479.1, from coordinate 19,093,789 downwards.
ACTCCGACATCATCATTCCTTAGTAAGAAGGTTGGTAGGGGAGCTTCCGTCGAGGCGTATCCTATACCGGACAAGAGAATCTTTGGATGACGAGTAGAGGACTTTCCACAAGACCATCAACACGACTATCAAGAGGGTTTCTCTATGGATTCATTGCTTTTACATTCTATTTCTTTGATTGTACTTAGCTCCATGGAGAGCTAAACCCCTAGTGGGTACTTGGGTATTTGTGAACCCTAGGATGTATTTGTTTCATTGAATCTCTTTATTATGCTTTCAATTAATTGATGTTTATTGTGAGTTCCAACCTTGAAATGCTTGATTGTATGAACATTTCCCCTAGAGTGACACTAGGGTTGAGAGTTCTTGTTGGTAACCTTGTGAGTGAGTGACACACCACGAGCGTTAGACAAAAGCTAGGTTGGAGAGGGGTTGAGAGGGTGAGTCGAGAGTGCAGGGAGCGCCCCTTTCCCCTCCGACGTGATAGATTCTACCACCGCTCCTCGAGTTCTTTTCGTGCCATAATAGAGTGAATGGTCTAAGATATGTCCCTCCGTCTGCGGGCTTAGTTGCACGTGCAATGGAGTGAAGCGTTGAGGTGATCTTAGTATCTAGGGATTAATTATGGTTAGGGACCTTCCACCTGGACGAAAGGGTTAGTTCTATAATTAGGAAGAGATTTATCACTTGGAATCCCTAGAGGTCATTGCAACTCTATTCGAAAGTGCGAGGTTGAGAGGTTATTTAACTCTCCTCCGGGACATGTATAGAGTTAGGCATAGTTGACCTTAGATTTGGGACTATGTATTTAAGGATTTCCACGACTCACCATTGCATTGATTAGGAAGCATAATAGAGGGTTCTTGCACTTGAAACGATTATCCTGGGTGGAGCATTATCCGAGTACCCCATCTTTCTCGATTGCCTTACCTTCCTCTTTACTCGTACTCTCTTACTTGTTGTTTTTACTTTTGAGAATTGAATCATTGTCACACTTATCATTACTGATCTTTCACATAGCTAAGAAGCGGATTAAGTGTTTATATTCCCTATTCCCTGTGGATTCGATACCCGCTCATCCGGGATTATTACTTTGACAAACCCGTGCACTTGCCGGATATACGCAAGGGGATCTTGTCAATACTCCCTAAAGATATAAACCATGGAGCTTCTTATCTTTTAGATAGGTTGAGTGTCATGTTTCTTTAGTATTGGAGACATTGATCAAGTCCAAGCAATGCTTGAACTTCTCTGTAGTGATAGCCATGATCTGATTTTTCAACTGTAACTGCAACTCCACCTACAACTGTACTTCCCATCAACGTGTAGATATTCCTTGCACTCCTTTCCCCTTTCATCACTACCAAACCATCGTTACTCACCGTAATGCAATCCTTTTAGGTTATATAGTCAAAGCTGTTTCCATTGCAAAGTATCCAGAGAAATCATATTCTTCTTTAATATTGAAGCATGTCTAACATCACATAAAATCCGAACAACACCATTATGCATCTGAATCTTGATCAGCCCCTTTCCTAGCAATACCACACACTTTATCATTGCCCGATGTAGACAAAACCAAAATCCCCTTATTTACAAGAACCAAACTAGTCCTTGTTCGATTTCATGTGAAATGAACATCTTGTATCCAAAATCCATAAATCTGAGGTTTAACATGATGAAACTGAAAGCAGATCCCCATCATTACAATCTGAATCACCATTCTAGATCACATTAGCAAACTTTGATGAATCACCATTCTTTTCATCAATCTGTTGCTTCTTGTTTGGATAGTCATTTCTAATATGCCCCATCAGTTGACAATATAACATTTACACAGATTTTCTAACTCTAGAATTCCTTTTGCTAAAACCATCTTTTCCTGGCCTTCTCCTAGTTTCTTAGTTACCTTTCATATACATCATTTCAGTTTGAGAACCTTCAGCATTATTCCACTTCTGCTGATTGTAGACCAACAATGCTATAGTGATCTCATCTACATTGATTGTATCTTTCCCCCATGTGAGTGTAGTCACCTTATGCTCATACGAAGGCGGTAAAGAACACAACAAAATCATAGCTTTATCTTCACCTTCAATTCTAACCTTTATTCTCTATAAATCACTAATCGTGTGATTGAAGAAATTGATATATTGTAGCATATCTGCATCCTCCTGGATCTACAGTCCGTATAGTTTCTGCTTCATATACAACTTATTTATCAGCAACTTTGACATATATTGACTCTCAAATTTCTTCCAGGCCTTCATTTGAGATAAGAGATCCATGACGTGATAGATAAGATCATCTGCCAAATACAACTAAATAAGTACAGCTGTTCTTGTTTGTAAATCCACCCAGACCTGGTTTTCTAAACCTTGAGGCTTTATATCTTCCAATACTCTCAACATCCCTTGCTGCACTAGCAAATTTGTTACCCTCCACTGCTACATCCAAAATTCCCAATTCCATTGAACCTTTCCACATTGAATTTTATAATGGAGTTCATCTTGCCAATAAAACATCTCTCTGATACTACTTGTTAGAAAAATAAATGATCTACTAGGGAAATCAAGAGATCAATAAGACAATCACAAGCACACAAGATTTACAAAGTTTGGCAATGTGTCTACATCATGAGAATGGAGTGGCCGTATTCCTCTTATTCACTCGTCTCACTTCTCTAAAGACAAAAGACCAGAGTTACATGAATTTATAGGTAAAACCTAAGCTTATCTGGATACAAACCCTATCTTAATCCTAACCCTATCTAGATCCTAAATCCATATCCTAAACCTATTTGGATACAATTTAAAAGATTACCAAATCATAATCCTAATAAATTACAGATTACCCTTGTATTCTACTACGGGGTGTTGTCCTAACACCCCCAACCTATCAAATAGATGCTCTCCCAATAGGACAGATATCATTGCTCCACTCCACTCCATTCCCACATCTGCTCGTTTGCTTGTGTATATGAGCCACACACAACATTATGTAATATATTTGTGTATTGTTTCTAAAAAATACACTGAGACAAAGCTCAGAACAATTATTCACTTTAGGATAATAATCCATAGCATGATGTGCCCTCTTTAGGGTTGCTTATATTACTAAATTATTCAAAAGTTTTAATCTTGTGTTTTTATTATATAATACATTTTAGTTGGTAATAAGCTTTTGGCAATAGTAATATATATTCAATATAATGTATTTACGCAATTTTTGTCAAAACATGCATGTCGATGGAGAGTTAGAAATAATGAATTGGTAATATGGCATATCATATATTTATCTCTTTGTAGTTTTAGTGCATGATTATGTAATATATTTGTGCACTGTTTTGGAAAAGACACATTGAGAGAAAGCTTAGAACAATCATTCACTCTAAGACAATGATCTATGACATAATGTTCACTTATTACTCTTACTTATATTTGTGAATTATTGAAAAGCTTTCAGCATATGATTTTATTGTAAAATGTATTTTAGTTGGTAATAACTAATAAGCTTCTAAGAATAGTGATATATATTCAATCTAATGTATTTATGCCATTTTTGTCAAAAATGTATCATGAGGGAGAGTTAGAAATAATGAATTGATAATATGACATTTTATATATTATCTCTTTGTAGTCTTAGTGTATGACAAATCATATTTATGCAACATATTTGTGTATTATTTCTAAAAAAACATGTTGAGCAAAGTTCAGAACAATTATAAATGATTCATGACATGATATATATGTCCTCATTAGGGTTGCTTATCTCAATAAATTATTGAAAAGTTTAAAGCTTATGATTATATTGTAAACTGTATTTTAGTCTGCAATTAGCTTAAAGGAATAGTGAAATACATTCAATCTAATGTATTTATGGCAATTTGTTTTCAAAAATATATGTTGATGGAGAGTTAGAAATAATGAACTAATAATATCAATGTTTTCAAAACTGGACCGGACCAGCCGGTTCAACCAATTCAACCGGGAATTAGGCATCAGCCCAGTCCAATCACATACATTAAATTTGTATTTTGTTGACCCGTGGTTGAACCACTTTTGAATCGGCAACCGGTGAACCAGTTTAATCGGACCAAACTAAACAATGGTTGATTACTTTACTTGGTTTACTAACTTTACTATATAGTTTGTAGTATTTACACATTTCACAAGGGCAACTTTTGAGTTTTTAACCAAGTATCCAAGATTCCAACCCATCATCTTTCTTTCAACTCTCTTTACCAAAAATAGAAATACCCTAGCTTTTGTTCTACACCTTTCTCACTCTTGAACAGGAGAAGGCTGAGAAGCTGCGCCTCTTGTTACTCTTTCTAATCACCAGTGAGTTGTTAATCACTTAAATCTTTGATTCTTTCCCACTAAATCCATGATGATTTTCTATTATTTTTCAATTGATTCTTTGCTCAATGTTGAATGGTTTATTTGATCTCCATTTAATTTAGTTTGTCATTGGAAAGCCTTATTGGAAATATGAGAATAGAAGCCATTAGCATCTTGGTTTCCAAACACTAACTAATGTATGACAATAGAGCAACATGAATAGAAACTTTCTAATGGCCAAACTACTAAATTTCTAGTGATGCTTCTTGAAAATATCAATTCATTGGTTCATATCTTTGAACACTAATTAGAATATAGCAATAGTACAAAATGAATAGAAATATTAGAGTCACCAAAGTACCAAAATTTTAGTGATGTTTTTTAGACTTACATGTTTTTGTTATGGCTCCAAAGAATGGAATAGTGAAGGAAGTCCTCAGTGGGATCAAACCATAGACCATATCTCTCCTTCCTCACTACACAAGTGCTACCATTTCCATACACATTAGTTTGCACTCTCCACTCCCTCTCACATTACATAAGAACTCGAAGCCCAACTCATTAATAAAATTCAGAGAATAAACATCAAGCAATAACCATGATTTTTGAATCCAAAGCCCAATACATATAAAAATAAGAGAAAACTGCTTCACAAAATGAAGTTTTGAACTATACATATTCATAAAATTCATTAATTATTATACCATATGTGTGAGTGCATATATATTTGTATATCATGAGCTTCATCACGGACCTCACATTACCCGTTTAATTATTAACCGTACTAGTCTTGTGACATGTAACTATTAGTATCATATATATATCCCATATGCAAATTGCAAAACAAGGTCATTAATTGAAAAGAGGCAAATATATAATTAACTCACACTCTAATTAATTAAGTTACATATATATTACAAAATTTCTCTGAAGTTGGAAAACTAAGGTTCTGTTTTTAAAATTTTCATAAATGAGTTCTTCATATTTTCATGTTTCATAGTTTACTTAAATTTAGATGTTAAAATTCGGGAATGGAAGAAACTAACAGCAACTCGGCACCATCAAGGGCAACACTGTTATTAGCTTCGGCAACACCTAGTCAAACTTTAAATGAGCAATCTTCTCGATCTATTCGTTCAAAATCTGATCCAGCGCTAGCTCATATCATTGAATCAAGAAGTCATTATGATGCTTATTTGTAATTTTTGTGTTAAAGTGGTGAAAGGTGGAGGTATCCATACAATGAAAATGCATTTTGCTAGACAAATGGGTGAAATAGGGGCAAGCAAGAAAGTTCCTAGGGATATTCGTTATAGGATGCAAGAAAGCTTAAGGGAATTTCAAGAACAAAAATTGGCTAATGGAAGGGAAATAATGAATCCATTTGGGCGAAGTGTGCATCTATTTGAAGGTGACATGCAAGGACTGAATATTAAAAGTCTTAAAGATAATGGGCCTAGTGATTTATCAAGAAAAAAAGAAAAAAAATGGGAATTGCATCTTATTTTCCTAGTGGTAGTAAAATTGGATCACAACCCACTATTAAGGCAACATTGCAAAGCAAAGAAAGGTGGCATGAAGTGGACTTAGATATTGCCTGGTTTTTCTATGACGCTTGCATTCCAATAAATGCTGTAAATTCATTTTATTTTCAGCCAATGATTAATGCGATAGCATGTATAGATTTGGGATACAAATGTCCTACATATCATGCTTTGCGAACCAATTTGTTGGAGGAGTCAATTGCAATTGCTTGTTGACACTTATCGAAGTAATTGTGAAGATTATGGATGCACAATAATGGGAGAGGTTAGAAGGATATTTGATAAAGATCTTTGATCAATTTTCTTGTGTATTCTCTGAAAGGAATATCTTTCATCAAATCTGTTGATGCATCAGACATAATTTCTGATGCTCAAACACTTTGCGATTTGTTTGCTAAGATTGTTAAGATTGTTGGTTGGAAAAATATGGTTCATGTTGTCACAGATAATGCAGCAAATTATAAAGCAACATGATGTTTGCTTAATTAGAAGTATCATAGTATCTTGTGGACATTATATGCTACTCATTGTATAAATTTGATGTTGAAGAATATTGTTAAAATGCCTCATATAGAAAATCTAGCACGACGTGCATCTTCTATACCCATTTTTGTTATAATCACAAGTGGACTTTGAGTTGGTTGAGAAACATTAAAGGCTGGATTGAGATTCTTAGACTTGGCAATACTCGTTTTGCAACAACTTTTATTGCTTTGAAGAGTCTTCAAGATCACAAATGTGATTTGCAAGCTATGATTACTTCTAGAGATTTTCTTGTTTGGAATGGGTCCACGACAAAGAAAGTAAAAGAAGTTCAAACTATTGTCTTAGATAATCAATTTTGGAATAATTTCTTGATAGTTGTCAAAATTGTGTCTCCGCTTGTATGGTTACTACAAATTGTACATCCTGATGAAAGGCCTTCTATGTGTTATGTTTATGAGGGAATGATTAGAGCAACTAAAGCTATAAAAGAGACATTTAAATATGTAAGGAGATTGTAACAACCTTATATCTCAATTTTGGAAAAACGAATGGGAGCATCAATTGCATCAAGATATTCATGCCGCTGCATTTTGGTTGAATCCAACATTCCAATATGATAAAGACAATTTGCCAATCACCGGATGTCACACATGGGTTTATAACCATAATTAGCAATCTCACATTGCACCAAACCATCACAGAATGATAGTTGAATCTTCTTCTTTCCGAGAACGAATGGGTCACTTTGGAAATACTCTAACCCAATCTTCTAGCAAAAATACAAGGCAAGGTATAATAATATATTGATGAACTCTTTTTTTTTAATCGGTTAGCTTGATATTTCATGAGGAATATTAAAGTTGTTTTTTCTTATTTAGATGAATGGTGGAGGTTTTTTGGACATAGTGCTCCTAATTTACAAAAATTGGCTATCAAAATTCTTAGTCAAACATCTTTTTCCTTTGGATGTAAAAGAAATTGGAGTGTATTTGAGAGGATACACACCAAACGGAGGAATAGGTTGGTGCATGAAAGATCTAGTGATCTTGTCTATATTCATTACAATCTTCATTTGAAAAATATGTAGGTAGCTAATTTATATGTTATTTATTTATCTAAATAAATTTGACACCTTATTATAATTTTGACAAATTATTTTTTATCTGTAGGAACTTCAACAAGAGCAACTCTTTAGATCCTATTGATTATGAGTGTATTGACAAAATTGATACTTGGGTTATTGAAAATGAGGCTCCACGGTAATCTTGAAGAGTTGGAAACATGGTTGCTTAAGGGGAAGGAGAAAGTCAAGAACAAGGAGAAGGAGGACAAAATGAAGGTGTTCAAAATATCAGTGGTAAGCATTACGCAATTAGTATGATTGCGAGGTAAAGTTTACATTACATTGAATATAATTTGCTTATGAACAATATGTCTTTTTGATAGATTCACCCAATTATGATGATAAGGATGCTTTGATGGTTCAAGATGGAATTAATTTTTCATCCTTTGATATCAACCAAGGCAACTTGGAAGAGAAATTCATGCCAACATTGATTATGAATGAGATAAGTGAATATGAGATTCAGGGTCAATGAGAATGGTGTTATCTTCCTAATTTTCTTGCTTGCCTTCCAATTTGAAAAATTATGTTATGGATTGCTTTTTGAAACATGAGCTTCTTTTTGTTGTTGTGGTTGTATCTTATTATCTTCCCTAGGGTTGTGAACTTGTTTGATTAGATTTTTAATTTCAAATTGAGAACATGAGTTTCTTGTTGTTGTTGTGGTGGCAGTGGTGGCTATGAACATTATATAGATTGTGGTCGTATTTTATTTTTTTTCACATGGTTGTGAACTTGTTTGATTATATTTGTTATTTTCGATTTGAGAATATGAGTTTCTTGCGTAGTAGTGGTTGTTGTTGTTGCTGTTAACATCTTGTATTTTATTTTCTTTCTCATGCTTGCGAACCTATTGTATTTTATTTTATATCTCCTAGTTGTGGACTTCTTGAATGGTTTTATAAATCTAAAAATTGAATTTTAGGTAAAAGTTAACAAGTTGCGAATCGGGATAATAGAACATTGACCTTATATTATCATGCTTATAGAATTATTTTTTATATCTATTATTTTTTTTTATGTTATATATAGTTTTATATTTTTTTATGATTTTTTCTTAATTTTTTAAGTTTTTCAAAAATTTCTTCTTTTTAATATATTTATTTTAAAAATAATTAAATTAATTGACTCTTTCTGTTGAACCGATTGAACCGTGAACAGACCACCCAACCAGTTCGGTGACCAGTCAGGTTATTAAAACATTGGATGATATGACGTATTACATACTATCTCTTTGTAGTTTTACCACATGGCAAATCATGCTCATTCAATTTATTTGTGCTTTACTTCTAAAAAAAACATGTTGTGAGAAAGTTAAAAACAATTATTCACTTAGCATAATGATTCATGACATGATGTGCCCTCAAGTTGTTTATCTTAGTAAATTTATTATAACTAGGCAAATTCTCTTACTTTGCTTCGTTTTTTTTTTTTGTTTTTTCTTTACAATTTTGATGTTTGTAAGGCAATATTGCATATAGACATAATTTCAAATAAAATATTTTAATTGATGAAATTATAACATCATGCATAGAGTTTTAAAGAGAAAATAAGTAAAGCAAATGTAAATGAAGCAATACCCAGCAGAAGAACTATTCAAAAAATAAAAATAAAAAACAGAATAGAAATGAAAGGGTAAAAAAAATTTAATTACATAATAATAGATATCACAACCTCTTCTACAACTCATTAAACAAATTAAAATCAATGATCATATTTTAGAAATACATCTAGTTTATGGAGTTTTAGTATCTTTCATCCTTTAATATTCTATATTTCGGTATCTTAAATTTTTTTCTGATTTGCCTAGATATAATCCAAGATAAATGATCATTTTCAATTATGACTTGTGAATTGACTAAAAGAAATCATGATTTGATAACTCCCTATGGACATACATTTATCACAAAACAAATATTTTCAATCATCATAATTGGTTTTGAAAGGTTTTATGGAGTATTTAATGCAAAATTAATGAAAACATTTAAATCTTTCTATTACTAATTTCATAATTAATGCAAACAAATATTTAAGTACAATAATATTTTTTTTAAAAATCATAATTATTCCTTGAAATGCTCTCGAGCCAGATTATACATCTACATGTATAGAAATTTTAATCCAATGATTTTATTATAAAATGTATTTTAATCGGTAATAAACTTCTATGAATAGTGACATACATTCAATCTAATATATTCATGCTATTTTTCTATGCCATTTTTTCAAATGGAGAGTTAGAAACCATGGATTGATAATATGGCATAGCATATATTTTCTGTTTTAGGCCTTAGTGTTATCTTGTAATAATAATAATAAATAATAATAATAATAATAATGCCCATATGTGGCTTTTTTTTAATATTTTTTAATTAATTACTAAAATGAGCATGTCCGTAATTATTTATGAACATGCACATTTTTATTTTTTTAATATTAAAATTTTATTTTATTTTCTAAAATCATGGGTCCCACTAGTTTTTTTTAAATAAATAACAGTTTTACATTCAAGTCCTTATAGTTTTATAATATTTTTTATAACTTGTTTTTTCCCACTTCTACTCTCATATTTCTACTTTCACTAATTTTAACAGATAAAAATTATTGTGTTATCGGTCAAAATGTCAAAATTTCAACAGATAAAAATTACTGTAGTTAAAATTTTAATAGGTAAAAATTAAAATTATGTTCAAATATTAGAAAAGTCAAACATGCGATTGTTGGGATAGATGGAGAGTATCATTGGGTGGTTGATGGGATGAATTATTGGATCAAATGGCATAATTTGATCCTATAATTCATCCCAAGGCTCTTGTGAATGGGTTAAGTGCCACCTGTCGCTAATAATTGAATGCAACATCTATGTATTTTTAAGTAGTAAATGGTATTAATCAAATTTTATTTCCATCAACATGGTACATATCACTCAAAATTCTTCCTATTTTAATTTTGGTTTCTGCAGGACTAGAAATGAGTTTTATATGGTTTTTATAATTATGCCTTATGATAAAATAGCATACATAGAGATACATAAAATCCAATTAATGAGATGTATATAGTTTTTTATCAGAGAATGATATCACAAATTCTCCGATTAAAATATCTCATATATTAAAAGTAAAAAAAGTTATAATGTTTTTAATAATGATAATACTATATAAAAGAATAAATTTTGTTTAAAATTAAAGTTTTTGAATATATATAAATATTTAAATTTTTTAGATTAAAATGTTAAAATAAAATATAAAACATAAAAAATAATTTATTTAAATTACAAATATTTAAGTTTGTAATAAACTAAAAATATGAAGTCTTAATCCTTTTTAATGATAATTTTGTTCAAAAAAATTTTTACACTCTGGCCGCTTTTTTTAAATGAACATATTATGAAAGTTATTGCGGAAGTGACACTATTTTCACCAAAATATCAAAAGTGAAAAACTAATCACTTTATAGAAGTAGTACTTCCTAGGAGTAAATTTTTTGGGTAGCCAATCAACTTTGACTTATTTTCAAATCAGTCATCAAACTTCAATTTGAATCATTTCAGTCACTCACTTTCAATTATGTTACACTGGCTGGTCACCATGAATTTTCCCACCCCCCTTTGCTTAGTTGGTAGCCAGAAAAATGAGTCAGACTATTCCCTTGGCTTAATTGGCAGCTTGGAAGTTTGGTTAGAGTGCCGCGTCTCCCAATGGAAGCCACGTCACCCAAGGATGGCCATGTCATGTTAAAACATCCACGTCACGTTCTCCATTATCGAGAGGGATGGTAGGAAATTTGGACAGGATATGCTCCATCTTGTCAGAGCTTTGGGATGATCTCCATCTTCATAGAAGTTAGGGTATTGTGAACTACATTCAGGGAGACGGTCACCGACCAAACATCATCCACCTACCATTGTGAATTCAAGAAGTTTGGACAACAGTGATGTCAATGAATTGGGAGAGACGGCCATCTGGTGAAGGAGCACCAGAATATTGTACGTTTTTACTCTTGAAACCCTCAAGTAATGAAATTGATTTCTTGTCTTCCTTTTCCCTTAAGAAATTAGGGTTTTCAAGGTTTTGCCATCGGGGGTTGAATGTTGTTTTGTTGGTGATTTTTAGGTTCAGACCAAATAGATGGTAGTCGTTTCATTATGAAATGTGTATATTAAGAAGGTAGGGTTCTCCATGTTCTTTGTTTTGAACTTTATTCTTGCAGTATTTGTGTAATGTGTCATTCTTGCATATAGTAAGAAGATAATATGTAGCCATTGAGGGTGTGTGTTGGGTCAATGGTGTTTGTAAGTGGTAAATCATAATTTAATTTTATAATCTAGTGATGTTTATTGATGTTTTCTTATCTGCTTATACTACCTTAACATCTGTGGTCCCCCTCAAAAAATCAGCAATTACTTTGTCTATATTGGTAGTTGGGAACTAGTTATCTCTTTTGTACTCTGGTTGTTGTCTTATATAAAGAGGCAATGTGTCCTCAATGTCATTATTAAAAGCCTGATTTTTTATGTACACAACTAAAAAAATTAGAAACTTAATTCACAAGAATAAAAATAAATAAATTTGTATATGATTAGCTCCAAATGTTAGGCATTTGGTGTTTATGAAAGCTAGTTGGTTTAATTGCTTAGGTAGGTAATTGACTGCAATAGTGTCCATTTAGATAATTGCTAAGGTAGGTAATAGTGAGCCTTCTGTAATTGATTGCAATAGCGAGCCATTTAGGTAATTGCTAAGGTAGGTATTTACATTTAATCATATGTGATACAATAATGAAATAATTTATTTTCCTTTGTCTCTTACTTTTTAATATGAAAGCCAATTGTGGTATCTATGTGTGTTTTCTTACACATGGTTTACTTTAGGTCTGTTTTAGGTCTAAGCAATGCATGTTTGTTTTGATTTTATTTTATTTTATTTTTTGATAATGGTATCATGGTTACAGGTATGTTTTACACTTGGTAGTTGAAAACAATAGTTAGCCATTTTTGTTTTAAATTTTTTTATATATATATATATCTTGTTGGATGCTTGTATGCCTATATGACAAGCAACTTAAAAATAAAGGGGTACCTCTATGTTTGTTTTTGTTCCTATGTGATTCAATGATGGAATAAATATTTTTGGTTCCTATGTCTCTTTCTTTTTAATATGAAATACAGTTATGTTATTGAGGTCTATTTTTTTTTATCTTTGTTTTTTTACATATGGTTTACTTTAGGTCTTTTTATGTCTAAGTAGTGCATGTTTTGTTTTTATTATTTATTATTTATTTTGATATTGGTATTTAAGTAGATGTCCTAGTTACTTTAGGCCTAAGCTGGGCATGTTTTACACTTGGTAAAACACTGCAATAAAAGTCATTTCTTTTTTTATGATGCAAAATTGTCAACCAAACCACATACTCATACTGAATTGTTCACAGTGAAGCTACATTATTCTACTAGTTGTACAAAAGGTCTAGCAGGGTATGTTGACTTTTGCTGTGCAGATCAAATGCCAAGGTTAGAGTTATTAAGCATGGCCAGAGAGTTCAATTTAGATGTTAATGGTTGTAGTTTATGGTGGAAATATAGGAGTAGTGGGTTTAAGGGAGATAAAAGATGATCTAGATGCTCTAACTATGGCAAATAGTGTTGGTTCTAGCAAGGAGATGTATGTGTGTGAGAGGATTGATGGTGCTAGAGTCCATAGGGGTCATGCAATACAGAATATACATTAAGTAGGTGATGATGTGGAGGAGATAAATGACTGTGATAGTGACTTGGAAAGTAGATTACTTAGGATTAATGCTAGAGGGAAAATGATGAGGAAGACTGTAAATTTCATGATTCTGACTACAACTTCACTAATGAATCAGAAGGGGAAGACATGGAAACAACTCAGATGACAAGGGATATGGTAGTTGTGGCTGGTAATTTTCCATTTCCTGTGAATGAACTTGAAATTGAGTCAGACTATGTAGGTTCTGAAGAATTACACTCATGTTCCTCCACAAATGAGGAAGAACTAGTAAGTAACAAGCCCAAATATGCAGAGTTTAATGAGGAGTGTGACATGAAAACCCCTAAATTTAGGATTGGAGTGAAGTTTAGGTCCTTTGAACAATTCAAGAAAGTTGTGAGAAATTATGGGATACAAAACAGATATGTTATGACTTTCACGCCCAACTCACAAAAAAGGTGCAAGGAAATATGGAAGAGAGGTTTCCCTTTCTATTTATGGGCATCAACAATGGTTAAAGATAATAGCACAATATAGATTAAGTCTGGTCATTTGCAACATGAATGTGCAAGAGAGCATAACAATAGACATGTCAATGCCGAATGGATAGCAAGGTAATATTTGGAGTAGTTTAGGGCAGACCCTGCAGGGAAAGTTGTTGGGATAATTCATACAATGAGGACCAATCAAGATGTGGACATAAGCAACATAAGCAGGCTCAAAGCATACAGGGCAAAATGCATTGCCATATGGTTAGTTCAACACTTTTTGTTAGTGTCTTCATTTACTTAAAGATAATTTCCTATCAATCAATTGGTAAAAAATATGCAATTACTATCAATTAATTGATAATTTTATGGTTGTTGTCATATTGTATATGAAAGGCTCATTGATGGTGATGAGCACACACAGATGGAAAGACTCTATGATTACAGGTTAGAGCTAATGAAGACACATACAAACTCAACCATAAAATTCAAATGTGATATGGGAATGTTCCAAGCAATGTACATTTGCTTAGCACCACTCAAGGAGGGCTTCTTGGCTGGTTGCAGATAGGTAATTTCAATTGATGGTTGTTTTTGAATGGCCTATATGGGGGGCAACTATTGACAGCAGTGGGCATAGATGCAAATGATTGCATCTACCCTATCGCATGGGCAACTGTGAGGAAGGAGAACAAATAATATTGGAAATGGTTCCTTGAGCACTTGGCAAAAGATATGAGGATATGCAATAGCAACCAGTGGTCCTTTATGAGTGATAGGCAAAAGGTATGTCCAATTCATATTTTAGGTGATTAATTGTACATAACATGGCTAAATTTTGACTACTAATTTTAATTCCAGCATAACATAATAAATTGTTGTTGTATTATTAATATCATGTTGCTGTCTTAGATCCAATTTCCAAATGGCTATCCAAATTTAGTTAACATTCATATTTTTTTCATTAGGACAACCATAATCTACATAATAAAAATTGGTGTTGTCTTGAGTTATAATTTATAATTTTGCCTTAAATATCTCCATTCTTGTATTAGTATATGAATTATGTATACATCTTGGTGATTTATTTGGACCAAAATGAGTTAAATTTTATAATCTCACTGATTTTATTTTTTTCTATGTTATTTTTCTTTAGCTGGAAATTAAATTGTGTATGGGGTATTATTGTGTATCATGTTATTATGCAACTAATCAGGGTTTGATACCTGCCTTAGAAGAACTATTCCCAAACAGTGAGCACAGATTTTGTGTTAGCCATATCCACTCAAATTTCAGAAAATAATTTCGAGGTAAAGCACTCAAAGACCTAGTTTGGGCTTGTACCACATCAACCTCAATCCATACTTTTGAAGAGGGCCATGGAAACACTGAAAATGATGTCCCCAAGTGTATATTACTTCATGAAAAAATCCTCCCAAACATTGGTCCAGGTCACATTTTCAATCAAAATTCAAATGTGACATACTTTTAAACAATTGTTGTAAGGTCTTCAATAGCCACATCCTGGAGGCTAGGACAAAAGGAATTATAACCATGAATGAGATGATTAGAACCCAGCTTATGCCTAGAATTCAGAAAAGGAAGGGATCAACATCAAGTTGTAGGTCCAGATGGACAATTTGTTGTGGACAAGGATAGGATCAATTGTTCATGTAGGAGATGGCAATTGACTGGGTTACCATACAGCCATGCCATCATAGTCATTTACTATAATAATGGCAGCCCAGAAAATTATTTACAAGATTGTTACAGAGTCAGCACTTACCTTGCCACATATAGTCACACTTTAAACCCCACACATGATAAAGATTGTTGGCCTAGGAGTGATCAAGGGCCAATCATTCCTGCTGAACTACTTAATACAAGGAGAGGTAGGAAGACCTTGCTAAGGAGGAAGGAAATGGGTGAGGACAACAGGGGCTTCACCAATGGGAGAGTGAGCAAGAGAGGTGTGTCAATAAGATTCAGTATATGTGGTGTTAGGGGCCATAATAAAAGATACCATGGTGGCTCACAGCTGAAAAAAAATCTAATACAATTATTTAGGTCATTGTCTAAGCAATGGTTTATAATGAGTTCTATAATTTTTTTTTTCATTTTTTGCTTGGCAGGGGATGAGGCAGCAACAATCACAAATAGGTCAACCAAGCCAAAACAACCCTATGGACCAAATAGACCCCCAAGTATTGTAACAACATTTCAATATGGTAAGTCTCTATGACTTTTCTTCACATTTTTCTTTACATGTGTAACCTTTATTTCTTACAATCAATTAATCTAACTTCATGTGTCTTGAAAAAAAAAATTGCTTAGGTTGATTCTCTAAGCATGATAGACAAGCAGGATAGGGGAAAATCACATGTACAAACCTCTGTTCTACCTAGGCCACAGGTACCACATGTGTTTATTTTCATCAGAAAATTAAAAGCAACTTTGTCTCAAATCTATGTTAATACTATACATTGATCATAAAATCCAGAATCTGTATTGTAGAGGACAAACACCCAACAAGAGGCCTCCACCATTCATGTTGAAGCATTTTAAGCATCCAGCTCACATGTTAGTTAATTTTTTTTTAGATCATTATGATGGATTTTTCCATACCCATGTAATTTTTATTTGAGTGGAACCACCTAGCTAATTCCAAATGGCTGAATTTGTCCTAGGTGATCAGTCAAATTGAGCAAACACACCCCATGGAGGCACAACCTGCACGTGAGGCCATGGTAAGGAGGCAACAAAAGAAGGTGTTAGAAGGTAAAAGCTACTCGTCTTTAAGGCCACAACATCCTGCCCAAAAAATAGCTTAGGCCAACGTAAACCCTGTTGTTTTGAAGCCTCAAGGTGATGGTGTAAACGAAAAAGAGGAGGATTTGGGTTCCCCCAAGTGGCAGGGCTTCTTGAACTTTTCATGAAGCCTTATGTATGCATCATGCTGATTTTACTAGATTTTTGTGGAGAATTTTGTCAAACTATGTGGTTCTGTAAATAAAAAAATTTGTAATGCTATATCATATAGTTGTACTGCATATTATCATGCTGAATGCGAACTGAATTTTTGTTGTGTAATGCTATCATCCATTAAGAATTTCCATGTTTTTTATGGATTCCATTATTTTTGACCAGTTTGTGTTCTTTTGTCCCTTTTAATGAATTGCATTTTATCCTATTGCAATGTTGTCTCAATTTTAAAATTATATTAGTGGCTTGTTACTACTTAATTTGTTTCAAATGTTGAATTATGTTATTCATTCTTTGATGCAGTTAAAAAGCACCTTATTTGATGAATTGGAGATGGGGTTTTATTAAAAATTGGATACTTAATTAAGCATAGTCTTGTTTAATTTGAAACTAACATAAAAATAAACATGGGTTTAATTATATACGTGATGGAAATGACTTCATTATGGGCTGAATGGTTTAAAATTTCCAAAAAATACAGATTATATTGAATCCCTTGGTTGTGCGGAGAAATGCCTTCTTTTTCATCACATAATGAAAAAGGAGATGAGTTTCCATTTTAAATTGCAAACTTAATTATGCATAATTCCAATAAATGCCTTCCTTTCCACACATCTAGTCCATTTACCAAAAATAAAAACAAACAAACAAATCTATTTACTGGAAAGAACAGAGAAAATCTCTTTCGTAATGCTTGCACATAACTACTCAAATTTAAAACAAAAATAAAATAAAATAAATAATCACTCGCAAATCATGTTCATCAAGCATGCCAAATTAGGGCATATCTTGGTTGCTTATCCATGAGGATTTGTCCTTCAAAAATTCCCAAAGTGATTTTGTTGGCTGAGGATTCACAGCTCTTTAAAGCTTTTGAAAGGTGGACCAACGCCCCAACCATCAGGAGATGTTTCCTCACCACCAATCCTCTGGCTCTCACAAGCTTTC
>NC_052479.1:19049665-19075146 GCF_009730915.1 Dioscorea cayenensis subsp. rotundata | reverse complement strand
CCTACTTGGTTCCGCCTGTCAGGTGTACGGCCGTTTGTCGGCGTCCCGGGTCTATAGAGCTGGGTTCGGGGCGTGACAGATATGTTATTTTTCAGTGAAGGAAAAGGGAAAAAGTAATTTTTTTCTACCCAAAACAATTGAGATCGGAGCATTCTCTCTTACAAGCCTTTGTTACCTTGTCCATCATATGTTCAAAAGGAAGAAGATCCAATAAACCAAAACATCAATTAATCTAGATTGGAAGTCTACTATCAATCATCCCATAACTAGATCTCAAACTCTGGGCCATAACAATGTCCTTGCATCTCACATTCAAGTATTTTAGTTTCTGTGTTTGTCCTGGTCCAGTCATTCTTATGTAGTATGCAGGATATGATGATAGCAGTGGAATCAAACTAAGTTCATTCACATCTAGTACAAACACAATGATTTATAATATTGCATATCAATTGGTAATCAGAGGATAGACAATGTACATAATCAATCCAAAACTAAAGTAGAAGCATCAACACAAGCTCCAATGCAAAATGGTTTATTTTTGGTAGTATCCACTCTCAACAAGTAGCATCTCAAGTATTTAGACTCAGAAAATGAGAAAAGAATAACTTCACAGGTGAGATGATGAAATTCATGAAAGCCTTGCATGGTTATCATCTTTATACTATATCGGCACTAAATGAAGTTCTTGTAGAAATTATAAATCTGTTGACTGATATCAGAGAATGCACTAGACACACACACACACATACATATATATATATATATATATAGTTCTGTCCTAGAGCTAGTGGCAAATAAAAGAATCTAGAGTGATAAATGAAGTTCATGTCGCAAGTTATATATATGCTTATAAAGGCATGAATGAATAGGCAATGAAAGGTTCACAGGGTCTCTTGTGTTCCCTCAAATACAAGTGCACACAAGATATCAACTATCGAAATCAACTTACAAATGCAGATCACTACTTGCATCTGTATTACCGAGTTAGAAGAAAGAAGTATTTGCTTATTTTCTACTTTGCATTTTCCCCTTCATGTGCCTACTTTTCATCGTTCATTGACAATTTAGAAATTTAATTTTTTCCTATGTATCTTAAAATTTTAGAAGTGGCTTTTCCTTGTAACAAATAAAACATTTATAGAAAAAAAATAGTGAACTAAATTTCAGCTATGAATTACTCATTTAATCTGGCTCCCAAAATTTCGTTCTAACATCAATTTACCTTCAATTCAATAATAATTTTCATCTATTCCACCTAAATTGTGTATCATCTGAATTTTCTCCCAATAACAGAATATAATGAGCTTCAGGGTTAAACTCAAGTTCATTCAGTTATTATTTAGATATATTCCATGACACCTTCAGATCCAGCAACTTATATATTTATATAAGTTATTCAACATTAAGTAAACTGAGAAGAGCATCTAAAAGCATTACAAGTTCAATAGAACTTCTACAACAAAATTATACAGTCTACAATATAATGACTAGATTCTTAATAGTTTTCAATCAATTAAACTATTCAACCTAAGAGAGAGTATAATAAGAGAAAAGTCTGGCTCCTCCAAAAGTTGATTCCGAGCAAGAGAACCACATATACAAAATATAGCTAGAATTGAAATAGAAGAATTGTATAAAGGAATTGAAAAGTTTTACTTCTTATTCAATAAAATAGATATGAACAAGACCTTGGCATTAAGCCAATCTAAAAGATTGCAATAGAAATATAATAACAAACTTACTCGCTGAGAAAAATCACACGCTCGACAAGAGGAGCTAATGCAAATAAGCTGAATGAGAATAGCAAAACTTATTTCCATAAGGATAAGAGTAAAATTATCAGAAACTTCGTAAAAAAAATGAAAAGCCTATATTTATGAAAAGAAGGCAATTTGCAAGAGCAATTTCTACTTGATTTCTGAAAAACAAGGTTAAACAATACTAATTTATTCATAATGTATAACAAAATGGAATTGTGCTTATTAACCAATATATAACATACAATTTCAACAAATCATCTTCACACAATGATTTTAACATCTATTTTTGCTACTTTTAATCAATCATAAAGCATCACATCAACTTTTCTAATGAGTCAATAAAGAGATTCCATCAAAATTCACCAACTAAAATTGCATTAAATCATCCCAAAAGCCACACAATAAAAGACTGAATAAATGCCATGAAATCAGAAACTCAAATTAGAGATGAGATGCAAAACAGAAATCACAGTGCCAAAATGACTAACCTTTTTCCTATATCAAATAATAGGTGCAAGATGTGAGATTAAACAGGCTATGAAGATTTCAAAGCTCTAGGGAGGAGTAGATGGGGGTAAGAAATAATTAGTATCCTACTTTGTTTGTTCTAATCAAAGGTAGTATCCACACCAGTTTTATGACTATCTAGACATTCCTTATTTTCCACTCATAAATCTTTCAAGCAACCAACTGCTTTCGCCATCACACACAGGAGGTCATTTCCCATGGAAACTTGAGTTCTTCTTCCTATATTCATGCTGAACTAATCTATAACATACCATATTTATGTCACCCTCTTTCCTTATAGTAATCATCATACACTTATTCATCGAATGGTCACTTGCCGCATCAACTACATTATGTGAGACTGAAAAAGACATCCGTGTTAGTAGGACCCTGAGAGCAAGCACCATCATTTTTAGACTAATGTTGGGCACTGGAGCAATTTAAATGTTAACTAACAATAATCCAAGCATCATCATCAGAAACACATAAAAATTAATGCACTGTCCACCATGAAGAACAATTAAATACTAATTAACATAATTAAGACCATGTTTTAAAGTCATTCAAGGAAGATTCTGATAAAAGCTAAGCATAATGAGAAGAAGAAATAAAGTTCTTTTTATCCATGATGCAAACAGTCTTATATAGGCAGAGACTCATCTTAATATTAGTCTCTTTATTTCTTTTGACAATAGGCCAAATATTAAGAGGATGAGTTGCGAAATGAAGGTTGTTCTAAGACTTTATATATGCAATTCCTTGATCGTTAAACATTAGTAGGTGCATCATTGGAAGATGGTACTTGTTATACTTCAGTATGCTCTGCGAAGATATGAGTTTGTTAGCTTACAATCTCCTACCAAGAGATAGTGTGGACTTTTGAACAAATATGTCACTAGAATTACTTAATTTAATTTGAACCCGTGTTCTTTTGATTGAACAGGTCACTGCAGTGTGGATGGGGAGAGAGGAGAAAAAGAATACTCTGTAGAATTATCAGGTTTGTCTGAAGCCTGTAGTCTCCATAGCTCGCATTTTTATCATGTTAGTAAGCTCAATCATTGTTGTTGGACTGCTGATTGTCTTAACTTTTTGATTTTCATCACTCAAGTTGTTCACTGATAATTTCACACTTTTGTAGATGTTACACCTATCACTTATCCTTCTACATAGACCATTTCTTATCAGAATGCAAAGATGAACAAGATATAATTTTGTTTGCGTTGTCTTGATACTGAAATTATTTTGGATTGCATATTTAATTCTGTCTTGGCTTGCTTTTATTTTAACCATACAAATTTATAAGCATTGATCATGAATGATGTCTTATGATGATTTCCAACAACTAGATGGCATTGAGGTCTACTCTAGCTTTATGCGTAGCTTGTCAAGATTGAATTTATATGATGGAAAGAATTCAAGTGGTATCTATTGCTTGGATGATGACCCACTGCATCTATTCAGGTGAGTATACGAACTAGAAGGAGGAATGCTGATGATTGTGTGTAAAATTTTAGTAGCTGTTAAACATTTGAAGTAAAACAGGCTTGGCTGCTAAACATACGAATGAAAGAACTAACCTAGTGTTCTCCAAGTGTCGGCACTATGCTTCCTTGTAACAACCAGCAACAATAGAAGCAATAGAAGCAGAAAGCAATTGAATAACGAGAACAAAATATGAAGCTTAAAAGGAAAAAGCTTTAATGACAGAAACTTTTAATCAATGAATCTGAGAACTATTGCAAGGAAAAAGCTGGTAATCAGACAGACCTGAACAATCCAAATGAAGCTTGAAAGGTTCCTGCAAAGAAAGTTGTAGTAAAAACCATAAGAAATTGGAAGATTCTCATATATATCATATATATGATGTAAATATTATATATATGATATATATATTGAGAAGGTATATATATATACCTTCTCAATTAAACCAAGAATCCCTGGTTTTGATGGATTAGAACATTTTCCACCTTCTGTTTGAATAATATCGGTGCCTTCCTGTTCAAGTGCTTATGCCAGCTTCACCTGCTTTTTCAACAAAAGATGGCATCAGAGGAAAAAAAATTCAGATGATTGAAAAAACTTTGATTTAAAATTATAACATTTACCTGATCAAGAAGAGTTAATGTGTGTGGCACAGTGACAGACAGTGTTGTGAATGGAAGAATCCTCTTTGTTTCTTGTGTTAGCTTTAGTATCTGCATATTTATCAGACAAGATAAATAGGAGAATATGTTTGATAACATTTATTTCTTTGTTTATAAACTAATGATATTTATAGCAAGACTTTTATTGGTACCTAATCCAGAGAGAACTAAATGCCCATCTCATAGAAGGAATCATAGTTTCCAATTTCAACCTGTATTTATAAAACATTGTTCAAATAATTATTTATATGCACATAACAAGTAAATTACAAGAACAATAATATATATCATATATATGCAAAGATGAAGATTCTCCCAATTTCAACACCTTTCTCATTCACAATGAATCTCAAGTTGATTTCCAAACAACACTAGGAGATTTCTTTATGAGGAAGGTACATGTGAACTTCTTAATTGACAAAACCATGAGATTGAACATTAACAGATGACAGTACAAAGATGTCACCAAGTCAAGTGAAATTTCATTACTAGAAAATCAGATTTGGATTAAGAAATTGCAGCAATCAAACAAAGATAGTTAATGTAGCAATCAAACAGTAATGAAACTCAGTATGAAGAAGACATTACAAACAAGATATTGCTTACCTTAAAAATCAAGTAAAGTCATTACAATTGGTATAAGACATTGCTAAGTGTCAAAAGTCGTAAATGTTCTCATCAACATCTTCACGGGCCCATTGACCTTCATCATTATCATTGAAGATACTCTCACGAGAGGAAGGGAAACATTTGGTCCGAGGTCCATCATCTGTTATTTCATCACCCATGTCATACACTTCTCTTGGTTGATTACGTATCACAATAAACTAACCAGGTTTTTTGGGATCTTCAGAATAAAAAACTTGCTTCACTTGTGACGAAAACACTTAAATCTCATCGAGGATATGTTTTCCAGTGTCAATCGTGTGAGAGAAATTTATCATTCTAAATCCATATATATCTTTCTTGACCCTCCTACTATTATTCACATCAGCCCAATCACAACAAAATAACACAACCTTGAACTTGTTAAAGTAGTCTAACTCAATTATATCATTTAGCACCCCATAGTAGTCAACATTTCCTTCCAATGGATTAGCATCCCTAGCACTGGCATAGCTCATAGTGAAGAAGTAACAAAACATCCAGAATCTTGAGTTCGCCTAAATCTTTTTTCAGATTTAGTATGGAATCGAAATACATTAATGATGGGTCCTTTATATCTCTTAACAATCCTATTTGTACCTTGCGAAAGAAATTTAATTTCTTCTGACACATTTTTTCCATGAGAAACCTATACAAGTTACATGAATCTAATTATAAAAATACCAATAGAGAATTGTTCAAGTTATAAGATTTTCTAGTTGCCTACCGTTTCTCCCAACCATTCATGAAAAGTTTCCATAAATTTCCTATTGAGATTATGAGCATTTGAACGTCGACCTCTTGTTTGATCTTTCAAGATATTTCTATACTCACTACAAGTAATGATAAAAAATGTTAAAAACTTCTAACACACCAAATAAGAAATGTGAAGTGTTTAACTTTCATTTGGAGTGATTCAATAGTTTTATAGTGAAATAACACATAACGATGTGCTTTTGCCCATGATCTGTCATCTAACTCTACTACTTTAACTTTCCCTATTAGTTCTCCACCACTTTCAAATAAATACGACTTTGCAAGTAGCTCATGTTGCACTTGTGTTAAATTTCTCCTAGGTCGATCAAATATAGTTTCAACATCAACCAAATATCTAGAACAAAAAGTTACACATTCCTCTACTAAAAATCATTCAGCAATAGATCCTTCAGGATATCGTTTATTTCGCACATAAGTTTTAACTTGAGCAAAAACCTACAACAAAATTGCTGGGATTGTTAACCTATAGAAGTTTGATTGACAAGACATTATAATAAATTGAAGTTTTATCAAAACAATACCTCTCAGTTGGATACATCCAGTGATAGTACACAGGTCCACCAATTTTGGCCTCCATTGGTAGATGAACAACCAAGTGCACCATTACAGTGATGAACGAAGGTGGGAAAAATCTTTTCTAAGTGACACAAAGCTATTACTGCTCGATATTGAAGGTTGTCAAGATCCTCCACCTTAAGAACTTTACCACAAATAATTTTGAATATGTTACAAAGCTTTGAATTGGCATGAGTCACCTGCTTTGACATGGATGACCTCAAAGCAATTGGAATCAAATCATGCAGCAATATGTGATAATCATATGATTTTAAAGATAGAAATTTTCGCTCCTTCTGATTTACACATTTTGATTTATTCAAAGAGTAAGCATCTGGACTTTTATAGTCTTCAAGACTTGACAAAATAGGTCTTTTTATTTTTTGGTGATGGAGAAAGAAGCGGGTGATAGTCTTGTTTTGCAATTGGGAAAATATTGAAGATGAAGCTCTTAATGAATTCCCATGTCAACCAATTCAAGTCTATATTTAAGATTATCTTTTGATTTCCAATCAACATTAAGAAGTGTTCCAAGAATATATTCACAAACATTCTTCTCAATGTACATCACATCCAAGTTATGGCAAAGTAGGTTGTGCTACCAATATGGTAAATCAAAGAATATGCGTCTCTTCTTCCACAAAGCTGCTTCAGTTGATTCCTCTTCCTGTACTTCATCATCATTAATACCCAAGTCAATATTGGATACTTGTCGTGGTCTTTTCTTCGATTCATTATTAGTGTTTGATTTTTTTAGTTTGCTTTTGCCTTGCTTTCCATAAGAAAATTGCAACTCTTTCAACATTAATAAAATGTCAGACCTAGTAGTAACTGAAGGTGCTCCACGCATCTCTACATTACCATGAAATAGATGTTTTTGAGATCTGTATGGATGATTATGTTCTAGCCACCGCCGATGTGCCATATAACAAAACTTCTAGCAATTAGTTAACCATTGTGAAGAAGTTTCCACAACACAACAAGGACAAGCATATTTCCCTTTGGTGCTCTAACCTGATAAATTTGTGTAAGTAGGGAAATCATTAATAGTCCATAATAAGGCAGCCAGCATATTGAAATTTCTCCTTACAGATGCATCATACGTCTCTACACGAACCCATAAGTAGATGCCAATATCGTTTCCAGGACCTTTGTCTCCAGGAATAATCATTGACAAAAGGAAAGAAGTTTGTTTCATCCCAATCCACGGTGGCAAGTTATAAGGAATCAACACCACTGGCCAAGTGCTGTAAGAAGTACTTAATAATCCGAATGGGTTAAACCCATCAAAAGAAAGACCAAGCCTAACATTTTATGATCAAAAGCGAAGTCAGGATATCTTACATCAAATGATTTTCATGCCTCAACATCAGTAGGGTATCATAATAGTCCATCATTGGTCCAACCATTAGCATGCCAGATCATATCAGCAGAAGTCTTAGTCGACATGGAAATTCTCTGCAGTCGTGGTATTAAAGGAAAATGCGTAACATCTTTGTAGGTTACTTGTGAACCACTTCATTGTCATCATTCAAATGTTGACCAGAAATCAGTGGACATCCAACGAGAATGACCACACAAATGACAAGATTGCTGACCTTCATTATGCTCCCAATTTAGCATGCAGTCATTTGGACAACTATGATTTTTTTCATACTCAAGAGCCAAATCCTTAATAACTTTCTTCGACTCACAACTACTTTCAGGAATAGCTGCGGAGGGAAGACATTCTTTTAAAAATTCCATCAAGTGGTCAAGGCCTTTAGTATTCATCTCCCACATGCATTTCAGATGGAAAAGTCAAATGCAAAAGTACAATCTAGAATACTACAATCCCTCATAAAGTTTGTCATTCATATTTTCAAGCAACTTGTAAAACTTGGCCACTTCTTTAGAAGGTTGTTCTTCAACTTTTCTAGGAGCTTCACCTCCATCATTCACCTCAACATTGAATTCATCAGCAATAGATGGTAGGCCCTCGTTATCAACTTGATGGATGTTGAAAGCATCCTGCAATAATTCTTTCATGTTATCTGGTCTTATACGAGAAGTTTGGAAGTGAGGATTAGAGCTTGATGGAGCTGTAAATGTGTTGTCTCATGGATAGGTGATGGTACACGCTCTCCAATAAAAACCAACATGTGTAACCTTGTACAATGCCATCACATACTAAATGTTCAAGTACTGTTTCACGTGTTTGGCAATGGATGTTCACACACTTTATGCAAGGGCAAATGATCCTATCATCTTCACTTGAGTTGGAAAAAGCAAAATTGAGGAATTGTTTGACTCCATCTTCATATTCTTGACTCAATCATGACTTACGCATCAAACTCTTATCCATTTCTGCTTAATATATTACAAAATTATTCAAAATCTTCTAAACTAAAGCATATTTTGCCTTAACACATTAAGATATACATCAAGGTGAAACTATAGACTATAGAATTTTTACTTTTCAGCTATTTTTTAATCGATTTAAACGCATTACGTCTTATAAATCAAGGTGAAACTATGGGAAACATAAGCTAGAATAGAATGGAATAATTCACATGACTCATACATGAGAAGAGAATATCATTCCTTTTCCAAGCACTAGTTTATTGGAATGAACTATTAATGATGAAGAAAATTACAATTAATCCATAATGCTTCCTTTTATAACATAAATATTTAAAGATAAAAGAGATCATTGTGATGGTCATACATGTATCACATGTTAATTTGTTCTTGCTTCGAACTTCTCTAGAAACTTCATCTTTTTCTGTGAAAAATCCTTAAATACACACACACACACACACACACAAAGCTATCAATCTGTTTAATATAAACAAGACCTACTTTTTATTGATAATTTGGATAATTCATTATAAACACACATATATTATTATTAGATTTTAACCATGGCTTCATCATGTATTAAGATAGAGTGAAACCTTCAATCTATGTCCCGTATCTTAAATAAGAGTGAAATACTTGGACGCATGTGAGTTAGCATGTTAGTGGATGTCTCCACCATCTGCCACCATCTTCTCTATGTCTATGCATGGCTATTTTAGGTCTAGACCTAATGTTTGCCTAGCTCGCTACATGCCATGCATGCCAGCCCATTATGTCACCCTTTAAAACCAAGCATGCACATATACACACTGATATGTGCATGATGGACATGCATAGATAAAGTATATGGTGTTTAGCACTTTGTTTTTTTTGTGATATTTTGTATATAGTTTATTTTACAATAAAAGATAAGAATATAATAAAATTGTTAGCTTAGAAAAGGGTGATTAGTATGGAATATCCTTCCTAGTTGCATGTCATGCATGTATGCCAACCCAATTTGTCACCACCTCATAATCATGTAAATATAAACATTGATATATATGTGCATGATGGATATAGATAAAGTATATGGCATATGGCATACATATATATACATCTTTGTAAATTTCTAATGAATAAAGAATGAATAATTTCCCGAAACTGAAAACTTCTTGTATAGTTGTGTACGTTTCTGATGAGGTTTCATAATAATAGAAATGAAAATAAATTAGTCTATGACATTTTGAGAAACATATATAACAACTAGTATTGCAATACCATCTTTGACATTCTTGAAGACTCTAATTGACATCTTTTTAATTTTTAATTTTTTAAAAAGTCCCCAAGAAAGTCTATAAACTATGAAAAAGAAATTAGAACAATTGGTTAGATTCCTAACTGTTTATAATATAAATAAATAGAAAGGCGCTAACCAACTTGATATCTTCTGACCTCTCTTTATATCCTGCACCTTTATTCCTCAAATCCCTTTTGTTCCTTTTCAGTCAGCAACCTGAATTAAAAAAAAGCTCATTAGGTTCCATTTTTCATAAAGCCATAATAATAGCAGTAACTAGAAGTAACTAGATAAACTAGGAATCCACTAAACAAAACCAACAAAAATAACATAAGCTAGTCGAGTATTATGCAACCTTTTCATACATTCACCGAAAATAGAAGTAACTAGATAAACTAGGAATCCACTAACCTCTATAAATGATCAAAACTTAGTAAATAAACAAAAATAAAACCTTTAAAGAACTTTAAATATATATTATCATTACTCTTAACACTCTCCAATCCAAACAGATCCAAAAAGACACTCAAACCCCCAAATCAGAAAATCACAATGAGAATAGAAAATAAAGACAACCGAAATGGCCTCAGATCAACAGCACATCCCATGTTAGTACTACCAACAAAAAGCCAAAATATATTTATAAAAGAAAAACAAATAAATAAAAAGCCAAAATATGATCCACGTTTCACAGATGCTAACTCAGACGCAATCTCGCTCCCAATTTACACTAAACAAAAATCCTCAGCCAATCAACATCAATCCACAAACCAGATACCTAGACAACCCATCCAAAGCCTCAACGCGTTATCAACCAACAAGATTGGCAAGTAAAAATAAAAAATAAAATAACTCTGAGATAAAACACCAAAGAAACCCAAATCAAACCACAAATACCAACATATTAGGCATTAAAACATGATAAAATCGAAATACCAACAATCAAACCCTAGATCACCACAAGAATTCATCAAACAACACAAATAGAAGAACAAACATAAAAAAAACAAGGATCAAAGGCAAGAAATAGCAAGGAATTGAGAGAGCTTACATTGATGAGGGGATGAGGAGCTCTTGAGAAAGAGGGGAAAAAGGAGAATGGTGGCCCTATCTCTCCAATCGATCAAATTGGAAGAGTGGAGTAAGGAATCATTGGTGCTTATATTGCGAGTCGAGGAGTGGATAGAGAGAAAGGAGAATCATGGGGAGAGAGAGCGAAAGAAAAAGTTTTAATGTTTACATAAACTTTACCGGCATTTATTACTATAAATGGCGTTATATAAATTTTATTTTTGCGGATAATTTTAACGACAATCCTGCCAATTACATTCGCTGAGTTTATTTCATACAATGCCGCCATATCAATAACTATACCGCCGTTTATTAATATAAAAGCCGCTAAATTAAATATATATTTTCCACATGTTAATTTCTCCAGGCCCATAATTACATTGTTGACATTTTATTAAATAAATGCCGTTAAATAAGAAAAATTGCCGGCGCCTACTAATATAAACTCCACTAATTAAAGTTAAATTTTAAAACTTTAAGTCCTCTTATTTTTCGGGTTAATTTGGTGGCGTTTATTTCAAAAAATGCCTCTATTGTACCAGCGTTTTAAAAATAAAAGCCGCTAATGTAAATCTTTTTCCAAATGAAAAAAATTATTTAAAACTTGGAAAGAATTTGGCGCTGTTTATATCAAATAAACGCCTATAAATTAAAAACATTGGCGGGGTTTATTAAAAACGCTACTAATAAAGCGCCGCAAAAGCCCTACTTTGGTGTAGTGAGAAAGTGCGGAGACCATCTCTGGGTTATCCCGCTAATAAGCTTTCATGGAAAAATGGGAAAAAAAGGGGGATGAATTTAACATCCAAAGCTTATAAGGTCAATTATCACACTAACGGTTAGGGCCATAGTAACTATAGTAAGTAAATATTTAATTTGGTAGCGGACTTATTAAATTTAAAATAAAACATAAAATGGTTGCGACAATATTTTTATTGTGGCAAGTAAGTTAGAACTTTAAAGACAAAGTTCGTATGTTACAACTAAAATTAGTTTTGCCGTATATATACACACTAATATAATGTAGGTAGAACAATCAATTATTTGCTAGCATATAATTATTTTCATGGTAAAGTATTCTAAACTTTTAGACATGAGAAAATAAAAGATGTAGCAAAATATATTGCTTCTTAGCTTCAAAAGTCATAAAATATATGGCTAATTTGTTTAGTTTATGGTAATCAATGCGTGACTGTAAGCTGCCATCTTTGTTAGTCAATGCGTAACTGTAAGCTGCCATAGTTGCCAGAAATCCTGAACACACACTCAAAAGTAATTTCCAAGCAAGCAAAGCAAAAATCACTCGAGGCGGTGATATGGAATCACTTTAAAGCAAGAGAACTCTGCCTCCCCAAAATCTTGAAATCTACTTTATTCCCATGACACTCAACTGTATGTGTAAAGGACAACCCGTCCATCCCAAGAATAACATTATTGTCTTTCATGCTCATCACATGAAGGTTAGCTGGCAACTCATGACCATCAATCATAACATGACAGTTTACACAAGTTTTATCAAGTATCATAGCATTTCAAACATATGTAGCAACACACAAGTCATAAACGAAAGAAATAGTAGGTAAAGCATGCTTCCAAACAAATGCATAAGAGATGAAAGAGTGCATAACTCCGAAATCAAATAGAAAGCAGACATAAATAGAACATATTGGCAATATACTTGACACCATCGCATTTGCAGCATGCGCATCTTCCTGAGTCAGTGCATACACATGCTCCTGAGTCTTTGGTCTTCTTGGTTTTTACTAGGTAGAGGAGGATGGTTGCTAACTGACTATGGACTATCCAGCATGCTATCAAGTGAACAACCACACCTAAAACAAGATCGTGGACTATCCAACTTTATCCTTGCTTGCCACACCTAAAACAAGCTCTTGAAACTCATCTACAATCTGCTATCAAGTGAGTACCTCCTAAGTGGCACAACTCTTTAAATCAGAATGGTAGGATAGAGTGGGAGGAAACCTTCTGGGAAGTTGAGCTTGAGGTCCACTGATAGTCTAGGATTCATTGTACACTTACTGCCTGAGATATTCCTATCTCTAATGATGGCTTGGCTGCCATTTTGGTGGTCAAAATCTCTATCTCCCCTCCTTTGGAATTTCTTTTACTGTTCTTAAGCGTTCTTTCAGACATATTCCAGTTACTTGGCACGTTCCATTACTTCAGCATAACTAATGAGATACAAAGAAGCAAGCCCCCTCCGGATATGAGAACATAATCCCTGATCAAAAAGGTTGACCCAACTTTGGTCATCTTCAAAATACTTTACGGAAAACATGAAAAACCTATCAAACTCCATCTCATATTCATCTACTTCTCTTAGTTCTTCCCAAAATTTGAAATCTCATCCTTAACAAATCTTGACTTCTTCCTCATGCCAATCACTTGGACCTTTAATCATATAACTACCAAATGATGAAAGTGCAACTGTTTATTATTTTATAACAATTTCTACACTCATTAGGTATGCGTTAGAGTTATATTTTGGAATTTGATGTGTAAATATTGTGTATTTTGCATTCTTAGGCTTTGGGCAGTGCTTAAAAATGAGAGAAAGCCAAAAGAAGCATTCTAGAGTCAAATTGATAAAAAATGGATCTTTCTCAGCATCATTCATGAAGGATAGGCTAGAACATAGTTACTTACAGTAGTAAGTCTTTTCCAGAGAACCTTGTGGGTATGCTTATGCCCATAAGGAGGACCATAAAGATATTTAGAGGGGGTTATGGGCAGGACTTACGCTTATATATCAGCTAGTAAGGATATTCCAGAGGAGCTTACGAGCATAGCATACGCCCGTAAGGGCAGTTGAAAGAGGCATATAGAGAGTTAAGGTCTAGAACTTATGGTCATAAGATGTACTGTAACATCATATAAAAGGCCTTACGGATGGGACTTATGGCTATAAGTGTTCCCATAAGGCTCACGACCCATCATCTCTAGCTCCTTGTGGCCATGTTCTTATGCCCATAAGCAACTCATAAGTTGTGCAGAATAAATATAGAAATTGAGGATTAGTCATAGACACGGTCAATGTGTTTTACACATGGCCGTGTGTGCTTCATAACACGTTGGAACTCAACTCCTAAGGATTTGGCTCCATCAAATGCACCACTAGGAGTTCAAGGGAGTATTGTTTCAATAACTCACTCCCACATATATTTTTTATTGCTATACTTATTGTCCTTGCATGTGTACATTGAGGGCAATGTACATATTAAGTGTGGGGGGAGTTCAATTTACACATGTCCTTTACATAAATTTTGATTGACATATATGCTCACATAGGCAATAGCGGTTCACCTTAGTTGCAATGATTGCATTCTTGAGTTTAGGAGAATTTTCATCATTGAATGTTCTCATGCTCTAGTTTTTACTTGGACTTTTATGAATTTTTGTCCGATTGACACTTGTTGCACTACTCGCTCATTAAACTCTTTTGGAAACTCAGGTTCGATGTTTAAGAGACTAATTAGTGCTATTTCTTGTGTTATTTGTGCTGAAAAAAAACAAAAAAAAACAAAAAAAATGAAAAGAGAAAACTACTTGTTTTAGTTGTGCATTTGGGGCGGAAAGAGCTACCACCTATGAAGTATAAAGCTACTCTCATAAGTCGGATACTAGTTATGCCCTAATGAGAGAAAGAGCTATCTCATGGGATGAGTGAAAGCTATTACCCCGGTATAAAAAGCTATCAACTCGAAAGTGTGAAAGCCACCTTAGCAGCCGCTTTAGAAAGGGCTCCCTTAGAAGATGTGTGAAGCTACTACCACCTGTTTATTTTGTGTTGTTTTGTAGATAAATATGTTCCTTTATACATAGAACTTTGAGGAGTATAAGTTGGGTCGACTTGAATGAGTTTACACACACTTACACGATTTCTAGTTTGTTGTCCTTTTTAATTCGAGTATTTAGCTAGAGCATTGATTTTTCGTATTTAGTGGTGAAATTTCCATTACTTGTAGAATGTTTCCTTTGCATGCTTTGGTGAACCTAAGGACAAGAACTTTAAATATTTCCTTCTTCTATGCTTCAATGTTTTATTTTTGCTTGAGGACAAGGAAAAGCTTAAATGTGGGTGAGTTTGATAAGTGCTTGTATATTAGTAATATGAAGTATTCTTTTCTTATGATGAGTATTACTTTTATCAGATTTTAGCGCTAATACATGTGTATTTGTCAACTTTCGTGCATGAAGGGTTGTAAAGGCAAATATGAAAGAAAGAAGGCAAAGTAGATTGCGATTGTACGTTGTTGATGAAGTCTTGGAGTGAACAAATGTGAAAACACAAGTTGTGATCGAAGATACGTGAATGTGTGCCAACCTCCATGACTCAAGCAATTACATGGCTTAGAGGTGCACAAAGGGAGTCACATTTGCAGATTCTGACTTGTGCAATGTTAGCATGATCTTTGCTAATATGGCATTTTATTGAAGAAGTGATGCGATCTACGGCATAGACGTATGCCTGTTTATATTGCCTCGATGAAAAGTGTGGATTCGGGTGTATTTTGGTGGAGTACTGTAGCAGGTTATTGTAGCAAATCAGATTTCTAAAAATCCACACGGGCGTGTGGATATTCCACTCGCCTATGTGGATGCCCGATTCTAGCCCTTTATAAAACTGTACTTGTACCGATTTGGGGATCCATTTTTCATCTTTCTTTCAATCTTTTCTCCATCTTTTGAGAGGCTTGCGGCTAGGGTTTAGAGAGGCTTTGGCAAGGCTTTGGGAGTGGTTCTATGGCTTCGACACAGCGTTTCTCTTGGAATATAGTTATTGGGGAGCTTTTGTCTGCACCAATCCGGCGAGGTGTGCCCTAGGCTTGATAAGGGAACCTTTGGAGAGGACGAGGCTACTCCACAATATAATCGACACGAATACCGAGGGGTTTTTTCTTATGAATTACATGTTTTTACTTTTAATTTCATTATTGATTGTATCTTGCTCCATGGAGAGCTAAACCTCCTTGTGGGTACTTGGATTTGTGAACCCTAGGATGTTTTTGTTTTATTATGCTTTCCTTAATTGATGTATTTAATTGAGTTCCAATCTTGAATGCTTGTTGAATGATGTCTCCCTTAGAGTGACACTAGGGTTGAGTGTCTACATTGGTAATCCTTGTGAGTGAGTACACACCATGAGGGTTAGATAAAGCAAGATTGGAGAGGGTCGAGAGGGTGAGTCGAGAGGTAGCGGAGCGTCCCCTTTCCCCTATGGTGTGATTTATCCTACCTCCATGTCTTATAAGTTTTTTCCAGTCACAATAGAGTGAAGGGTTAATGAATGAACTCCACTGGGCTTAGTTGTGTGAGCAACAGAGTGAAGCATTAATGTGACTTTAACACCTGGGTCTTAATTGTAACTAGGGGTCTTTCGCCTGGACCAAAGGGTTAGATCTATATGTAGGAATAAGATTTATCACTTGGAATCCCTAGAGCTTCTTGTAACTTTACATAGTATGAGGTGTTGAGACTGGTTGATTTCTCAACCGGGGCATAGTATAGAGTTAGTCATGGTTGACCTTAGGTTTGGGACTGTGTATTTAAGGATGTCCGTGACTCATTAAGCATTTGTTAGGAAGCATAATAATTGGTTTTGCATTTGAAGCAATAATCCTAGGAGGAACAAGATCCGAGTACCCCATTTTTATCGATTGCCTTTCCTCTCATTCTATTGTGCCTCTCTTTCTTATTTTCTTTAGTTTGTTTGCATCGATCTTTATCCACACCATCATTGTTTCATCTCCACTTAGTTAAGTAACAATCTTGGTGTTTCTATTCCTTATTCCCTGTGGATAAGATATCCCACTCATCTGGGATTTATTATTTCGTCAAACCTATGCACTTGGGGGTCACACGCAAGGGGTGTGTCACATGCCATGATTGGAGAGGATTGTGAATAAGCCTAGCAATAAGGTACTTTAAACTTGAGAGTTCTCCCCCCTCAATCCTCCCGAGTGGATTAACAAGTGACATCCATGCTCTTTCCAATTATAGGGAATAGGTTTGATTAGAAATCACATTTCTATTTTGTATGGGATTAGGGATAATCTCTTTGCAAAAAGGATTATCTCTTTCAAAAATTTTTGTTAATTCACATTGAGATTTCATAGAGTGCAATGAGATTGTTAATTCACATTGCAACAGTTACTAATTACCCTTGCAAGAGGGGTTTGATATATTTCAGGATTTCTCTTGGTTCAAATAGAATTTCGTACTTAGACAACCATTGTCCTAAACTTAGCAAACCCTAGAGGGATAATATGCTCGAGCATCCTTTTTCTTCTTGGTTTTTTGACTATTTTTATTTTCTTATTTTGTTTTCTCCTTTTTTTTGTTTCTTAGTTCACTCCCACACATTACTACTTTTGTTTAGGCTAATTTTTAGAATTAAGACTAATACTTTCGATCTTTAATGTGGATCGATACCTTGCCTTTATGCACACTATTACTACTTGATCGGCACGCATGCTTGTATCCCTATAACCAAACATAATCTTCTCCTCATCAGAACATTTCATTATGGAATGGCTTTATTATCTTTTTCACCTAATTCTTAACTTCATCTGTATTGCTGTTGCCCACAAATAGTCGGCGGTGGTCCTGAATTTATGAATTTCATGATGGTTCTTTCCTTTGGGTTCCTTGGGTGGTGGAGGAAGTGGTGGAGGAGGTAGTGTCGATTGCTGAAATTATCTCTACTCTCACACTTAACCCAACACCTTTTGTATAAGTTCTAACATTACTCCTTGGATGTTAGCTGTATGAGTCCTTTCTTTGGAGGGAGCTTCAAGATAAAGCAGGAAGATCATTGAATTACAAAAAGGAATTTCTTAAAAGCAAGCATTAACTAAGCAGAATGAGAGAAAAGCTTAGATAACTAACAAAAAGTTCAACCCTCCAAAAAAATTATACAAGTCACAAAATGCCTGCTGGTCTTACAAAATAACTACACACAAGGTAGCTAAAGGATAGAACATAGCATCTCACAAAGTAAAATTAGTGAGAATCTTAAGAACTGGTCGTTTTATTGCATGACACTAATGGCATCTTGGCGACTCTCTAGGTACGATGGGTCTGCAAGCACTTGGATCTGAGGAAATCAGGCGTCGAAGAACCATTATCACATT
Source organism: Dioscorea cayenensis subsp. rotundata (assembly GCF_009730915.1). Taxonomy (NCBI): domain Eukaryota; kingdom Viridiplantae; phylum Streptophyta; class Magnoliopsida; order Dioscoreales; family Dioscoreaceae; genus Dioscorea; species Dioscorea cayenensis. The sequence goes on along the minus strand of NC_052479.1, from coordinate 19,056,911 downwards.
ATTGTAGGTAGTGGCTTCATTGATGGGTTTCGAATCCATACATCTCCACCTTGCGATGCCTCTTGGTCGGATGGGAATGCGGCATTCTTCTTTGTAAAGTTGCTTCATAGTCATGGTTATCAGTGAACTGAAATCACTAGAGTTCATACTGATCACCATAGAGGTTCTTTGCATGAGAGGGTGGACTACTACTCGTCTGACGTAGCATGGTGCCTAATGATTTTAAGATTTCAAATTTAAATATTCAAAGTAGTTTTTATTTAGTATTTTATAATTATTTTTTAGTTAGTTTATTATCTAGTAATTTGTAACTATTTTAGTTTTATTTACTATTTTGTCCTTGCTTTAGATCTTTATAAATATTATTTTAGGGTTTTGTGGAAGGGGATCGATGAATTGAAAATTGATTTTCTCGTTTACTCATTGAGTGTGAGTTCTTGGATTAGAACTATGTATCCGCTGCATCAGGTGGTATCAGAGAAAGGATGTTAACTGGTGGTGATGGTGATGGTGATCAGGAGGCTAGAGCCTCTCTAGAGGATGAAGCATTGCAACGATTGGAGAAACGCTTGGAGCAATGGGTGGATCTCAGATTCTGGCATTTTGATGAGAACTTTGAAGAAATTGTAGAGCATCTGATGCTCTACAAATGGATACACACAGGAGATGGAATGATAATAGAAGGCCAGGGATGGAGTTGGCTCATAGTGTTCCTATTGATAGACGTCGTCCTTTCCTTATTTATAGACAATATGTCTATGATGAAGATTCAGAGGAAGAAGTAGATTTTGAACCAAATTGGTTCGGACGTCATCAACCATATGAAGGTCAGAGGTCAAGAAATAATTATGGTTGTGTTGAAAGGGATGATGGAGATTTTCGATTAAGGGTGGATATCCCATCTTTTAACGGAAGCTTGGCTATAGAAGACTTTTTGGATTGGAATGCAGAAATTGACAGATTCTTTGACTACCTTGAGACCTCTCCAGAGAAATGGGTTCGATTGGTAGCATGCTGTTTGAAAGGGGGAGCATTTGGATGGTGGAAATGAATTCAATCCAGAAGAGAACAAGAAGGTAAAGGTCCTGTACGGATTTGGTACAGGATAAAACATTTATTGAAGAGAGAGTTTTTACCCCCAGATTATAAGCAGATCTTGTTCTAGCAGTATCAACGTTGTCAACAGGGTAGTCGGTCAGTCCATGAATATACTATAGAATTCATGAGATTGTCTAAGAGAAACAACCTTCTTGGATCAGAAGGGTAACAAGTTGCTAGGTATTTGGAGGGATTGAGACCCGCACTTAGAGATAGAATTGGGTTGCTAGTTGTCCGAACTTTATCTGAGGCTAAGAATATGGACCTAAAGGCGGAGTTAATGCAACATTATCGGAGTTTTAACAACTATGAAGATTATAAAATTATAGAGTCTTCAGAAGAATATGAAGATCGTAGCAGTAAGGATAACAACTGACACACCCATTGCGTGTGTGTACTGCAAGTGCACGGGTCATCGAAATAATAAAATATCCTAGTGAGTGGGTAGTCGAATCCATAGGGAATAGTTTTTCTGAAGCACAAAGTATTACTATTTAGCTAGACTGAAAACCAATTTGTGATGTTGCTTCAAAATATGAATGCAAATAAAAGTAAAAGAGAAAGGAGAAAGCAAAAGGAATAGAGACAGGTAATCAATTGTAAGATGTGGTACTCGGATAATGCTCACCCTAGGACTATTGTTTCAAGTGCACGACTAATATTATGTCTCCTAATTGAAGTTTGATGAATCATGGAGATCCAAAGACACACGGTCCCAAACCTAAGTTCAACCGTGAGTAGTCCTTTACACTATGCCCCGGCGGAAAGGGATACTCTCGATGCCTCACACTGTGTAGGACTGCTAGAAGCTCTAGGGATTCCATGTGATAAACCCTATTCCCTAATATAGATCTAACCCTTTGGTCCAGGCGAAAGACCCTAGTCACGATTAAGCCCCAGCACTAAGGATTACTTCAACACTTCACTCTATTGCTCGTATAACTATGCCCCAATGGAGTTTGTCTTTTAGCACTTCACTCTATCCCGACCTCAAAGAACTCTTGGAACGTGGAGGTATGATAAATCACATTGGAAGGAAAAGGGTATGTTCCGCTACCTCTCAACTCACCCTCTCAACCCTCTTCAACTTCGCTAAGTCTAATCCTAATGAAGTTGTCACCCCTTCATAGGATTACCAAGATAGATTCTCAACCCTACTCTTGCTCTAAGGGAAAATGAAATCAATAAGTACACAAGATTGAAACTTAATTAAAATATCAATAAAAGGAAACATAATAAGAGTCAATGAAATAAGATTATCCTAGGGTTGACAAGTCCAAGAACCCAATAGGGGTTTAGCTCTCCATGGAGCAATACAAAATCAACAATGAAATCAAAAGTATATGCAAGCAATCCACAAAGAAAACCCCCTTGTCATCTGTGTCGATGGTCGTGAGGAGCCACCTTGTCTTCTTCAATGGCTCCCTCGTCAAGTCTAGGGCACACCTCATTGAATCAATGGCAACGAACGCTCCCCCAATAGCTCTCCTCCAAAGGAACTCAATGTCAAATACCATAGAACCACTCCAAAATCCCAGCAAAAGCCTCTCCAAACCATAACTGCGCTCTCCCCTAAAAGATAGGCAAAGATAGGAAGAAGATCCCCAAATAAAACTATCAAAGCGGTATTTATAGGGCTAAAATTGGGCATCCACATGGGCGTGTAGAATTTTCAAACGGCTGTGTGGATTTCTAGGTTGCATTTTCCTGCACGCTGTGAACAGTAGCTACTACAGTGATTTTGCTAAAATGATTTCAAGATTTTAAATTTAAATATTCAAAGTAGTTTTTATTTAGTATTTTGTAATTATCTTTTAGTTAGTTTATTGTCCAGTAATTTGTGACTACTTTAGTTTTATTTACTATTTTGTCCTTAGTTTAGGTCTCTATAAATATTATTTTATGGTTTTGTTGAAGACGTCGATGAATTGAAAATTGATTTTTCTCATTTACTCTATTTTGAGTGTGAGTTCTTGGATTAGAACTGTGTATCTACTGTATTACCATCTTTATAAGTTTTTAGTTGTTCCTCTTTTTCTTCTTCTTCACTTTCATCTTCAATGTGTTGCTTAGCACGCTCCTGGCTGTTCTTTGGCATGGGATTCGGAATAGTTTTTTTTTTCTCTTGGGAACATCCTTCTCCTATTAAACATGAAACTAAGGTGCTTCAACAATTCAAAACCATATTTAATACTAGACCAGGTTAACAGTTTTAAGATCCCCTATAATTAGCTATTTCGGCAGATAGGTTTATGTTCTATTTAAACTACTAAGATCATTAACTCAAAGTCTATGCACTCTAATACCACTAAGATTTTTCATGCCCCAGACTCGGCTAAGCCCAATCCGATGCGTGGAGAAACTGCTGCAGTCCCACAAGGCCTGGACCTGGCAGGTCAACAAGGACTCAAAACCTGTCTTATAACATAAATACAAACCAACTGCTGAAGTACAAATTTAACTAATACAAAATTACAACATAAGCTAAAGGGTACAAGAATCCACATACAAAATACAAGGGTTTTAATATCCATGAAAATAAAGAAAACTACAACAATAAGAGCGACACGGCTATAGCCAACCTATTAGCTAGAGACCCCGCCAGTCTACTACTCCTGATCTGAAAAAGGTTTAATAACAAAGACATGAGCCCACTAGCCGAATAAGTAATCCATTAAGAAAGTAATTCGAGTATAATATTCTAATAAAAGAATATTTCCAAATATGCCATTTACCAAAATTAAGAACCCAGAAATATGATCTCAGAAATAAAGAAATTTCTGATAAAATTTGTCTCCAAATTTACTATAAGTGTCAAAGGTCATTTATTTACCCTCGGTGACCTGAGCCAAAAATATCAGATGTCACTTATTTACCCTTGGTGACCCGAGCCAAAAAAATATTAGATCACCGTTATTATTCACCGACGGACTGCTGTGAAACTGTAGTCTCATTTTTCAAAGAATTCTTGTTGATAATGTTAGTGTTTTAACCCCACTGATAGGATTAGGCATAGCTATTTGGAGACTAAATATCAAAAAATAAAGGTAGAACTAAGTCCAAAAATGTCCAACAGTTCCGCACGTTATCATACACACAAAAATACATAACATCCAATCTTCACAAAATAAAATATATATCTAATTAAAATAAGGTAGTAATTGAATACATTTAAAAATAACAATCACTAAATGATTAGAATTTCTAACGAGGGAATTAAATGAATAATTTTCTGAAAATGATTGCCACTAAGCATTGGGTAAGTGGTATCATTTAATAACTTCAAAATAAGATAATAATTAAATAAGTGAAAAGATGAGTGACAAAATGGGGAAACAATAGCATTTAAATGCATAAGCTGATAGAAACAAGTCACTTGGTAAGGCCATTAAGGAATAAATTTTATTATAATCAGAAGAACAAACAAAAACATACTAAAAGGAAAAAAGATAGATAAATATCAAATGAAAAGAGAATAATCCAAATAGTTGTATGGAAGGAATATCAGATATATTAACAATTAATAACTAACTACATATATAATATACAATCTTGAGTAGTAGGTAGAAATAAAGTGTAAATACATTTTTGGTATCAATAGTTTGATATTTAGCAATGATCATTAAGGGAATAGCAACTTGTCAAAAATTTTAAACAACAAATACATAACACAAAAATGTGTTCAAAACACATGCACAATTTGCCAAAGTTGTACATTTAATGAAAATGATAAGTAAAATTCACATGGATTACTTACCACGAAATTTCCTCAATCTAATACTCAAGTCTTGAAGCTAGGGTCATCTTGTTGAAGAAATCCTATAATAAATTATAAAATTAATCCTTTAACCCAAATTTTCAAACCCAAACTAACCATAATACTTAAGGCTTGAAGTGGGTCAAGCAACAAACAACTAATACATTGACCTAGTTTTTTTTTTAAAAAAAAAACAAGTTTGCAATAACAATGCACATTTACACAAGTGCAACACTAATAATAATAAAAATAACATCTAAACATATATATATATATATATATATATATATATATATATATATATATGCTCCTTTAATTGAATGCTTTCCATCTTTTTGTCTGCCCAATGTATGTGTGTGTATATATATACATATATACAATTACTTAGAAATTGTTTCTATATATATATACACCTAAGCATGCTTTGAAATTGCAAATGTAAGGATGCAGATAATGTGTCAATTCCAAAGGGATTTAAGTGTGGAGATCGTCATACAAAACACATTAACCTTTTTATATAAACACATATATAAGAAAGTTGGTTTTGTGGCTGGTAGATGTGCTTTTGATAATATTATTGCTCTGTAAGAAGTTGCTCATTTTTTGGAATATGATTGTCAGTATCTCCCTAGGATGTTAGTTAAAATTGATATTGAGAAGGCTTATGATACTATCAGTTGGAATGCAATTCTTGCCACATTAACTAAAATGAATTTCCCTTCTATTTGGATCTCTTGGATTAGTGCTTGCCTTAGCTCTACTTCCTTCTCTTTCTTAATTTATGGGCAGCCCTCTTCCGGATCAAGTCCTCTAGAGGTATTACGCCAAGGGTGATCATATATCTTCCTTTCTCTTTGTGTATTGTTGCCCAAAACCTTACCACTATCATGAGTATGCTCAAAATCTCAGCATGATCCCACGGGTTTTAACAGTCATCTTACAGTACAGCTTCAATCATCTCATGTTTGCTGATGACCTTATTCTTATCACTCATGCCTCTAGACTAACTGCTTGAAACATTAACCTTTATCTTTATATTTATAGGAAACTTTCTGGGCAGTCTCCTAATCCTAATAAATCTTCCGTTTATTTTCCTTCCTGGTTCAATAGAGCGGGTAGCTAAAGAGTGCTAGTTCAATCCTCACCTTCAATATGGCTACTTTCCCTTATGCCTACCTAGTGTATTGGTTTTCTCCCAAAGGTTGGCTAAAGAAGTGTTTATTTCTATGATTGATAAAGTCAAAGACAATGTTCCAGATGGATTCATTCCAATCTATCTCCTGCTGCTGAAGTTACCCTGATCAACTCCTCTCTTCTTTCCATCCCCATTTACTACCTATCTGTTTGTTCGGTTTATGACACTATCCTCCAAGAGATTAATAGAATTGTTAGGAGATTCTTTAGGTATAAAGGTGGTAATCGAAAAAGGCATTCATGCTGTTGCTTGGGGAGCGATACTACTAGATCTAAAATTGAGAGGTCAGGCACTCGAAATCTTATTCTTGCAAGGCATTTTGATAGCTAAGAACATCTTGTATTATCTTAACAATGATGATCATATCTGGGTCGATATATTGCATGTTAAATATTGTTTGATCAATACTGGGACTGATAGCATTCCAAATCGTTGCTCTTGGTTCTTTTCAGAAGGTTTGCTGCAATCTGCTCCTGTTTGGTCGTGTTTCTGAGATTAATTCACTGTGCATCTTTTTCAAACCTCTTTCTTATATCATCCTTGGTGTACTGATGTTTCCCTTAGCTCAACTTTTTATTAACTGTGATTTAGATTTAAATGCTATGAGTGTCTACGGTGTAGTTGGCAATGACAGTTGGGACAGTGAGAAAACTTTGCACCTAACTCTGGTGACAATCTGGTCCTATTTTCCAACAAGTTGGGCTCTCTATTGATTGTAATTTTGTCAATCATTGGGTGTGGACTCCGTGTCTCACACTAATAAACTTGCTTCTTCTGTTTATCACTTCCGCAGATCCTTAATCACAATTGGGTTGGAAGTGATTGGGTGGGTTGGAAAAAGCTCTGGGATTTGAATGTGGCTCCTCGAGGTTAAGCATTTTATTTGGCTTGCATAAAGGTAAGACTCCTCTGCTTTTGAATACCCTCTATTCCATTGGCTTAGGCCCTTGTTCTTCTAGTAACTTTGTGCGGGCTGGATACACAGGAAATGATTGAACACCTATTTGTCGCTTTGTCCTAGGGCTAATGAGGTTTTGTATGGATTAGTCAAAGAGTTGGTGTTTCTATCGACTTTCTTGATGGTTTTCGTCTGGCTCTTAGCTTCAACCAATGGTGGTTTTCCATCTTCATTAAACCAGGTTATTGTTACGACAACTTGGTTCATCTGAAAGTGCAGATGTGACGGCAATACTGTG
>NC_052479.1:19040272-19048665 GCF_009730915.1 Dioscorea cayenensis subsp. rotundata | reverse complement strand
CAAATACCCAAGTACCCACTAGGGGTTTAGCTCTCCATGGAGCTAAGTACAATCAAAGAAATAGAATGTAAAAGTAATGAATCCATAGAAAACCCCCTCGATGGTCGTGTCGATGGTCTTGTGGGAGAGTCCTCTGCTCGATGCGTCAAGGGAGTTCCTCGTCCGGTACCTGGGATGCGGCCTCGACGGCAGCTCCCCTACAAACCTTCTTCCTAAGTAATGTCAGATGTCGAGACCATAGAACCTCTCCAAAACCCTAGCCAATACCCCTCAAAACCCTAGCCGAAGCCCTCTCTCTCAAGTTGAGGGAAAAGATGAAAGAAAAGAATGCTGAAATCGGGGCTGAATCGGCTTTAAATAGAAAGTTCGGAATCGGGCGACCACACGGGCACGTGGATTTTACACACGCCAGGTGGAATTTCCACTGCAGGCGTGTATAATTTCCCTGCGCGGTGTGGATTCTCTAGTCTCGTTTTTCTCGACGCGTGAGCGATAACTACTACGATTATTGCTACGATGTACTACGCGAAAAATACTCCCGAATCTACTTTCACGTCGAGGGTAGCATAAGCGGGCACACATTTATGCCTGTGGATCGCTTTGCTTCTTCAATGGCGGATAAGTTGATGGAGATCTTGTTCTATGTGCATAAGTCGGAATGCTTGAGTGCTGGCGCCCTTTTGCCCCTCAAATGGTTGTGCTAACTCAAATATGGGGAGGTTGGCACACACTCTAGCATCTCACACCCGACCTCGTATCTTCGTGTTTGAGCTGTAGCAAGATTTCCTCCAAAATCGATGTGTAATATGATCCACATTGGCTTCTTTCCTTCATAATTGGTTTCTGACCAACACTGCATAAAAGTAACATAAAAACACACATATTAGTGCTAAAAACCCAGAAAAGTAATGCTCGATATAAGGAAAGAAACGCTTCACATTACGTATCGCACAAGCACTTATCAAACTCCCCAACACTTAAGCTTTTTGCTTGTCCTCGAGCAAAAATTAAACGATTCAGTGCATCAATAAAAGTAAATATTGAGAAGTGCTTGGTCTTAGGTTCACCAAAGTATACAAAGAGAGCATTCTACAAGTAAAGGAAATTTCAACACTAAATATGAAAGATCGAGCTCTGAGTTAAAAACTTGAATAGACAACAAACCCCGATAAATGAAAGTGTGTGGACTCACTCAAGTCAACCCAAGGTATACTCCTCAAAGCTCTAAGTATAAGGGGACTTGTTTATCTACAACAAAGAAAGTGACAAAAATTTTTAAAGATGGTAGTAGCTTCACACATTCTATAAGGTAGCCCTTTCCCCAAGCGGCCGCTAAGTGGGTTTCACACTTTCAGGGTGGTAGCTCTTTCTGCGGAGTGGTAGCTTTCACTCATCCTATGAGATAGCTCTTTCTCTCATTGGGGCATAACGTGGTACCCGACTTCGAGGAAGTAACTTCATACTACATGAGTGGTGACTCTTTCCACCCAAAAATCGCAAAACAGACAAGAAAACTATTTTTGTTCCTTCTTTTCATCATTCATTTTTATTCATTTTTCATATCAGAATTTAACACAGAAACAACTATAACTAGTCCCTTTAACATGTCGAGACATGAGTTTCCAATAGAGTTTAAAAGAGTGAGTAGTGTCTGGAGTGTAATTGGATGGCTTCAATCTCAGTACCCACGTCTTCATCCAAACCACAAATCTCTTTCTAGCAATTTATGAATTGATCAATCCCAAAGAGAGATGCGTGCTCCATTACCTTAGGAGTTGCTTCTTCTTTAATTTCAACTTGAAACAATACATCTTCGCCAACTCTCCTTGCATCATTTCTTGCTCACAAACATCTTGTCCACTCCAAAACAATCACCACATTGAATGACGCAGTTCTTCATGTATCCTCTCAATCTACGACAACATCATACTCGTTCCGCCCCCACTTCTTCATTGTCATTCACTACTACATCTTCTCTATAAGGAACTTGACTTGCTTGCTCAAATACTTGTTGTTCCTTGGATAGTGTGTCAAGTATCCCTCCTAATTGATGCTCAAGGTTTATATAGGAGGCTTCATGACATCTTGATGTGGTCTCCATATTTTGGACCACCAGACATCGGATGCTTCAATAAAGTTAGCTAATACTCTTTTATATGAGAGTGCTTCCTGCTTGAGTATCTCACCCCTTTGACATTCTTCTTGAGGTGCCTCCCAATGTTGTTCACCATTATTCCATAATAAGTCTGGGTAGCCCACTTCAATTGGATGATATGCGTTGTAACATGGAATGTTTTGTTTTTGTGAGGTAACAATTCTATTAACCTTTTTATTGAGAGCTTCGACCAGAAAATATAGAGCAACGACTGGGTCGATCATCATTTAAAAATCCTTGCAGAGAAAAAGTAAAACATAACAAAAAGAAAAAGAATGAGAATGATGGAAGAATAAAGAAAGTGTGAAATAGAATGAATGATAAATAGCTAAGAAAACAAAGTGCAAAAGTATCTCTAAACGCCTACTCCCGGCAATGGCCAATTACTTGACAAGGTCCCCTTGCGTATGTCATGCGCAAGTGCTCAGGTTTTAGTCGAGTAATAATCACGATGGCGAGTGTCGAATCCACGGGGAGTAGGGGAATAAAAACACTTAATCCGCTTCTTAGCTATGTGAAAGATCAATAGTGATAAGTGTGACAATGATTCCATTCTCAAAAAGTAAAAAGCAACAAGTAAGAGAGCACGAGTAAAGGAGGAGGTAAGGCAATCGTTAAAAGATGGGGTACTCGGATAATGCTCCGCCCTAGGATAATTGTTTCAAGTGCAAGAACTCTCTATTATGCTTCCTAATCGATGCAATGGTGAGTCGTGAAAATCCTTAATTACATATTCCCAAATCTAAGGTCAACTATGCCTAATTCTATACATGTCCATGAGGAGAGATTAGATAACCTCTCAACCTACGCTCTCAGAATAGAGTTGACAAGAGCTCTAGGGATTCCAAGTGATAAATCTCTTTTCTAATTATAGACCTAACCCTTTGGTCGAGTGAGAAAGTCCTTAACCACAATTAAGCCTTAGATACTAAGATCACCTCAGCGCTTCACTCCGTTTCAGCGCAACTAAGCCCGGTGGAAGGTCATCCCTTAGACCATTCAATCTATTATGGCGCAAAGAGAACTAAAGGAACGGAGTTAGAATCGATCACGTTGGAGGGCAAAGGGGACGCTCTTGTACCTTTCGACTCACCCTCTCAACCATCTCCAACCTAGCTTTGTCTAACACTCGTGGTGTGTCACTCACTCACAAGGTTACCAACGACAACTCTCAACCCTAGTGTCACTCTTGTGGAAATGTTCATACAATCAAGGATTCAAGGTTGGAACTCACAATCAACATTAATTAATTAAAAGCATAATAAAGAGATTCAATGAAACAAATACATCCTAGGGTTGACAAATACCCAAGTACCAACTAGGCGTTTAGCTCTCCATGGAGCTAAGTACAATCAAAAGAAATAGAATGTAAAAGCAATGAGATCCATAGAAACCCCCTTCGATGAGTCGGGTCAATGGTCTTGTCGGAGGTCCTCTACTCGTCGTCCAAGGATTCCCTAGATCTAGGGTATAGGATCGCCTCGACGGAAGCTCCCCTACAAACCTTCTTCCTAAGGAATGATGCGATGTCGAGACCATAGAACCTGCATGCAAAACCCATAGCCAATAACCCTCAAAACCCTATCCGAAGCCCTCTCTCAAGTTGGGAAAAGTTGTAGAAAAGAATGCTGAAATCGGGGCTGAATCGGTTTTAAATAAGGTTGGAATCGAGGCGACCATACGGGCACTGTGGATTTTTACACCGCCCATGTGGCATTTCCACTGCAGGCGTGTATAATTCCCTACGCCCGTGTGGATTACTGCAATTCATGTTTTCTCGTCCGGTGTGAGCGAGTACCTACTACGGTGATTGCTACGATTCTTTGTTACGGGTAACACCTGCTACATTACTACGCCAAAAATACTCCCGAATCTAGTTTTTCATCGAGGGTAACATAAGCGGGCTGCGTTTATGCAGTGGATCGCTTTGTTTCTTCAATGACGGATAAGTTGATGGAGATCTTGTTCTATGTGCATAAGTCGAATGCTTGGTGTAAGCGCCCTTGTGCCCCTCAAATGGTTGTGCTAACTCAAATATGGGGAGGTTGGCACACACTCTAGCATCTCACACCCGACTCTTATATTCGCGTTTGAACTTTAGCAAGATTTCCTCCAAAAATCGGTGCATTATGATCCACATTAGCTTCTTTCCTTCATAATTGGTTTCACAACCCAACTGCATAAAAAGTAACATAAAAACACACATATTAGTGTAAAAACCCAAGAAAAGTAATGCTCAACATAAGGAAAGAGCAGCTTTTGCATTCATATCGCACAAGCACTTATCAACCCCATTTTCTTATCGATTGTCTTTCCTTATCCCAATGTGCTTCCCTTTATTTTTACTTTTATTTGCATCGATATTATTCACTCAAAAACACAACTTGGCTTTTACTATAGTTAAATATCAACACTTGTGTTTTTCAAGCACTATTCCCTGTGGATACTACTATCCACTCACCGGGGTATTTTATTTCTTCGATAACCCGTGCACTTGTGGTCACACATGCAAGAGGTGTACAAAGAGACATATTTCCCATCCCAGGGCACCGTTGGCGGCTAGCCCCTCATGGGCGGGTACAACATGGAGAAAACAACAATAGATCTAAAGAAAGAAGACATGACTCCCTTCTTTTTCAAGATTAGGTCTCAATGTCGAGCTCGTGTGCTGGCACCATTTCCCTAGTGCATCAACTCGCCCCTTGTTTGCCTTAGAAAGTGTGGTGAAGCTTGATGTTCACTCTCATCAATGTCTTCCTGGTGGAGAAGAAGATCCCCGAACAAAGATACTAGAGGAACCCTAGAAATTAGAGTTATAAAGGCAAATTTTTGGCTCGACAAGGGTCGGGAGCAAGGTAGTGTACGGACCGTGTTATGTTTGGGGAAGTTAAGAGTGAAATGGTAGACTGCTCGCCTCAAAGATTCAGTAGGTAGGGACAAGATCGTGTCCCAACCTTGTAGAGATAGACCACTTGAATAAAATTATCTTCGGGCTAGGTTTTTTAGAAGCAAGGACGTAATCTTGTCTGGACAGTGTTGAGCTTGAGAACACCATCCTATATGGATTTCTCACTAAAACACACACCATGCTAAAATATTCAGTAGGGAAGAAAAGAGCATGTCTCACCCATGTCTAGCTTGGACAGTTAGTACTTACAAAGCATTTTTCCTGTTTTTTTTCCCCATTTCACTCCAAGTTGCGCCGGGCCCTCTACTCTTGCACAAATAGCAGAAATACCCAGAATAGCAACACATATGCACAAAAGTATGCTTGAGAAAAAGAGAAATGAAGGAATTACGGTATGAAAACATGTATATAAAGTGCACTCATAAGCCTACTAATGTCCACTTGTTGATTATGCTTCACAGCTTACTTGATGCCTGCCACAGACCATAAAGGATTTACCCTGAATTGATCAAGAAAATCATTAGCAACCCATTTTGCACTCACATGCCACACAGTATGCTCCCTTGTGCACTCATGTTTAAGAATCCCATATTTGATTTGAATTGTCTTTTGGTCTTTAATCATGGGAGTTACCCATAAATTGAGAAAAGGTATCCCTTCTTTACAAATTGCATTGCATACATATCTTCTTATTAGTTGTCCTAAAATTCATTACACACCTGTTCTTAGTTCCATAGTTCCTAACAGCCTCTCTAAATCAACTAAAACTACTGAACTTCATTCTAATCTCAAAATGTGGGTCCTTCATCAAACTCAACATGAAACTTTGAATATTTGGGCTGACTTGGACCTATTCCTTTTTCATCTATCTTAAAACATGAATCCATGTCATCGGATTCACCATATTTAGATTCAATTTCATCTCAGCCATTAGTCTGATCTTGAACACCTTCAACTCCTCCAAGGCCTTCCTGTGTAACCTGCTAATTCTCCTCCACACCATCACTACCCTCATCATCATCCACTTCCTCACTATCCGAAGCTATATTTTCTGAATCATGAGCTCACTCCCATCATCACCTTTCTTTTACCTTTATCTATGGCTTTCCACTTTCTTGCATCATTATTTTCTCCCATTGTTTGAAACTCCTTGGAATCTATTACTTGATCACCCAAGGCCTATGACCTCAGAATGTGTAACTAAGTTAGAAACCTTTGGATATATATTTACTATCACAGTTATGGCCAACTATTACGAAGCCAATTCCAATACATCTCCATCATTCCTTATCTCCCTTATGTTTCCATATTACTACCTACTATGTTTCAATCACCAAAATGTGGTTTCCATCCACCTCCAGGACTCATCTCCTTTTGCCGTATTTTATTATCTATAATTTGGATATTTTATCATGGCGCAATAATTAACAAACCAAGCAAGTTCTGACCTTTCGAATTTGTGGCACATCGTCATCAAGTATCAATACAATCTAATTGTGAAATACTCACTACTGGGCGCTGACAAAAAGGAAAGAAACAAAACAAACATGTAATCAATGCGTTATGTAGACTTTTATCTAAACAAAAATAGCATTAGATTAGTTTTGGTTAATTATCTCCTATTGATTTACTTCTAACATAGATGGCAAAATAATGTGATCTAAACATAAATTTTAATGTTCTGACAACAAATGTGTATCTAAGACTAAATTATGCACACTGTTATGTTATTCCTTTAGTTTTGAGTACATGGCTGACAACATACTATTAACATGTATCAAACTCCATACAAAACTTGTCCTCATTAACAGAGAGTACACAAAACCTTCTATTCAATATGTAACTTTGGACTCAAGTTCAATACTAGACTCCATACATAATAAAAGTCTAACTAAAACATATATCAAACTCCATACAAAAATATATAGCAAAACCTCAGTTCAACAATAACTAAAAAAATAACAAACTCCATACAAAAAATTTCAAACAGACTTTTGAAAGAAAAATAGACACACTTTAATAGCTACTTAAATGCCTCATCTTGCAAAAAATATACAAATCCTCAGCTGAAAAGAAAGTAAAAATATACATCAAACTCCATACTGAAACAAAAATACACAAAACATATGAATATATACACTAGAAAATAAACTATAAATGCAACTTTCAATTCAATAACAGGGACTTTCGAAAAGAAAAAAATAAACAGCACATTCATCCCACTCACTGTGTCATCTTGCAAAAATAGACAATATTTCAATTCAATGTCAAGTTAAAAATATATATATGTACATATCAACTCCAAAGGGAGTAACACAAAACATAAGAAGATATACATACAATGGCAGATTAGTATATCAAACTCCAAGGGAGTAACATAAAACAAAAGAAAGATTACAAACAATGGAGAGTAAAAACATATCAAACTCCAAAGGAAGTAGCACAAAACATAAGGAGATATACATACAATTGCAAGTATATATATATCAAACTCAAAAGAGTAACACATATATATCAAAAATAGACAAAGGATTCAATTCAATGGCAAGTATAAAAAACCATAAAAAGATATACATACAAAATAAACTCAAGTAAACTTTAAACAAAAACTTCAATTCAATACAATATTTTGTATTGAAAATATACATATTTGGGCCACTCACATGCCTCATCTACTCTAGCATGGTTAACATTGAGCATTAGTACAGACATCCCAAATGTTATTTTAATATGGGGACAAAGAAAAACCTAAAAGCGGTGAACATTCAATATCTTATAGTAAATTGGTAGCTCTCTGTTTTTGTTGGCCTTATCATTCAATCAACTTCCATAGAGGCACACGGCAATTCCTAAACACATGATGTGGAATAGTTTCTTGATGAGTATATTAGGGCTCAAATGCGATTTACAAATGAGGAACTCTCAAGGGAGAAGATTAGGGCAATCGGGGAAGAGAAGATTAGAGCAAAAGATGGTTTCGGGGGATGGAGAGAAGAAGATTAGGACAAAAATGTAAAGCCCCGAGGGTAGAAGAAGGGAAGTAGAAAGACTCATCTAATGCTGGCATCTTGCGTATGCACAAAGAGAATGTCCACTCATTTGGTGTCCACTCGGCGCTTCGTGAGCATATGATGTGGAACAAAAGCTTTCCATGATGAGAAGCTGGCGATCGCATTGAGCTTACCACTAGAATAGTTTCAGTACCCTCCAGCTAGAAATCAAAGTCAAGTGCTCATTTTAGTACATATCAGAATAAAGTGCTACACAAGCATAATAAAAGCACCCACTCATAATCCGATATATTTTGTTGGGGGTAAAAGCGATGACTAG
>NC_052479.1:18886092-19039272 GCF_009730915.1 Dioscorea cayenensis subsp. rotundata | reverse complement strand
AACTATGGCTTGAATTGTTGCTTCATCTTCTTTATCGCCCAATTGAAAATTAACTTCTACACCAACAACATCAACAAGATAAAACCTCAAGTAAGCTTTTAACATATATCCTCTTCATCATTCAGAGCCATCAAAAGTAGTTTGTCGGCAGCAGGTGGTGCGAGGCCTTTTCTCGTTGGAGAGTGCTCATCAACATGCGATAAGCGCTCCATTGCTGGTGCTCTAGGGATAGATCGGCGTGAGAGTAGCAACATGCATATTCGGAGAGGTCAATGCCCTTCAACCTAAGTCTCGCAAGCAATGACATTTCAAATGACTCACGGCGAGCCCACTCGATCCGCATTGCATCATGTTACGGCTCGCATGCGTATCATGCTTTCTGGCAAAGCGTGCATTGTGCTTAGCTTGGTTTTAGCAAGCTCCTCACTGTAACTCCTTAATTTGGTCATATAGTTGTCCGCTGATTGAGAAGGCCCCTGAGCGTGGCTTGTAATTGATTGAAGACATTTTGCTTATATTACCCTTTTCCCCAACACTCATTACAACTTCCGATGACTTAATGCGGTCCCACAATTCATTTTGGTTGATGGGAAATTTTTCATCTTCACCCTTGATCACGCTTATACGCACAGGGCTTTATCAGTGTTCACTGCATCCATAAAAAATTTAGATCCAAATAATATATTATATAAATGTCTAAAGTAACCTATGAAAGTAATATATCTATATATATAACAAACCAAATAATTGATGCAAATAAATAAATAAAGCTATGTTGTGAGAGATTGCAATGTTTATATATATATGGATATAGCCTTCACAAAAACAAAATCCTTGATTGAACAATCAATGTAATTGCTTGCAAATAAATTGATGAAAACTATTATAAAAGCCACTAATTTAACAAATTGATGAAAAATTAACTTCTTGAGAATTATAGTATACTTACAACAATTTGTGTATACGCTCACCACTCGAGGTGCCATCCTTCTTCCATGAGTGCGGATGAAAACGTTACTTTTCGTGAATGCGGTTCCCTACCCAGATTCTTGATCTGATAGCGTAAATAATAAAAATTTAAAGAGTTAAATAAATCATAAATAATAATAATAATAATAATAATAATTACATAGAATATGGACATTACGAAGCTTTGGTGATTGTATAAGCAGTCTGAGCAGATCCACCACGATAGATTACAATCGAAGAACTTCCATTTCTGTACTTTCTTTGTTTTTGCTCACTTATTTTCTTGAACTCTTCCGACCAATATTTTTGCAAACTCTCCCAACCGAAGGGGTCATCCACTCGAAGTGGAGCCTTGTAAGAGTGCGAGCAAGGTACAAATGTTTTTCAACCACTCACTCTCGCCTCATGGTTGAAATGACATAATATCATAGGAACTCATGTCACTGGGACTCCCATGTGTAAATACCTAAAGAAAGAAGAAAGAAAGAAAGATTAACTACGTTAATATTTTTAATAGTAAACAATATATATTAATTAAATGATATTTACCCTAAAAAGTTGTGAACATTCTCTGTCGACATCTCTAGGCACTTTTCCCCATCCGGTCCATGGCTCTTTTTAGTGGCCTTGGACCAAATCATTATTGCTTTTTAACCCGTAATCTACGAGTCAAATTAATAAACATTTAATTATAAAATTTAGGAACTTTTTCTTGAGGAATTTATATATACAAAATAAAATTTTTAAAAAATAAAATCTACTTACATAACTCACCTTTACGGAGTAATAAACCAAGGGGTCGATTGCTATTAGATTCATTGGATTCGATCCTCTCGTTGCCTACGTGTTAGCTCCTCGAGACATGGGTAGATGCCTCGGCATGTGGAGTTAGCGGAGGCTTGAAGTTTGAGGAGATTGTGATCGAAGGGCTCACTTACGGTGCTTGAATATTTGGATGTATACATGGGCATTCCTAATTCAGGTGAGTTGTGGAGACTAATTTGGAGCTAGGACTTGCGACGAATACTTGCGGTTGATCGATCTCGGCCTGATATAGATCGACCACCATGTCTCAATGTTGATCCACCCCGACCTATATAGAGAACATTAAATATAAGTTGTAAAGCATGGAAACAAATTTCACTCAAATTAAAAAAGCTAAATGAAAAAGGAAAGATGCTTCATACTACCAATATATTATACAAATAATTCAACCAACATTATTACAATAAGACAATAAAAGCTTAACCAAAAAGATCAATGCTTAAAAAACCTAGTCAAACCTGATATAGAGCTATAGTCACGGATAATAGGTCATCCACTTCAACTAAACAATCTGTCCAAACAACAAGAAAACTTGGGTGAATATAAATGATAAGAGATTACAATGAGAATAACTTAATTGGAAAGGTAGAAGAAAAACATGATCATAAATGAGACATATATCTATCACCACACATCCATAAAAAACTAGAAACAACACTTAGAAATACAAAGTTCCTATAGAGAAAAACACAAGAAGATATTTAGTAATTAGTTAAAAGTCATGTTCTCCTCAAATCATCGTCATCATCATCATCATCATCATCATCAGTTTCTTCATATTCATTGTCTGCCTCTTCATCTTCTTCATCTTCCTCAGTTTCACTTTCTAAAATATCTTGCAACCCTTCAGATAAGTCAACAAATTGTTGTATGCCTTGTAGATCAACCAAAGAAGGAATCTCTTGTAAAATCTTGACAACTGGATTTGATGTAATTTCCTCGCATTTGATATGCGTGATCTTTGTCTTTTTCCCTGACCAACGCTTCAACCATTCTCCTAGCTTTTGTCTTGCACACAGCTAACCAATCAACCTTGTCCTTTTTCATGCTCGGGTACTCAATATAGTTCACTTGAATGGCTTGTTGCGCTAATACAAATGGATCATACTTTGGATACATTTTTCCGATTAACATCAACCAAATTATATAGAGGATGAACCTTGGTGCCATTTATTGGATCAAACCATGTCACACTCGAAGAGGACAATACGGTTCCATCTATTTCCATGGTACTCAAGTTGGACTATATCCTGCAATAAACCATAGAAATCAGTGCATGTATCCTCAACATTGGACCCTTGTACACATATGCCACTATTCATGGTGGCTTTTCTCCATCTTTATGAGCGACGTGATGAAAGTTATAACCATTGATGAAGTATCCAGCCAAGTTGTTGCCTTCATAGATGGACCCCAAGCAAGGCTTTGCAAGAGAGGGATCAATGACTTGATTGACCTCATTTTGCCACCTAAACCCAAAAGTGAATATCAGAGATATTTTTGTCATTCTCTTAATACAATTTCAAGATATTAAAAATGATTACTTACAAAATTTTCAAACCACTTTTGCAAAAATGCTTATCAATGGCCTTGATCGATGGCATCAACAGGGTTCCCTTGTAGGTAGTTGACAAATATCCTTTGAATGCACATTTAAACATGAAATATTGAAGTTATATATTTTATAGATTGTAAAATTGATTATTCTATTAATTGATCATATAACTTACTTGTAATATGGTTTGCACTCGGACAATTTCTCAATATATAAGTATGTGCTACACGTAACTCATGTTTCTAGAAAAGCCATCTAATCTTTGGAGCTGACCTTGACTTGACCTATGTAATTAAATATAGAGAAAGGTTCAAAAGCGCATCATTTACCCCTCATCATTTTCATGGAGGTCTCCTCCTTTTACATGATATATGAGGTTCAAAATAATGTTCTGCAAAAATATTGATTTCTTGTGCAATATAAAGCGACAAATTGAACCCTCGACATGTGCCTTATTCTTCAATGTTTTTCAAATCATAAAGAAACCTACAAGTACAAGGATAAAAAACATCACATAAACTAAACAAAATTATCTTAAATTCAATAAAGTTAAATTCAATAAACCCATAGAATCAAAGAAAGACGGAGGGAATATTTTCTCCAAGTTACATAAAATCACCGCAACCTTTTTCTAACTCCATAAGTTTATCAATGTCAAGCATAGCGAGCATATTATGCGAAATAATATACTCAATTACATCAATGGATTCCATATGAGCGAGGGTAACATTTCTCTAAAAAGCAATCGGGATAAGTCTCGCATAAACACATGGCGATCGTGACTCTTCGATGGGTAATTTTTCAATGCATTCATATCAACACATTTTTCCAAGATTAGAAGCATAACCATCTGAAATCTCAAATTCTGAAAGCCATTCACAAATAACCCTCCTCTCGCTCTTTGGTTAAGGTGTATAATGCTTTGGAATAGTCTGACTTGTACTATTTGAAGGAATTGCTATCTCCTTACGGTCGCAAAGAATTCCAACATCTTTCTTGGCCTTAGCATTATCTTTACTCTTCCCTTTCACATTCATCACAGTATAGAAGACGTTGTCAAACACATTTTTCTCTATGTGCATCACATCAAGATTATGCCGGATCAAGTTAGTTTTCCAATATGGTAGATTCCAAAAAATACTTCTTTTCGTCCACTTGTGACTTTTTCCATACTCTGCAGGTGTGTTAATGGGGTCCTCCATGGCCGTTGGGAAAAACATTACTCGATGAAGAATTTCCTCCCCCGACAACATTGGAGATGGATCACTCTTTTCTATTCTTCCTCGGATGAAAGACTTCTTATCCTTTCGGTAGGAATGATTTCGAGGTAAAAATACCCGATGACAATCAAAATAACTTACTTTTCTACCATGTTGTAGGTAAAAAGCATTGGAATTCTCCATACATATTGGACATCCTAATACCCCAGCAGTACTCCATCCTGATAACATTCCATAAGCAGGAAAATCACTAATCATCCACAAAAGTGCAGCCCTCATACAAAAATATTCATCTTTTGAAATATCATAAGTCATGGCACCAACAATCCACAAATTATTCAACTCTTCAATCAAAGGTTGCAAAAAAACATCTATGTTCTTCTTTGGATTTTTAGGCCCAGGACAAATTAGTGATAAAAACATATAAGGACTTTTCATACACATGCCCGGTGGAAGGTTGTAAGGAGTCACAATTACTGGCCAACATGAATAAGTCTTCCCAAATTGTCCATGCGGTGCAAAGCCATCTGCACAGAGGCCCAATCGAATGTTGCGAGATTCCTTAGCAAAATTAGGATAAGTTTTATCAAAATGTTTCCATGCCTCAGCATCGGATGGATGACATATTACCCCATCATTTCTTTCGTGTGTAGCATGCCAAGTCATATGTGTTGCTGTAGCATTAGAAGCATATAACCTTTGTAATCTTGGAGTTAGTGGCAAGTATCTTAGTATCGCATGCTGAAGTTTCTTTTACGAGGCGATTATCGAGCTACACCACGTTGACTCTTCAATTGTTTATACCTTGGCTCATTACGGAAATTTGCAAAAAACTTCATTAGCATCACTCTTCCAGTACAACATGCAACCATTTTTGCAAGCATCAATTTTAACCACAGGTAAACCCAATTCGTTCATAGTTTTTTTCTATGATGATGTAATCGATTGGCATTGTGTTTGTCGGCGGAAGAACCTCCTTAATAGCGGTGACCATGGTATTGAAATTAGCCTCGGACATATTAGCATCGAGTTTGATAGATAACATCCCTAGCAACGAAAGACAACTAAGAGTGATTCTCACAGCCCACATATAGGGGTTGATCAGCAGCTTTTAATATATCAAAAAATCTGTTAGACAATTGACTTATTTCATCACTCTGCAAACCCAAAACTGACTCATCTAATGGTGGTTGCACACTTGGACCAGCTTCATCATAACAATAAGATTCATGCATTGGTGGAACATGAGAACGAAGACAATCATATATCATCCTTTGATCCCAAGTCATCTGCTCATCCTCCTGTGCTATATGATCTAAAGTCTGATCATCAACCTCCTTAAGCTCTTCACTAATTGGGAATACTTCTTCACCATGGCATGTCCAATTCCAATAGCACTCTCTAAACCACCGGCGATACAAATGCAAAGTGATATCATTTGGATGAAGGAATCTCCTATTTTTGCACTTGAAACAAGGACACCTAATATTTTCGCCGTTTTTATATGAGTCATCTTGATTAATTGCAAATTGAATAAATTCATCGACCCCAAGAATGAATTCATTGGTCAATCCTTGTCTTCCTAGTAGATTCCGATTATACATCCACTGCCTTGTCAACATTTTTGTTCCTACAATCATGGATTCTAGTTACTGAACACAAATTCAATAGTCATTGAACACAAATACAGCATTAGACAATAATTAATGAATTTATACACACACACGCTTGCACACCCTATCGCTGAATTCTAGTTACTTCCAAGCATTTATATCAGTTCATTAAGAAATTAGTTGAGATAATGAACATTTCTTTTAGTAGACATGATGGGTAAAAGATAGACTAAACCCCCACTTGTTTTTTCTTAGTTCTTAACATTAATATTTGACTCCATATCTAGATGTGAGTTATTTGCATAACTCTATTACAGCACAGCGCACAAATAAAATAAAATGACACTTTTGAAAAAGTATTGCTAGTGGAATCCGAAATACAAAAAAATGGCATCAAATCAAGAGTTGATCACATGTTACTGACTCAAGATCAAGCTGTATCAAACTAGATACTAGGTCTTTACCTAACACAAGATAGATTTTCTACCACTTAAGTCAACTTCTTTATGAATTTATTAGAACTTTGAAATTATAAATTTATCTATTCAAATTAAATAAATAAAAATGTAACTATGTGAGTGTCTAGTGAAGAGACTATTTATTTTATCTGCCCTACCTTGACCTTTATGCCTAACTTCAAATTTGTCAATACTCCAACGTTAAATTTGTTTTTTTTTTTAAAAATAAACTACAAATAGTAAATAAAATACTTCATATCTGTGAGATGCTTTCTAGAAGATGGTGAAAGACATAGTAATTATACACAGGGACCCACTCACAAAGGAAGGTGCTCCTAAATTTCCATTTCCCCTCCGCACAAACCCTCACCGGCTGTCTCATTCTTTGTCCTTGTTACTCTATTTCAATAAAGAATTACTACTTAGGGCCTAAGTAACTTGACTTTAATAATCCAATTCTTCTACTTACTTTATAAAACCAATAAACAAAGACAGGTTTATATATAATATATATATATATATATATATATGAGAACGTACATGCAATGCATGTATAGATAAAGTAACCAAAGCGAGTGTTGCATTCAATGATACCTTGAACACAAGAGGAGAGACCACCTTGTAAATCAAGCAAGATAAGAAGCATGTGGAGCCACAAAGTACAAGTGGGACATTGCTTATTATTATCAATATTAATTGAACACCAATATGATAACAATAAATGAAAAAAAGGTAAGAGGCCCCTGCATTATTAATTAATATTAATATATTTTTATTTTTAAATATAAAAGAAGAATTAAAAAAATAAATAAAAAAAAAGGTGACACGTTGGGTAGGCAGTATTGCTTCTTAGTTCGTGCTAGACAGGCATTGACGAGCGAAAATATTAAACATTATTACAAGCTTGTATGGCAACAATAATCAGTGATGCATCAGGCTCAAACAAACTTAAAAGAAAAGAAACAAAAGAGGTATGTAATGGAGCATCAGTTCACAGGCATTTGAATGAATAGAATACATTTCGCACCCAGCTCATTCATTCTACAAACCTGGCAACAACACAGGGGGCAACTATGGTGGTGGTTATGGTGGTCGATATGGTGGACGAGCGGGGATACAACAAGGGTGGTGGTGGTATAATTAACTTATCTACTCACGTTAAGGCATTTATAATTATAAGCATGCATCGATATTGTCTCTGATCCCGGATGCTATAATTAACTTATCTACTACTTGTGTGTTTTCTCTTATGACACAGTTGTTTGTTCTCTCCCTCTGTTTCATCTTCTATTATATATATGAATGATCATATGATGTTTTTAAGCTATACTACGCATGTAGTTTCTATTAAAGTCTGACGACCTTGTGTCTTTCTTTCTTCTCTCGCATGTTTGATAAGTATCTTTATCATTTACTAAACTTTGGTCATGTTTTTCTGGATAATTAATTTGTGGAAACTCTATTTCTCTACTACAGGAAAGTTGTTTAATATTTATCATGCAAATTTATATATATATATATATATATATCAATTGAAGACAATGTAAAATGCTTTTTTCTTTCAAATTTTTCCAAAAGTGATGGTAAATCAGATTACTGAACAAGCAGGGGTAATAGCAGCAATATTTATATATACAATAAAGAGAAAATGTCTGTTTCTTGAAAATAACTAACATTAATGGTGGAGCTGGCAGCAGAGGATGCATGGTATAAATAATACAAAGATAGATCCTATGGGCCGCAACTACAGCTACAAATCATCATTCATCAATTTAAAAAACATGAGAATAGTTCATGCTAAATAATTTTTTTTTTTTTTGGTTCTTCTGGTTTTACATGGTTTTTTTTTATTATCTCTAGCTAGTAGGTTATGCAGTACAAAGAGATGGCATTTCTTAGAAGCAAGGGCATAAACAATGAGTTGTGGATGTCTTCATTTCACTTTTGAAAAATCATCTACTAAGATTGAACAATAGAAAGATACCATAATGGAGAAATCTATTGTGAAATTGAAGCCTGAAGAGAGAAAAGCTCCAAAATGCTATAATGCAAGCATCCAACTGACAGCCTGCAAAACAGCAGAATATGTTTAATTGGCATTATGTTAATCAGCTCTAAAAATACAGACTATCATCATAAATTTACAAGAATAGTCTCAGAACAATATGTTAAGAACACCAAGAAAGCTATTTTCATCGCATGGAATGCACAGCTTGGAATCACAATTAAAGAACAAAAAAACAGAGAAAGAAAAAACGCCAAAGAGTTCACCTCCGATCGTACCACCTCTAATCCGCCAGTTCACGCTGATGCTTCCCTTCCTCCTCCGAGCTCCTGCAATGGCCACATAGAAAGGGAAAAACATATTCAAATCCTAAGAAGAACACATTATTCTGAATCTCCTCTGGATTTTAAAGAAAAGAAACAAACTAAAGACAGTGATCTCACTACCAATCGTCACCGATGTTCCTCTTCCTTCCAGCTCCTCCAATGGCAACAGAGAGATATATGAAAAGAAGATTCAAACCCTAGAATGAACACCTCTTCTGAATTCTCCCAGATCTTTGGAATTTCAAAAAAAAAAATAACAAAACAACACCCTAAAGAGCTCACCACCGATCGCATCCGCCCTCGATCCCCCCTTTCACAGTCGCTTCTCCTCCTCCTCGTAGCTCCTCCAATGGCGGCCGAGAGAGAGAGAGAGAGAGAGAGAGAGAGAGAGAGAGAGAGAGGAGCAATGGATGGCGGTGAAAAAGCTTCAATGGGGGACAGGGGTTTTAGGGTTAATGAAATAAATTTTTGTTTTTTTGTTTTTCTTTTTAATTACTATAACTAATAAAAAAATTAATTTATTAAATATTTAATATCTGTGACGTGTCTCTGTTTAATAAAAATGAAAAATTATATTTAATATATTAAATATATTTTAGGCACCAAATACACAATATTAACATATTAATATATTTATATTTTTTGCACTATATTTGATATGGTATTAATAAATTAACATTTTTTTATCGATTATTTGATAGTAGTATTAATATATTTATATTTTTTTATATTTTTAGTAGACTTTATATTTGCAGTATTAATATATTATTATATTTATATTTAGTAGCGATGATTTAGTAACGATTAATATATTAATATATTTATATTTTTATCACTGTATTTTAGGGCGATATTAATATATTTATATATTTATATTTTTTAAGTATTTCTAGTATTTAGTACGATATTAATATATTATTATATTTATATTTAGTCATGATGTTTAGCTATACCATTAATATATTAATATATTTATATATTTATCACGATATTTAGACAGATATTAATATATTTATATATTTATATTTTTACTGTATCTATTTTGGACGCAGTATTAATAAATTAATATTTTTGTGACTCATGATTTGTAGCAGTATTCATATATTATTATATTTATATTTTTAGACTCATATTTTAGTACAACATTAATATATTATTATATTTATATTTGTACAGTATTTAGCACTAGCATTAATATATTAATATATTTATTTTTAGTATCAGATGTTGCTACGATATTAATATATTACTATATTTATATTGTTGGCATAGTATTTAGCGTAGCTATTAATATATTATTATATTTGGGTTTTTGGCACGGTATTTAGTATTGTATTAATAAATTATTTTTTAAAAAAAAATATGTTTGGCACTGCATTTGGCACTGTCATGTAAAATTATTAAATTTGTATATTCGGCACAGTATTTGGCACGGAAGTAAATAATATTTTTTTTTAAAAATCAAATATTTGACACGGTTTGTTAGTTCCGTGTCAAATCTTGTAACAAATTTGTCACGATTTTTTTTCCGTGCCAATTTTTCCGTATCGATTTAGGATTTTTCTTGTATTATAATGAAAGAAACAAAAAAGGCAAAATTCTTTGAATTTCTCATTTCATTCCAACCTTTTAACAATAATAAAATTTTCTCAATGTAAGCTGAATGATTTTTTTTATTATTTTATTTTATTTTATTTTTATGGCTGTATCATTAACTTTTTCCCCTCATGCAGATCACTAAGTTTGGATCTATTAGTGTTTATTTTAAGCACTGAAATGTCTTGATCAAATTTTCCCACTTGCATCAGTAATTAATATTCTTGCAGAAAATTTTCTAAAACTATAATACTATGGGTAAGATGTGATTTCTGCTTCAGTTCCATCTTAAGCACAGTTTCATAACTTGCAGGAAGGCAAGCTGATAATTTTTTTTTATTAGAGATGGGCAATGGTCCTGCTCCATTTTCTGACATTGGCAAGAAAGCGAAAGGCAAGTCTCTAAAATGATTTTTTATTAGTTAAACTGTTAATTGAAAACTTGAGACAATTTGGCTTTTTACCTTCCACATTGTAATCTTTGCTGAGCATATTTTTGTGCTAACCATGTATTTTTTGTGGTTCTATTTTTGTCGTTGTTGTTACTTCTGTTCTTTGGTGCCTCTACAAATAAATATCATATGACCACATTTCAAGCTAGTAGTTCCTGTTATAAATATCTGTGGTTAGTGTGAGCCACATTCATCCAACTTTGGAAGTTTGAAACACAGTGACATTTAAGCAGCAGATAAACTGATGATGATTGACGAATGCACATGGGACTGACATAGTTTAAGAGGCCATGGTTAACTTTTGTTGAATGGAGATGCTTTAGCGATCTGGTTTTCAGATATGAACTTTTTTTCTGTACACACATATGCCATTATGTTCCCTCTGAACAAATACTCCTCTGTCGAGGCTAAATATACATTGCTTTGCTTGCTTAGCTGCACATCCATTTTTGTTGTTTTTATGCTTCAATGTTACTTTTTAGCTGTTATCATTTGGTAATTAAATTATTTATTGTTTTTTTCAGATCTTTTAACGAAGGATTATAATTTTGATCAGAAGTTCACATTTGCACTGTTGGGAAATGCTGGGCTAGTAAGAATATTTGCCTTATTTTAAAAATAATACCTGTTCAGGCTTATCCTTTGGGCCATCCTAAGCTGCAATTGTAAAATGGACATGCAATTTTTCTGTTGTAGCATCATGTTTTTTTCCTGGTAGTTGTCTCAGCACAAGGCAATTGCCCTGTAGGTTACGATTAATTAATTAATATATTGCTGTGACAGCTGCCGCTCTCCTGAACCTTACATAATTTCGCTACTCCATTCGTATTTATTATATTATCATTGACTTATTAAGTTTCCATTTGATTTATCTCTATCATTGATTCAATTTCTATACAATATAATCGAACCATCATGAATATACCATTCTCATAATTATGCATATAAAAAAAATAAAAACTATTTTATTATTAAATTTAGTTTTATAGGGCATACTTGTCTCGCAAAGCCCAAATTTATATATTCGAATTCATATTTTTCATATCAACTAATATATATATATATGACTAACAGTAGAAAGAAACATCACAAAACAAACGATCAGAAGTGATAACATGGATGAAAATATTACTAGCTAGTTATAAAGAAGAGGATGCATGCATGTTAAGTAGTGTCATTGTTCCATTCACCCCTCTTCTTGGCAATGTAATCGTCAGCTTTGATATCAACATTGGGATCACCATCTTCATCACTTCTAGGTCTCCTTCTAATCCTTTGCTCCCTTTTCTCCATCTCTTCATCTTTAACTCTTTCTGAACCTCCACAACATGACATGCTTCCTCCCATCCCTCTCTCTAAATATGTATATATATGAAGGCTCTTAATTAAGATAGCTTGCAATGAAGGTGGGTTTATATGTCTCTCTATTTATAGAGGCTCTTCTTAGTGAAGATAGTATGGAAGGTGCAAGTATATATATATATATATATATATATGCATATGCTTATTTATATTGATTATTTTGTGATGTTGGGGAAAAAGATACAACTTCAAAAGTTTAAGGATCATTAATTGATAGTCGGTGTAGTAGGCGAACATGGAATATAATAAAGCGAAGTTTTCTCATGTGATATCACTGTTCCTTCCTTTTGCATTTTCTTTTAGTTTATAAAAATTAGAAAGAAATTTATGTTCACAAAAGTGGTTGAAATATATTCTTAGATTTTTCTTCTGCTGTTATTATTATTGTTATTATTGTTGTTGTATGCTTCTTTGTCATGTTTCAGTTCCTCATAGTATACATAATTAAAATATATATTCATTGTTATGAAAAATAAAATCATTTAGTATTGACTGAAATATTGGGATTATGCATGGTTGCATAAATTTTTCATTAATTCTCCATTATTATTTTATCCATATGTTCATTGTATTGTTTATATATATGTGATCTACACAAGATACAATTCTCTTTAATTCATATATTCTCTTACCAAGAGTTTGGATTATTAGGCTGAGATAAGTCGGGGGATGTATCAAATGAGTAAAGGTGGGGACCTGAGATTTTCATAAACTTATTCCTATATCCTATCCCTATCAAGCATATATTAATAATAATTACGATTAATATATATATATATATATATAATTTAAAGACGTATCATGCATGGGAATATATACAGTATTTAATTAGATATATTTAGTGAGTCTTTTTTTAATAATATTATTATTTACGATATTTTGTATATTAACTAATATGACTGTTAAATAATATTTTATATTTAATAGTAAATAAGTTTATATAATTATTAGATTTATTTAATATATTATTATTTTCTTTTCTACTATTTATTTCTTTCAACATGACTCAATTCTTATCTGGCTTGACATAGTATTAGAGGGAGAGAAAACATAACTGTCCATTGGTTGCTCTGATTCTAATATACTATTTTAGTTTTAACATCTAGATATCATTCATAAGCGCTTTGGTCCTGGTTAATTAATTAGACAAAAAAAATAGATTTGAAGTTATTAGGGATCACAATTCATATTTGAATAATTTTATGCTTAATTAGAAAATTTTGCAAATCTAGATTTGACGTAAAGATATCATTAATATGTATAGTTTTATTAGCATCTGGAATGAGCATAATCTTTTTGTTTAATTAACTTAATTAAAACTCTATTCACTTGACAACAAACCTAATACCTTAATTAGGATCCTAATCCTTAAATTATTTCTATTCCGAGTACCGAACATTAGCTGAATAAAAGGTGTTATATTCTCACCTTTTGTGAAAAAACTGATGTGATTTTGAAAGAATAAAGTAGAAATATTCAGCTTAATTAAATTAAATTATATTCCAATTTTAGATAGATAACTTTTTGACTTGACTAGAGGGATTGATTTATCCAATCTAATAGAAACAGATAATTGAATGATATATATAGAACATTATAGAAATAGAGCTAGACACATAACCAAGTGATGCCTTGCTAGTCAGTCAATGATAAGAGTACCAGCCTTAGAACGTAAGGAATAAAACTAAAGGCTCATAAATAAGGGATCCTTTCACTGCCTTGGAGCTTGGAACTTGGAAATTCATTGAGTGTGGTAGTGTGTTAGACTAGATTTCTTCAACAAATATGAAAAATGCGTAGATTTACCAAATTTTGATTTAATTAATATATGTCATGAGGGACTAGATTCTTTCGACAAAGACAATGTGTTTGTGTCTTTGACTAGATTCCTTCAGCAAAAAATATAAAAAACTTGCGGATATGATTTTTTTTTAATTTAAAATTATTTTTTAAAAATAATATTTTTAAAATTGTTTTGGTTTTGGAAATTTGGGAGTTACCCCAAGTTACCCCTTAACTACAGTGAAATGTTCTAAGGGTAGGGTTATCCCATTAAGTTTTTAACAATGTTTATTTATGATTGAATAAAATGGTTTATTTATTTTTCCAATAATAATAACAAGATTAAAATTTTTAATTAATTAAGTCAAAATTGATCAGTAAATTTTTTTCTTTATAACTAATAAATCAAAACTAGAATACTAGACAAAGAAGCTGTAATCTCTTTGACCGCCACCAAACAAATAAAGTCAACAACAGTCGTACCTCTTTTTCCACTTTTCTAACTAACTCAATGCTTCTCTAACACTCTACACGTCTAACAATGTCGAGTTTGTATGAACATGGATCGGAATCATATAGCTAAACAAAATGAACGTTTACAATGTATATAGAAGTTGTTGTAACAAGGATTGTTTCAATATTTTATATAAATGAAAGAGAATATAACAAACATTTGGAAGTTAAATCATCATTTGAGATTAGTTGAGATGATTGGGCAAGTTGTTGATGTTGATAGACTGTGTTTGTTGGTGAGAATGATATTTGTTTGATATGTCCCCTCACGACAGTGCTTCCATCAGAGACACCAATCTTAGACTTTAACTGCTTGAAGAGTATTATTGTAAGTGGTTTCATTAAGACATCAGCAGAGTTGATCTTTTGTAGAGATATGAGAAACAATGAAAGATCCTTAGTACATGATAACGAATGAAGTAGTAGTCAATGGCAATGTGCTTCATACAAGAATGGAAGATGGGATTGACAGAGAGGTATGTGGCGCCAATGTTATCACAAAAAATTTGAGGAACAAAAGAACATGGAACTTCTAATTTTTGTAAGAGATCTTTAATCCAAAGAATTTCAGTAGAACAAGAGGCGAGAGACCTATATTTAGCTTCCGTTGATGATCTTGCAACAATGTTTTGTTTCTTTGAACATCACAAGATCGCATTGCCACCAAGATAGACAATGTGGGCTGAGATACATGTGTAGTCATCATGGTTGCTGGCCCAATCGGCATTGGTAAAAGCAATAAGCCAAAGTATTTGATGTCTTTTGAGAAAAAAGGCCATAATAAAGAGTGCCCTTGAGGTAACCGAGAGCACGCTTAGTGGCAGACTAATGAGTTGTAGTCGGAGCATGCATAAATCGAGTAAGCTTGTTGACAAAAAATGATACATCTAGTCAAGTGAGAGAGAGATACTAGAGGGCGTCAATAAATTAACATAGGAGTAACACATGCTGTGGCACCTATCATATTGGTTTTGGCAAGAAGATCACGAATGTACTTATGTTGAGTCAGAATTAAACCGGACATAGTAGGAAGAACCTCGATGCCGAGGAACTAATGCCAAGCACCAAGGTCCTTAACTAAAAAATGAGTTACCAAAGCATGAAGAAATTATTGAAGAAGTTAATATTATTCCCCGTTACTAATAAATCATCAATATACACTAAGAAATAAACTATAGTAGTAGCGGAATGATTAAGGTTGTATCATTGCAAAAGTTAGAAAAACCATAGGAGAGCAAGAAACACTTGAGTTCAGTATACCATGGCTACGGTGCTTGTTTAAGGCCATATATTGCTTTGAGAAGTTTGCACACAAAGTTGGGTTTGGATTGATCAATAAAACATGGTTGTTGTTGCAAAAAAAAACCTCTTCAAATAAGGTGCCATGCAAAAAACATTATTAGCATCCTACTGACAAAAGGGTTGGCCATTAGATAGGGCAACGGAAAGAACAAGACAAATAGTTATCGGTTTAACAACTAGACTAAATGTGTCATAAAAGCCAAGACCGGTACATTGATGAAAATTTTTGGTGAAAAGGCGGGCTTCGTATTTAGATATGGAACCATCAAGATTATGCTTGATGGAGACAATTTTCAACCCACCAAATTTTGTGAAGAAGAAGAAAGCTAGGATGTACGAGATCCCAGGTACCATTTCAAAGAAGAGCCGTAAGTTCAACAAACATAACTTCATGCCATTCAATATGTTGCATAGCTTTGGAAAGACATGTTGGTTTAATAGAGTCAGGGAGAGGATGATTAGTGCTAGTTTGTTATATACTTTTTGGTTTAAAGATGTTATTTTTTGAACTACTAGACACGGGATGAGAGGAAGCAAGTGGTTGGGAATGAGACTAAGGTTATTGGGTGATATGACGTGTAGCTGAAGGTACATAGGATGAAACATTAGGTGAAGAAGAAGAGGAAATAGGTGAAGAAGAGATATGAGATGGACCTGTCCCCCAGAAGGGACTGACACTGATGCTGGAGAAGATAGGGTAAGATATGCATTGGAGCCAGAGTTTCTTCATGACCTTGAGGTTGTTGCTGAGAACTGGATGTAGACGTGCATATGGAAAAAGCAAGAGGAGCAGGAAAACAAAAAATTGGAAGAAAGAGTAGAAGATGAAGTATAAGAAGACTTTGAAAAAGGAAATTCATTTTCAACAAAATGAATATGTCTAGAAGTGTAAATTTTGTGAGTTTGAAGATCCATGCGAAGATAGGCACTTTGGTGGAAGGAACACCCAAGAAAAATGCAAGAAGATGATTTAGGTTCCAACTTAAGCCAAGGAAAACATAAACAACCAAAACACGAAGTTTACTATAGTTTGGTAATTGATTAATAATTTTTTATAAGGAGAAGAAAAATGAAGAAGAACATTAGAAAGACAATTGATTAAATAAACTGCAATTTGAAATTCATAGGTCCAAAACTTTAGTGGAAGTTTGGTGTGATAAAGTAGAGTCAAACCAGTACCAACAATGTGTTTGTGACGTCTTTCAATGGTGTCATTGTGTTGATGGGATGTAAGAAGGTGTTTTGAGGTGTTGAATCCCCGTGATGCATAAAAAATCCTTAAGAGCAATATACTCACCACCACCATCAGAATAAATAGAAACAATTGAATAATGAAAAAAAAATTCAACAACAGCTTTAAATTGATGAAAGATAGTAAAATATCCAATATTTAAGCGTAGGGGATAAAACCAAATATACTTGGTAAAGTGGTCGATAAAAATAACATAATAATGATAGCTATCAAGAGAGGGAAACAGAGAAAGACCCCAAACATTAGTATAAATAAGCTCCAAAGGTGCATGCCTTTGCAAGGTAGAGTCACCAAAAGGTAAGCGGTAACTTTTATTGCATAAACATGAATGACAAGTTAAATCACATGAACAAGAAGAGGAAAGTGAGACAAAACTAGATTGAACTAGCTTATTGAAAATTCTAAGGGTGACCAAGACAACTATGCCATGTGGTTTGAGAAGCCAGAGCAACAACATAGGTAGATAAAGCAATAAATGACTTTTATTTGCATAATGAGCTAGAGGCCATTCATAGAGATCATGTCGTTTCCTTCCGTGGAGTAGAGGAGTCTCCATTTGTAAATCCTTGATAAGAAAATATGAGGGAAAAGATTCAATAGATGTTTTATTAGACTAGCAAAATTTGAAAGGAGAGATAAGGTTTTGATTAACAACATCAGAAAAAGTAAAAAATGGAGAAAGAGTTGTAGACCCAATGTGAGTAATTGGCAAACTTGAACTATCACTAATATGAATATCATTAGGCCCTTCATATTGATGATGGAGAGACAAGTTGGACAAATTAGATGTGACATGATGAGAAGGTCTAGAGTCTAGAATCCAAGATGAAGAAGATGGAAAAGAGGTGATAACATGATTGCCAGTTGGTCAAGAAGGGCAAAGATTGGGAAAAAGCTTGAAGCATAGATTTGCGGCATGATCGCGATTGTTACAATATTAATAGATGATGAGGGTAGTAGAAGGTGGGGTAGAGATGAAAGATTTAGATGGTTGAGAGAAGTAGAGGGAGAAAGAAATATACTGGAGTTGGATATAGGATGTCAAGGTTAGGTGTTATAAGGACTAGATTGGGAATATGGTACGTTTGGCTGAGTTAACAGTGGGTGGCATAGGATCAGGATGTAGTTTATCATTGTGAAGGAGAAAAGTTTCATGGGCAATAAATTTATCAGATAACTCTTCGAAAGGAACCACGATATTTGATGAGTGTACAATGTTTATGTATTTCATATCATTTTGTACACTCATTCGGCATGTATTAAAACCATATTGTGGAATTTGATGCTAAATCTAGTGTGTTTTACATTCTCAGGCTTAAGACAGTACTTCAAGATGAGAGAGAGCCAAAAGAAGTATTCCAGACCTTAAACGAAGGAATTGGAGTTCTATCGGCATCATTTGAATAAGGACAAGGCAAACTAAGTACCTTACGAGCGGCTTACGGCTAACCTTACAGCCGTAAGTAGATTCCAGAAAACCTTACAAGCATGCTTATGCAAGTAAAGGGGAATTCAGAGCCAAATCAAAGAACCTTACAGGCAAGGCTTACACCCATAAGGATCATCGAAAGGAGTTTATGACCACAACATATGCCTGTTAGGGCAGTCGCAAGAAGCAACACAGTGAAGTTTATGATCCAATACTTACGATCGTAAGATGGACTGTAACACAAACAGAAGACCTTATGGATGTAACTTACGGCCGTAACGCTCACATCTATCTTCTCCAGCTCCCTTACGCCCATGTCCTTTCACCCGTAAATAGCCCGTAAGCAATCGAGTATAAATATAACTGATGAGGATTTTTAGGGTATTCTATTCATTTTTTTTGGGCAATTCTTGGAGGCGAAGTTAGGGAATAAATGAGAAGAATCTCTAGCACTCAAGGACTATTTGAATGGATATTTGGATCGACATTCAAGGGGATTTAAGGTTGTAGCCGTCAAGCTCATCTTGACGGTGTGCATGGAAACTTTTCTAGGATTTCTCTGGCAATCCTCTATCTAGGGAATTAAGAAGGGGTTTTCATGTTTTTCATGTCTCCTCCTATTATTTGTATCTTCAGTGCTTGCACTCTTTTAATGAAGGGCTAATTTGTAGATGTTTAGACATAGTTTAGGGTTTATTTCATTGACATTGGTTGTTGGATCTTTGATGCTTTAGTTGTTTTCTTAATTGCAATCATCTCTATTTGAGTCTAATTGTGTGTTTTTATCGAATGATTATTACTGTGGTGAGAGCCCCCTAGTTTTCATACGTCTGATGTGTTTTGTGATGAGAAAAAATTCCCACCTAGCATAGACATGCCACAATTTGAGAGGATAGTGACAAGGTCCCCTTGCGTATATCCCGCAAGTGCACGGGTTTGTCGAAGTAATAATCCCGGATGAGCGGGTATCGAATCCACAGGGAATAGGGAATAAAAATACTTAATTCGATTCTAAGCTATGTGAAAGATCAATGATGATAAGTGTGACAATGATTCAATTCTCAACAATAAAAACAACAAGTAAGAGAGCAAAAGTAAAGAAGGGGGTAAGGCAATCGATAAAGATGGGGTACCCGGATATACTCCGCCTAGGATAATCGTTTCAAGTGCAAGAACCCTCTATTATGCTTCCTAATCAATGCAATTGTGAGTCGTGGAAATCCTAAATTACATAGTCCCAAATCCAAGGTCAACTATGCCTAACTCTATACATGTCCCGGAGGAGAGATTAGATAACCTCTCAACCTCGCACTCGCATAGAGTTGCAATGAGCTCTAGGGATTCCAAGTGATAAATCTCTTCCTAATTATAGACCTAACCCTTTGGTCCAGGCGGAAGGTCCCTAACCACGATTAAACCCTAGATACTAAGATCACCTCAACGCTTCAATCCATTGCACGCGCAACTAAGCCCCAGCGGAGGGTCATTCCTTAGACCATTCACTCTATTATGGCCGCAAAGAACTCGAGGAACGGAGGTAGAATCTATCACGTGGAGGGGAAAGGGGACGCTCCTGTACCTCTCGACTCACCCTCTCAACCCTCTCCAACCTAGCTTTGTCTAACGCTTGTGGTGTGTCACTCACTCACAAGGTTACCAACAAGAACTCTCAATCCTAGTGTCACTCTAGGAAAAATGTTCATACAATCAAGCATTCAAGGTTGGAACTCACAATAAACATCAATTTAATGAAAGCATAATAAAGAGATTTAAAGAAACGAATACATCCTAGGGTTCACAAATACCTAAGTACCCACTAGGGGTTTAGCTCTCCATGGAGCTAAGTATAATCAAAGAAATAGAATGTAAAAGTAATGAATCCATAAAGAAACCCCCTCGATGGTCGTGTCGATGGTCTTGTGGAGAGTCCTCTACTCGTCGTCCAAGGATTCCCTCGTCCGGTATAGGATACGCCTCGATGAAAGCTCCCCTACCAACCTTCTTCCTAAGGAATGATGATGTCGGAGCCGTAGAACCTCTCCAAAACCCTAGCCAATACCCCTCAAAACCCTAGCCGAAGCCCTCTCTCAAGTTGGGGAAAAAGATGGAGAAGAGAATCCTAAAATCGGGGCTGAATCGGCTTTTTATAGGGCTGGAATCGGGCTACTACACGGGAGTGGATGCTTCACGCGCCCATGCGGAATTTCCACACGGGCGTGGATAATTTCCACACGCCCGTGTGGATTCTCTGAACTCCTGTTTTCTCGGCCGGCTGTGAAAAGTGCTGCTACAGTACTTGCTACCGTGTTGCTACATTGCTCCGCTACAGTATCCGGCCTGAATAGCTTCCCGAATCCATACTTTCATCGGAGTAACGCAAACGGCCACGCGTTCACGTCGTGGATCACTTGCTTCTTCAATGATAGGCAAGTTGGTGGAGCTCTTGTTCTATGTGCATAAGTCGGAATGCTCGAGTGTGACTGCCTTTGTGTCCCTCCAATTGGATGTGCCAAACTCGAATACGAGGATGTTGGCACACACTCTAGCATCTCACACCCGACCTATATCTTCGCGTTTGAACCTTAGCAAGATTTCCTCCAAAATCAGTGCATTGTGCTCCACATTGGCTTTTTTCCTTCATACTCGGCCTCACAACCCTGCCTACACGAAAGTAACATAAAAACACACGTATTAGTGTAAAAACCCGAGAAAAGTAATGCTCAACATAAGGAATGAACGCTTCGTAATCATATCGCACAAGCACTTATCAGCACTTATCAGATAGTGAGTACACATCTGGTTAAGGTACTTTAGAGACTTCGTCTCCCACAATCCTTCCATGCGGAGTAGATTATAGGGGAAATTGCATCTCTACTCTGTATTCGGATTAGAGATAATTTCTCTCTACTGGGGAGATTATCTACTTAAGAGATTGTCATTAGCTCATAGTAAGGTTTCATAGAGTGTTAATACGATTTTGTGAATGTTTGTATTAGCTTTGCACCTATTCAGTTACTCTTCGACTAAGAAATCGGATTTAGTATAATTCTAGAAACCTTTCGGTTCAAATAGGATTGCATACTTAGACAACCTTTGCCCTGTACTTCATAATCCTAGATGATGCTATGCCCAGTCATTGTTTCTTCGCATGATTTCTCTCCTATTTATCTTTGTACTTCTTTCTTTTATTCCCTTTTGTTTACACAGACACCATTCGATTACTTAGGCTATTTTTTAGAATTAGGATTATTACTAGTATTCACTTTCTTCCCTATGGACCGACACTCTGCTTTATGCACACTATTATTACGCGATCGGCAAGTACACTTGCATCTCTATTAGTATCTCAAGTACGCATGATAGTGATAAGTTCCTTATAAGTAGTACCAAGACCATTAGTTGCATAAACTAGAAGATCAGCATCACTAGGAGGATCACCAAAAATGCTAAGTTCATCTGTAATCTTCTTGATGGAAATAAGAAAGCCAGTAATGGAAAGATCGCATCAAGTAATCATGCTTAGGGGTTGTTTGGATTGGCTTTTAAAAAAAGTGCATTTTTTTTTTTTTGTAGAAGCACTTTTAGAAAAAGGTACTTTTAGAATAAGTTAAGTGCTTATGCATATTTTTTTTGTTTGGATATATTAGTTTCAGAAGCACTTTTGTTGTTGTGAAAATGTTTGGATGTTTATTTCAAAAGAACTTTTACAGCAACAAATTACTAAAATGCCCTTTTACTGAATTATGATAATAACTCAATAATTATACATTACTCACATGTTTTACTTAATAAATAAATAATATTTATCACTATTGTTATTATTATAATTAAATGTGTTATTATTATTATTATTATTATTATTATTATTATTATTATTATGAGGGCTATTATTATTATTATTATTATTATTATTATTATTATTATTGTTTTTGTTGTTCTCATTATTATTATTATTATTATTATTATTTTTTGTTGTTATTGTTCTCATTATTATTATTATTATTATTATTATTGTTTATTATTTTTATTATTATTATTATGTTCTCATTATTATTATTATTATTATTATTATTATTATTATTATTATTATT
Source organism: Dioscorea cayenensis subsp. rotundata (assembly GCF_009730915.1). NCBI lineage: Eukaryota > Viridiplantae > Streptophyta > Magnoliopsida > Dioscoreales > Dioscoreaceae > Dioscorea > Dioscorea cayenensis. Next base: position 19,016,522 of record NC_052479.1, on the reverse strand, counting down.
ATTATTATTATTGTTGTTGTTATTGTTGTTGTTGTTGTTGTTGTTGTTATTGTTGTTATTCTTCTTCTTCTCCTTCTACAATGGAGGAACAAAGTTGTTATTTTGTTGTTTTTGTTCTTCTACAATGGAGGAACAATATTGTTAATTTCTAGTACAATAAAAATCACATTAACATCTTACAAGTAGATTGCATATTCTACTATAATAACAACAACAATATTAATATGCTCTAACAACTACAACAACCAATACAACAATTAATAACAACAATACAAATGGTTTTTTAACATCCACAATAGCCATAACAACATTTTTACAAACATTCCAAAATCAACTTGTACCTTGATTAAAGAGTTGATTCCGAATAGTGTTTCTAACTCTGATCATTTGTTTGGTGTCTTCATTGGTTGGTTGTTCCCATGAACTTTCACCATCATCCTCAAATTAATGTCTTCAAGGACCCTCAAGAGCATCTAAATCATTGTTTCCCATTCTTCTAATATAATTATGTAGAGCAAAACATGCCCATATAATTTGAAATTGTGCCTTCATTGTGTAAGTGGTCATATTTTGTAGGATCTACCATCTTTCCTTACAAACCCCAAATGTTCTTTCAATAACACTCCGCAGACTAGAGTGATGATAGTTGAATACTTCATTAGAAGACCTAAAAGAACGAGACATCTTAAATTGTGGAATGTGATACCTTGCACTTTTATATGGCCCTAGAAACCCTTTCATACCCGAAATCCACAAGATAATATTTTCCTACAAAAAATATAATTACAAAATAAGAAAGTAGAAGTACAAATTAAAATTTAATTTAGGCAATTACGAACCTTCTGGTGGTTGAGGAAAATTCATAGATGGATTTCGTAAAACATCAAGAAGAATACGTGTTTCGTGAGTTGATCCCTCCCAACCAATAAGTGCATATGTGAAACACATGAGGCGTGAGATTGAGAGATTTCTTCGCGGGACCTTGTAGGGGGTTAGGATCCTTGCACGGGAATTAGGGGTTGGATCAATCTTTAGGAATCGGATACAACTCTTGGAATCCCTAGAGTGCTTTGCAATCATATGTGGTGTGAGGTGTTGAGATTGAGCGATTTCTCCACGGGACCTCGTGGGGGACTAGTATCGGTGATCGGGAGGTCGGATCCGATTATATTTTGATTTCCACAACTTAACTTTCTCATCATAGAAACACTTTGCTTATTCGGTACCTAATACCTGAATCCTAGGGGGAGCATTGCCCGAATACCCCACTTTTACTGATTGAGATCTCCATCCATTTAACCCTTGCATATTCGTCTCCGGTATTCACTTCTTCGAACATTAGATCACCACACCTTTCCATTTATCATTAGGTTAGAAAGCAGAGAAGAAGTTAGTACTAGTAGCCCTGTTCCCTGTGGATTCGACTACCCACTCACCGGGGTAATTATTACTTCGACACCCGTGCACTTGCGGTACATACACGCATATTCGGACGTGTTACATATTGAAGTCACATGCAGCTAAAATATTGGTTTCATGATGTATACCCTTTCCTATTCATGAACGGGATTTGTTTGTCAACAGGGACATGAATTGCCACATGTGTTCCATCTACTACTCCAATGCAATCTTTGAAGTAAGGCCAATATCGATCATCACCTCGGATGTGCTCCTCCACATCTCTGAAATTCCTGTCTACTGGTCTAATGATATCATTTTCAAGTTTGTGGACAGCTTTCAACACTCGATGAAACTGTCGATACAGTGTCTCTCCAGAATGTTGAAACCTCTCTTTTACATTTCTACAAGTAACTCCTTGTCCAATTGTGTATAAGAATATTAGTACTGTTTCTTCAGCGGTGACATTTCTCATATGTTGTAGACCATACTTTTGAGTGAGCTTAGTCACCAAACACCTAAATACAGACTTTTGCATACGGAATTGCTCGAAGAACGGATTTGCGGATCCATTCAGTATCTCATTGAACCACATGTGACCAGTCAAGGAAGATGTTCTTTTCTCATTCTTTAACATTAACTTTATATATTGATATTGTGCAACTGCTGCACCTGCATATATCCTTCCAAGAAATTCCCGTGACAAGTCCAAATTGCTATCTTCATCTTCTGAATAAGATATTCTTTCATTCAATTCTGTATCTGAACCGGACACGAACTCCATCGTCTAGTTGTACCTATGTAAACCAAAAGAAATGATAAATACAATAAACATACAAGGCAAACACATAACAAAATATATATATATATATATCAACAAATCCAAAGGCATAAGAAACAAGTTTAACACAACAAATGTTTCTAACAAATATTCAACAAATCCAAAGTTATAAGGAACAAGTTTAACACAACAAATGTTTTTAACAAATATTCAACTAACCCAAAGCCATAAGAAACAAGTTTCATACAACTAATTATAAATAACCATGAGAACTAAGTTCAAAGCAATGACTTCAACACAAAGACAAACTACGTTCAACATAACGAACAAGTGCAAACATATATAAGGATAGATGCACTATTTTAGAAGTTAAAATCGGTCGATGTTGTCCATATTGAATGTGTTCAACCAGCCCTTAGCAAGTGATGGATCCCTATTCATTAGGTGCACGAAGGTCTCTCTATAAGTTTTCCTTGCAAACATCCTGACCATGAGGTAGTATTCTGGGCTCCCTCGTTCAACCCCGGCATCATGTCCAACAAATCCACACATTTACCAATATTGTAGGGATCCTCGTCTTCAACTTTTGAAGTAGTTGAATGGAACATATTATCCATCCCAGAGATAAGACGATCAAATGATTCTTGTAATTTGTACGTTGCACTTTTTCTTTCTTTTCGTGTAGTTTTTCATCTCTTCTTATCTTGTGTTGTGCTAGTTTCAGCCCTTGGGGTATCATTACATTGTTCAGGAGTTGCACCGTCAACATGAAAATTGTCTGCATCGGTTTCTCTTTCATTCATCTCATTGTGAACATTGTCGTTAGAAACTTCATTGTCTGTAAATGGGTTTGCATATGGCACCAATGCCATGTACCCTGTTGCCACCACATCTTTGAAGCAAATCTCCATCATGTCTAGGAATTTTGGACCCTCATTTCGCCATTTCAAATATTCTGGGTTTTCCTGTTGCAAACAATGCAATAAAACAAAGACAATTTGTTATAATTTCTTCAAGTTAATAATAACATAAGAAACAGATAAATAAATAATTCTTGTAAGCTCACTTGTCTTTTTCTTTCCCACCAATCATCGCTTGCCACAATTGTCCTCTTAATAGGGTCCCATCCAAGGCTTGTCTGGTGCTCCACTAGCTTTGCCCACATGGAGAATTCTTTCTTCAGTATGTCCCATTTATTTTTTAATTGCTTGTAGTTATAACTCACCCCTGTTCTCAAATAAAATTTTGCCACGATATTTTTCCAACCTTCTTTTGTGAAGTGGGTGTGTGGCCTATTACCAACTTGAACATCCTCAACACATATCTTTAGTATCAATTTATGTCATCCCATCTAGCTTTTGGAATAGTTTTAGATACAATTGCATTTCCATCACTTACATCTTTCCCGCCTGCAGCTCTTTTGGGTGCTAGTTTTGAAGCCATTTTTAAGAGGATATGATTATAAATTTGTGCCCTTATACACCACACTAGAATTCTTGACTATAAAAATGATTCCTAAAAGGGAGAACAAATAGTCAATATATGCTAAAGAACCTAGACATTCTTAAGCTCAAGTAATTAAAAACATGTCTACTAGAATTCTTGACTATAAAAATGATTCCTAATGAAGTGTTAAATGTTATCAAAGCAATTGTTTTAAGAAGAAAAAAAGAAAATTGTTGCCAATGATAATAATCTTGGTTTCGATTAAGCTATTGAGGTATCATGGAAATGCTTGGATGATGGAAAGATGCCACAATGTATGTCTTAGGTTTGGCCAGTTTTGTAGATGAAGTTGGATGTATAGTTTCTATATATTTTAAGTCAAAACAAACAATAAAAAGATGATTTGAAATTTTTCTGAATATGATGATTGTTTAAATTTAGAATTGCCAGTTTTAGCAAAGGTGATGGTTATATGTTTATTAATAGAATGATGATAGAGTATCATCTAGCAAGAATGAAGACTCAAGTTTTATTTATTTATTTAATTCATAGAGTATAAATTCCTTCAAAAAAAATCCATTGCAAGTTAACATGACAAGCAACTGATTGATTTGCTAGAGAAGATACATACATGCATGTGTGACAACTATTGGACGTGTTTGTCTTGTAGTGTTTATTATATCAACCCTATGTATATGAATAGAGTCACTAGTTTGTAGTTTAAATCTTTTTTCATTGTCATTAATTTCAAATCTTTCCCAAAAGGCGTAACAATTCATTGCTAGCTATTTGTTTCTGGAATTTAGCATGTGAAAAGGTAGATTGTTTTTAAACTGCCTTTTATTCTTGGCATGTACTGACATGCACAATCAATATGTGAGCTTCATTTAATGTTACCCTTTGCTTGAGCTGCACTTCTTTAAATGCCAACTATTTCACATTAGCATAGTTAGATAAGGTGCCAATTTGATTCTAACAGTATCTATAACTAAAAATAACTAAAGTAGCAGGAAATTGCTCTTGTGGACACTATGTCAGATCATCTTTCTTGATTGAATTTAATTAGAATGAGTGGTCCTTCTATTGTCCTCTCTCTTAGTCTCTAAATGATGTGAACTCTATTGTGTCCCTTTTTCTTATGGAATGCTAGTGAATGATGGTGGTTTCATTAATTTTCTTGTCTGAGAAAGCTAGTATTAACAAGAGAATATTGTGCAAGGGTTTAATGTCAAAGGCTTTTGAAATATACTTTATTTATCAATGTGGATATCAGTAGTTGAGGACTGATCAACAAGACATATGCCCATCATTTATAGAATCACTTGCATAAATGTAAAAGTATTTCAGATTACACACACATGTTTTTACTGATTATTGCCATTATTTAGGCCATCACCAATTTCACATACTTGCCATTAGCTTTTAATAAGAGGCCACCAAACATCATTCACAGACAGCAGGGATGAAAGACCACCAAACATCATTCACCAATGCACAACCAATCAGCTTTTAATAAAAGTTAGTACATTATTTTAATTCATTGATTCATTCTTAGAAACTTACTCCTAAGCTATCAAAAAATAGCTCAAGTAATTAGAAAGTAGATTTTATCATTGTATTGTAGCTACGAATTTTGATTGATGCCACCATGTCAGAAACTAATGTTCCATTTACAATTTTATTGTTAATGAGGATCGAAAAGGTGAAACAACAATTGATCATCTAAGCTAAGAATTCGGCAGTAATTTATGTAAAGTTTGATGATCACTAATGATTAGGACATCAGGCAATCATATTTCATTTACGGTTTTACTGCAAATAAACATTAAAAAAGAAAAACATGGATTGATTATCAAGGCTAAGAATTCAGCAGTAATCTACAGAATCATGTCCAATATGGTTTTACTGCTATTAGAAAAACAAGACAAAAATTGACTATTTTAGAGAGGAGATGAGTACACAGCGATGAGAAGCAATGTCTTTGAAGGGAGCTTTTAAAGATGCACTCGTGATTTTCTTTTCGATAAAAGTCAGTCGGAACAAAGCAAGAGAATATCAAGGTTTATTAATAGCTGCAAGATAATTTTAGAATATATTCTTAATTAAAAAAATTAATTAAAACAGTTTGTAGTGTATTATTATTATTATTATTATTATTATTGTTGATAATGTAGACAATTTCAGCAGTTAGCTATTGTGGTGATGAGTGGTGTGTCTTATTATTATCATGTAAGTTGGTTTAGCAGTCACCTATTCAGTTTTCCATAGACACACAAAACATATAGACATTTGATTGTCATCTTGTGCATTACAAGATTCAAAGAAATAACATCCACCTAGCTTATGTTCCCACCTATGCACAACTAGTTAGCAAATATATTTAACAAGGGTCTGGGGAATATGTTTATAGTTTGTATTCTTGGTAAAATATAATTGTATTTTAGAAGCATAGGAAAGTGATGTATATTATAGATACAAGACTAATTCTTTTCTTATTTTTAGCCTTATTGTTAGACCATATATTTGTTTATATTGATATTGTGAAATCCGTGTGAGTTGAACTTTTCTTTCCATTATTCACATATTAAATTGATATCAAACATTTTGAGGATTTAAGAAAAAACATTAAAAAATCTGAAGTTCAATTAGAATCTGGACATCATAAGCATTGGATGATATACAACAATAAAAGAAAGTGATAAAAATCAAATAAAACAAAACATTAAAAACTTAAAGAAGTAAGCAATCTTCTACTATTCCATCAAAAGGAGTTTCCCCACTGGTTTATTAACATCATCATAAGAAAAAATAAAAATTTTCAATGTGGACAAAGAGCCACTAGTTTATTAATAGCTGCAAGATAATTTTAGAAAAAACAAAGAAAGAAACTTCATATCTCATCATACTATTGAATAATTTTTGCATGAAGAGTAGGTAGTGAAGAGAAGGAAACCAAGGAAACTTCATATCTCAATACCATACATTTCCAAAGAAACAGATTCATACCAAATTGATAAGATAGCGACAGAGGAGATGAAATGGCGAGGATCGGCAGAGGAGATGAGATGGCGAGGATCGGCAGATCGGAGTGAAAATGGTGATCGATCGGCTGTTTTGAGATGAGGATGATAGGAAGTTAGGGTAATACAAAAGCTAGTAATTTTTAGGATTGACTGAGGGCATTTTAATTAAATGCACTTAACCAAATAGCTTATCAAAAACAGCTTATTTCCATAAGCTGGTCTTTGGCAGCTTATAAAATAAGCTGTATTTGGGCTTATTTCACAGCTTCAGCTTATTCAAAAAAGCCCATCCAAACACAATATTAAACCTCATAAGCACTTAACTTATAAAATAAGTGCTTTTGGATCAACAATAAGCTGATCCAAACAACACCTTAATTTGTCTTTTAAGTGAATCATATGAGTGGTAGATCACTTTCAATAGAGACGGGCCAAATGAGTCTATGCTTTATGGCTGGATGTTGTGAAGGAAACAAGTGGAATAATAGATTCACGAGAGAGGCAAGAATTGCATGTAGAATAAGTTGATTTTGATGATGCCAAGCCATATGTGTAGGGTTTGGATGGTACAACTATCTAATGCTATGGTTAGCTGAGGAAATACAAGTGTGCCATCAAGATAACCAAGTAGATCAAGACTGAAAAATAGAATAGTAAATTGAGCTTTCCATGAGAAGTAATTGAACTAGGTAAGTTTCAGAGTTAATTGAGCAGCAACATTAATAATAATGAGATTAAGCGGAGTACTTATTGGGTCAAGAGCAATGGAGGTGGTGGAGGAATTAGATGCCATGGTAGAAGGATCAAGCTCGTGTGAAAAAAGCTCTAATACCATAAAGGATATATAATATAATTGAAGTTTTTAAATTGTATTAAAATGAAATAAACACATACAATATCTATATATAAGCTATTGCAACAAGGTTTGTTTCCATATCCTATATATTTTGAAGTGAATATAAAAATATTCGAAAGTAAAATCAATTGAGAAGACTTTGGTGTTAGCTAAGATGATTGTGTAGGTTGTTGACGCTAATAGATTGTGTTTGTTGGTGAAGATGGCATTTGTATGATTTTAAGAAACCTAAAACTTGACCTAATAACATGATTAATATCAGTTCTTTTGTTTCTCCATACCACTGAATTTCTATGCTATTAAAGTCCTCAACACATAGCTATAATCTCACCTCATATGAATTTGTCAACCTTCAATCACATTATATGTATTTACTCCATGAACTCATCTATTCCTCCTAGAAAGAACAACTTCCAATTTCACCAAAACCTCCCTTGAAAAATTAAAGGAGACCAGAATATGCATCATAGTCTCTTCTCCCACTCCACACACTAAACACATAGAATCAATAAGAATATTTTGGTGGGGTAAGGCAAAGCTTGTGGGAAAAACACCCCTAGCAGCTCTTTATAAGAGATTAAGCATTTTAAGAGGAGCTTTCATACTCCATAAAACCCTCTAAACATGTTTGGATTATGCTACACTTCCTGCTTGCCCCATCCTTTGTTAAAGACTATACCCACTCCTGACATAAAACACATCATTCTTCTCCTCTTACCAAATCCATTCAATTGATACCTTATCAATGCTAGCCTATAACCAACTCCTAACTCTATCAATTAATATCCTAACCTCTCCCATCTATCAATGTTAAATCACACGCACGCAAAATTTCTACCACCATCAATCATAGGCATAATAATATAAGGGTTTGACTCATCAGGTGCCAAGAATCTCCCCAAATCTTAACTCGACTCCTATATCCAATTCTCCATTGACATTCCATTTGTACAAGACTTTGAGCACTCCATATATTCCACCAAAAATAACTTTGTTACTTACCTAACCCACTATTAAAAAAAAATAAGATTCTAAAAAATATCTAGCTTTGAGAATTTTGGCCATTAAACAATCTAGGTTCTTTGTTAATCTTCATCCTTGTTGCAAAGAAAAGAAACATTAAAATCATTAATCCATCTAAACACTATCCCATCACACTTCTTTTATCCATCTAATTCCTCAAAACTAATTTGTGTTCCCCCACAGAAACAAATTTATAATTTTCTCCAACTCGTGACATTTGTCAATTGACATAAAAAATAAACGCATAATGTAAATCTGATATTGACTGGACTACCATTTAAATAATACCTCCTAAACCGCTCTAGATAAGCTCCTGCTATTCAAATTTTGAACTCTTCTCCAAACCTTATCACAGATAAAAACAAAGATCTACTTCTTCTTCCTTCCTATCAACGCAGATATACCTAATTAACTAGCTTGTCTATTCATGTACTTCCCCCACTATTAACTCTTCATAGATCTAGCTTCAAAATTAGGTTGGTACATTGTTGCTAAATATGATGGATAATTTGTCAAAATTTATCACTTATCATGAGGCATAAGACACTCTTATACATTGTTTGAGTTTCCTTCACAACTTTACATTCAACAACATTATCTTTGAAAGAAAGATATAAAGCACTCACAAATAGAAGATGAGTCACTTATGGCGCTCCAAGTGCTATTTGACACCTATGAATTCTTCCCTTCATTTCTTTCTTTCTCAACAACTTAGTTAGCTCTTAGGGCTTGCTTGGGAGGGGGTTATTGAGGGTTTTGTAAGTTAAGGTTATGGACGAACCCTTGTTTGGATCCAGGATTATATAGAGGGTAAATGGAGGGTTAAGAAATCTCCATTTACCCCATTTTCTCAACCCTCCAAATTGGGGGGTTGAGAAGGTTTTATTTTTTATCTGGACCAAAATACCCTCGACTTTTCCAAGAAATTACATCTATTTGGTTAGGTTAAAGGTTTTTCAAACAATTAGGAATGTTTCGCCGAGAGCTTTACCACCATGTGCATACGAGAGCTTCACCACTGTGTCTCCTCAGCCTGGACGATTTCCTAGACAGTGTGCGTGACAACTGCACCACTGTCTCCTAGCTCTCCTTCTTCTTTGGGTGAGATCCCTTTCCATCTCCATTGATCTCTTCAGTTTTTGTTTTGTTTTGTTTTGTTTTGTTTGTTTGTTTGTTTGTTTTTTTTTTTTTTGAGATTAATTGTGGAATGTGTGGTTTCTTGAGATCTAAATGTTGTGATTGCAGTCTCGACGGTGTTGTTTATGGGATTCTCTTCTTGGAGCTTCAGAACCAAGTATTATGTTTGTGTTTATATATATATAGGTCTAAATTTGATCATTCTTGTTGTTTTTCATTAGATGGTGTTGATCTTCATGTTTTGGTTTGGATCTTTTGGTTTTTTATTTTTTTTGTGATGAGATCTTGATTTCATCAGATTGAATGAAGTTTGAATGGTTTGTGAGTGAATTTGAAGGGGACCAGAACTTGTTTAGTATTTTTAATCTTGTCAATTGATGTTAATTATATATATATATATATTGAAAATGGGACCAGAACTTGTTTAGTGTTCTGGTCATTGCAAGTGATATAAGAAACTCCCTAACTGCTGACTACCTATTTGATGGTCACTGGATCCATGAATTGGTCATTTTATCATTAGAACATGAATTCGAACTCCAATATGCTAATGGCTAGATTTTTATCAATTCTTGTTGTTTGTGAATCCTTGAGCCTTCTTGTCATTTAGTATTCTATTAATGTAACTCAAATTTCCTGTCAGATTGATAAACTTGGACATCACCATGGCAAGTGTTCTCATAAATAGTCGTCTCTGTAAAATTAAATTGCCTTTTCTTTGTTTCAGTATGTGCAACTCATAATCATAAAGTCTTAAATACTAAAAGCTATTGTTTTTATAGTTGGTGCATGACTATTAAATATTTATTCTGCAATTGGACCAATTAATTTGCAGTTGCATTGTCTTTTTTTGTTTCATTATGAAAGCAAACTATTACCAAATTCTTTCTAGATCCAATATTGTTCTTTGTTTGTCTAATCCTTGTCTTGGGCAATGAGATGTTCACTTTTGCAAGCATGACAAAGATCATACATTAATTATGTACATGATCTAAATGACAAAAACTTCACTATAGGAAAAACAAAAAATCCTTAAAATAATATATATATATATATATATATATATTGAAAATGAGACCAAAACTTGTTTAATTCACAAAAGAGATAAACCAACCAACCAGTATTAACACTAGAATACTAGATGCCGTTTTTTAATACTGTTGTTGGGCCTACTAATGTTCGACCAGTTAATGCTAGGCCCAATAATACTTCTAAATCCAGTGGCATGTGGATAGTCTAATTCTGTTTACTTACAAACACTTAGAATTTAGGTAGAAGTTGTTAAGCATGGATATCATGAAATCTATCTATATATCTATAGCCCCTTATTGATTGAGCCCTAATTAAATGTTATATATAGTTGGTGTAGTTAGCTTTTCATTTGGTTGGGTAGCACAATTTGCCTTGTCTTATTGACTTTGTTTTCATTACCTTGCACACATGAACCACCAATTTTGTTCTCTTCTATATATTATATATATATATATATAACAAACAATGTCACCTATATTGAATAGATTTTATTGGAAAGATATTATGATTTCTAACATTAAAATAAAACAAATTAAGTTTCATGGCCCCAACATTTGACTATTTGCAACCAGTGCTTGCATTGTTTAATTGATTGAACTTGATTGCTCAAATGTGGTCCATCCATTGGAAAGATATCATGCATGTTATTATATTGTAGACTCATATGAGAATATTTTTTGTCATGACATAATATTTCTGGTCATATGAGAATAGGAATTTTTTTTTTTCTTTTTGTGCATGTTATTATATGAGAATGTTTAATATTCTCCCTTTTTTTCGCAAATTTTGATAATTAATTTTTTTTAGATGGCCAACAAAAAAAAACCTATTGGACAATCCTTTCATAAAATTGCAACTGTTGCACCATTTAGTAGCAGCTCAAGTTATTATTCTAGTGATTAGTTGGATTGCGAGGTGTAAGAAGGAACATAAATATGTTAACGATCAAATTGCTCGTGAATTACGCCTTCATGGAGACCAAGCAAGAGATGAACTAATGTCACATTTGTTGTTAAGTGATCTATGTCATAACATGATAAGAATGAGTCCTAGAGCTTTCCTAGGATTATGTGAAATATTAGTTAGAGACGGAGGTCTTAGACCAACTTTACAAGTGTCCATCGAGGAGCAAGTTGCAAGAACTCTATATTTATTAGGTCATAATGTCTCTCATCGTGAACTGTCTTTTTCTTCCGTCATTCTCATGAGACAATCTCCCGTCATTTTCATAATGTATTGCAAGCTATAGTAGAGTTAGAGGAAAAATACCTAGTATAACCGGATAGTTCACAAATCCCTTCAAAAATATTCAGCAACAGTAGATTTTATCCATATTTTAAGGTAATCTAATCCCCAATGAATTTTAATTTTATTACAATTATGTGTATGGTGTGAATAAAATATTAAATTTATACCATGATTGTGTTGGTGCAATTGAAGGAACATATATTCGTGTAAAATTTTCCAATGTTAACGCACCTAGGTATCATGAAATGAAGGAATGCCCAACACAAAATGTGTTGGCTGCATGCACATTCAATTTAAAATTTACTTACATGTTACCTAGGTGGAAAGGCACAGCATCTGATTCAAGAATAATGAAAAATGTGTTAATTAGAGCTTGTCCACTAAAAATCCCTCAAGGTAATTGTTGATAAGATCCAATATTTTATTAAAGACCATATATACACAAACAATGTTATAATATAGTTCATTTGTTATTTAGGAAAATATTATCTTGTTGATGATGGATTCAAGTTAAGAAGTGGGCGTATTACACCATATAGAGGAGAGAGATATCATTTGAAGGAATATTCAAGGAACCTACCATAAAATCCATGTGAATTATTTAATCTTCGCCATGCATCTCTACCAAATTTTATCTAGCCAACATTTGGTGTCCTTAAGAAGCATTTTCCTATAGTAGGGAGCTCAATAGAGCCACATTATGGTTTGGAAACACAGAAAGAAACTATTTTTGCATGTTGTATTTTGCACAATTATTTAATGGGTGTAGTATCTTGATAAAGCCTTAATTGCTCAAGTTGATAATGAACTTAGTGATGAAGTTTAAGATGAACATGATGGCATCGGGGAAAACAATGAAGAAACAATTGCAGGAGAAAATATTAGGGATGCTATATCAACTGAAATGTGGATTAATTACGTTGAGTGATGTATTGGTGCGATGTTAATTGGATGATGTTGTTAAATGGGTGATGTTGTTTTTGCATTGTTGTTAAAATGGTTGATGTTGTTAAATGGATGATGTTTTTAAGTGGATGATGTTATTTTTGCATTGTTGTTAAATGGATGATGTTGTTAAATGGGCGATGTTGTTTTTACATTGTTGTTAAATGGATGACGTTGTTAAGTGGGTGATGTTGTTTTTGCATTGTTGTTAAATGGATTTATTTTATTTCATTGTGTGCCTTCTTGTAAACTTTTTTAATTACATATATCCATGAATTTTAAATAAGTCATTGTTATTAATAATTTTGTATTCTTATTGATGTAGTTTAAAATATGTCAAAGAGGAAATCAAGTTCAAATGTTCATGATGGAAGTAACATGTGTATATGGGTGTTTACTATAGATGATGCTTTAATTGATACATACTTACATCAACAAACAATGGGAAATCGAGTTGGTGGAACATTCACCACACATGCATTGGAGAACATAGTAAATGAAGTGAGAAGTAAATTTTTAGATAAGCCAATAGACAAAGAAAAGGCTCAAAACCGCATGAAAAATATAGAGTGAGTATTTATAAGGTGCTATGACATTTTCAAGAATGAAATGAGTGGGTTCGCATGGAATCCAATTACAGAAATGTGGCATGTTAAGCTTGAAGTATGTTAACATTTAATTGAGGTAAGTTTTTATTTATTTTTTTTAATAATGAAGTAATGCTATGTACACTTTGATAACAACATTATTTTACATTTAGGCCAAACCATAAACTGCTGAATGGATGAACAAAAGGGTCAAAATTATGAGAAACTTGTTCAACTTTATGGACAGGACCGGGCAACTGGGGTACAAGCTAAAACTGCGTCAGAAATGAGGCGACAAAGGCGAAATGAAAGGAATTCTTCTGGAAACACAATAAATGAAATTGATTTGTTAGTTCCGCAAAACACTGTGAACTTTGAGAATTTGGGTGAAAATCCAAACACAAGTGTGCATGACGACGAAGGGAAGATGAATCATCACCAATGGCTACAAATCAACAATCTCAAACTCAAGCTCCAAGTTCTTCTAGGCCTAAGAAGAGTAAAGGAATGAATAATGATGATGAAAACTGTGACAAGTTGTCTACAGTGATTGAGATTCTTCTAGGCCTAAGAAGAGTAAAGGAATGAATAATTATGATGAAAACTGTGACAAGTTGTCTACAGTGATTGAGATGGTAGCTAATGCTATTCTTCAATCAACTAACATATTAGTTCAAGCATCTACCACTAATCCTACCAAGGATTACAACGTGTGGGGTATGCTCTAAGATTTAGGGATCTCACACACTATTCTTGGCAAAGTTTACAGGTTTCTCATCGAAGATTCTAAGTTATTGGAATGTTTAATTAGATGTCTAATCGAGGAAAGCAAGTCTTTATTGTTGAGTTGGTTGGGTTATGGCAATAACCCGCATTAGTGAATGTTATAAGACTCGAGTAGTGGTCGTGAACAATTTGAACTTGTTTTTTTTGATGTTTTTGATGTTATAAGACTCTATGCAGCTTTAAGACTTCTAAGAAAGAAGCTCTCTTATTTGTTACAATTGGTTCCAATGACTTCATTTCATTCTAATAATATTGTTTGGATGGCTAAAAAAAATTTTGGTGAATTTGATTTTGATATATATTTCTACATGTTTGAATTTATAATAGTAATGTTTGGATGACTTCATTTCATTCTAATAGTATTGATTTACATTTCATTACATTAGTTGTGACCGCATGGTTTGAATTTGATTTTGATTTACATTTCTGCAGGTTTTGAGGTTGCAGATTTTGAAATAGTTAAACAATTGCTTGGTGGTGACTCAAATATTATTGTATTAAATTCATTGTTATATGATGTAATTCTGTGTGTATTTGTGGTGCCATAATTTACGTAAGGAGGTGGTGTTTGTCGAATATTTGTGTATATTTGTGGTGCCATAATTAATGTAATTGCGATAATTAATGTAATTCTGTGTGTATTTGTGGTGTCAAATAATTAATTATTGTGAATTGTGATATAGTTTGGAGTCATAAATATTTAATAGAAATACATGAAGAACAGTATAAGAAAAAATCAATAGATAAATACAATCACTAGATAGTTTTACATTATTATATGTCTTATATGTCTTTTTTCTTATAAGGGTATTTTTGTAATATTACCATAAAATCATACCCTCTATTATCTTCAATCCAAACATTACAAGGTTAGGTAATCTCTTTTTACTTTACCTTTATCCCAAACAAGGTATAACTTAAAAACACCATTTCTCTTACTTTTTCCTACCCTACCCTCCATTATAAACCCCTTCTTCACCTCTCCCAAGCAAAGCACGCACAAAACAAAAATAGGTAAGACCAAAGAGGATTCCCTTGCCTTAATGCTTGCTTTGGGACTAGTGGGCCCAAAAGTTTATTATCAAACAATACATTACATTTCACAATGTACATAACACAACTTCATCAAATGCACCATGCCTCACAAAAAACCTAACCTTTTCAACACCCCTTCAAAGAAAGACAATTCAAGTATATCATAAAGCTTTGCAATATTATGTTTAACTGTTAGGAAACCTTCTCTACTAATCCTCTTTCAACATAGGTAATACATAAGCTTATGAGCTATATATCACCACATTATCTGTACTCTTTATTGCCTTTAATAACAATAAGATTATAGTTCTTGAGTAACTAATTTATAATTGGATAATATTGGGATTTAACTACAAATATTAAATATTGATTTATTTTAATAATAATAATAATAATAATAATAATAATAATAATAATAATATTATTATTATTATTATTATTATTATTATTATTAGTTTATTCATAAAAAATCATTTGTTATTCTAAAAGCCAAAAAAAAACCTTTAAACTATAAAATGATTTTTATAAAAATATATCTTCTTCTCAATAATTTATTATTATTTTTTTAAGGCATTACTACTATAAATTCTTCACGCTCAAAGATCCTTTAAACTATAATAGGATTTCTAGCTAATAAAAGAAAATATTAAAAACTAAAAGAAATCATAATTATCATATGATTCCATAATTAATTTTAAGATGGCTTTGTGCATTCGGGCTTTGGCATGGATTCTGCTTTCGGGCTTTTGATGTTAAGCCCACTCCAAGCATTTATAGCGTGATGCTCTATGTCAATCCTTATCACTTAAGAGACCCAAGAACTTAAGCTAACCCGGACATCAGAGGTGCATCTTTCATCTATGAATGAAATGAGCAAATATCTCCCTCCGTTAATATTTTAGTAAGTTACATTTGTCTACCATATCCACAGCATACCTATTATCATTAATTAATTAGCATATTTTTTTTTTAAATATGGCACAGTCCATATTCTTTGCAATTGGTTATAAAACCTAACTGGAAACTGTTATATAAATCTATATAGATATATATATATATATATATATATATACAACCATATCTTTTCTTATTTAGATCTTTGACCTATCGATTTTCTAAAATTATGAGTCTAAACTGACTAAAACATTTAAACGTCGTATACAATAATAGACTTTTTTCTCAATTTTAAATCCACTTATTTAAACAACCCAAACTCATTCTAAGAATTCACCACTCGTTTTTCACTTTTAAAAAACTAGCCTTGACTTAGTCCAACATTTGGATTTAAAGGTGTGCCTGATGAGTGAATAGGGTAAATGTCTATGGCATTAAATATTTTTTAAATTTTCTTTAATAAATATTAATAAGGCACGAGATCCAACTTTCATTTTTTAATTAAAAAGAAAAAAATAAAATTTCTATTCTACCTGCTAGACCCACAACTTAATTATTATTATTGATTTATTGAAATTATAGGCACAATCCTTGCCATTGGTTGCTCTCTATTCTATTTTCAGTCATGAATAATTGAATCTCACATATTAAAAAAGTTAATAAATTTCAAAAATTCTATGAAAATTTTAGTTAATTTTTTAAAATTACCCCTAATTTCTCTTTAGATAGATTTCTTTTTCAAATTTAATTTTCTATTTAACTACTCATTACATCCTATTACAAGTGTCTAGCTTAATTGTTGAAGAATAATTAATTTAGAATTAAAAATCTCAAGAGTAATTGGCTAATCTTTTTTATTTTACCCAATTCTCATTATCCACTAAAGTTGTACATTTAAGGGAACATATTACTTAAAATGTAACTATTATATATCCGGAATCTCATAATTTGGGCAATGTTGCCTGGAATGTGATTACCAACTCAGTAGGTGTTAACCTAATATTTTGGGTGGAATACAATTTTTTCCCATTATATCCTTTAAATTCAATAAAATCACATAAACATTTATAACATTAATTTTATAAAAATAAAAAAAATTTCATATTTTTTCTTTCCACACATATTTTTATATGAAAAATATTTATAGAAATATTTGGTTGGAGATAAGAAAAAACATTTAAGATTAAAAATTTATTTCAAGTATTAGGTGGGAAAAAAGTTATATTTATTTAAAATAATTAAGTTTAACTTAATAAATATTAATAAAAATTAAATATTTTAAAATTAAATTTTACTTTTTCTTATTAATGACACATATTTATTATTAAATAATGTTGCTATTTGCACCAAAATGTTATAAATTTTGCAGGTATTAGGTAAGGGTATTTTAGTCAAAAATTAATTGATAATATAAGATTCCTAGCTAAACAAGATGATAATGTTACATTCCAATTATATTAGTGTGTTAACCAAACATAAATTGTACATATTTTCAATATTACTTAGGAATCACATTACCAATAATTTTATCTCACGTGAACCAAATAAACATTTGTACAACACCTTTAATAAAGGAACAAATAGGCACTCTAGTCAATCTCGGTGTAGCCAAAACCTCGACCTTCTGCATGTAAATAATTCTTTTTATAAAAATGCACACATTGGATAAATTTTTTGATAGGGCACCAAACTATAATACTTTTTTATTTTGGGGTTGAAACTTCAATTTGAATTAAAATGGTTAATCGGCTCAATAGCATCCGCCTAATTGAATAGAAGAAAGGAAAGAAGAACGCAACCCTTAAAATTAAAATAGTTTCTCAACTTCAATTTTATTTCACCAAGTAGCCAGCTGAGGATTCCGACTAATATTTACTGATATATATACCGAAAATTCTCTATCATCATTTATATGGCTCAGGCTCAGCTGATAATTCTATCTCATATGCCAACAAAGAATTTCTGATATCACATCATCAACAATAGCCCAGAATCTATCAAATAATCCTCAGCTTAAATAAAATTGAAGTTAAATAATCATTTTGATATAAATTAGAGTGTGGACTCCAAAATAAAAAAAAAAACGCCCATGTTCTATCAAAACAAAAAAAATTACCCAACACTATTTCTTTTTTAGCTCTTAATATAAATATATGGTGTAAATCTATTTTGCATTTTTTTGTCTTTTTAGTCATATTAATATAAAATTAATTATTTTAGTTCTCGTATTTGCACATTTTCATCTTTAGCTGTAAAATCAACCGTTCTTGTATTTGCACATTTTCATATTTTTTAGTCCCTCTAGTTAATTAACTGGAAGGACCAAAAAGGCAGGTCCTTTAATTGGATGGACCAAAAAGATAGAAATGTATAAAGACAGGGACTAAAAGATGGATCTTATATTAGAAGGACTAAAAAGTTAGAAAACACAAAATGGAGAACCATTTTGATATTTTGACCAAAATTGTATATACTAAACACATAAAGAAGGAGATTCTCTGCTTAAATTTTGATTTCCTCTAATTTATTTTACGAATTAGTCCAGATAATTCAGCTTATTCTGATTCTATCAAAATCCTCTTTCATACCCCCTAATCGCGCTAGGGTTCTTCTCCGGAGCAAGAATTCCTCCATTATAGGGTTTGATTTCTGTCTTTATTGCAATTTTTTTATTGATTATTCTCACATTGAATTAATTTCTGAAGCATGAATTGCTTGAACAATTGAGACCATAGAAGGATTTGTGGTGGAGCTTCTTCCTGTTGTTGTTGGTGGTAGGGTTGTTGAGCGGCATGGCAACTTCAAGCGTAGCAGGGGACGCTGTGATGGCATTCCGTTCTGTGCTCACGAGGGTTCAGCAGGCGGCTGAGAGGTCTGGCCGCGCAGCGGAGCAGGTTAGGTTGGTCGCCGTCAGCAAGACCAAGCCTGTGTCCCTTATCCGCCAAGTGTATGAAGCCGGCCACCGATCTTTTGGTGAGAATTATGTTCAGGAGATCATTGAGAAAGCTCCTCAGGTTTCTCTTTTATCCGTTTGATCTTTCATAATCCATGCATTGTTGTTTCAAAGCTGCATACTTGATTGTTTTGAAACATGTAGGCTAGTGTCAGGATTGGTTTTTGATTGCTTGATTATGCCTTTAGTTCTGGTTTGGCTGGGATTTTCATCTTTTTTTATGTAACTGGTAAACCCTAGAATTTTGTCATAGAAAAATGCGGAGTTCTTAAACATTATGATATGATTTTGTTCTTCAACATTCTGTTAATGTCAAGGTGCTGAAAAGCCATGGTTAAATTTGTGTCCTTTACTGTCTGTCTTATGTGAATTTAAGAGCACTGAAATCTAATGGATCATATGAATTTAATTTGTTCTTGGCATTATTGTATCAAACAAACTTAAAAGACTGGAAATTTTTTCGTCATACATCAAATGTATTTACTACCTACTTGGATACTTATAATTTTATTCTCGGTGTTGAAAACTTTGTTTTTTTTTTTTCTATTTTCTTGTATTGTTTCTCAAGGATTTGCTTTCATATTTGTACTTGAAGCACTACCATTGTAATTGACCTGGAGTCAATTAGTGAACTTTTGAACCAATAGTCATTCCGAAGCTAGCAACGGTTATATTTCTATCCACAGTATCATTTAAAATGAAATCAGTCATATAAGCAATAAAGGAACTCATGCGTTTTTTGTAGTTGCAAAATGAAATAGAGGGTTTACATGTTCTTTTTACAATTAGTTAATGTAAACTTCTGTTTTTGCAGCTTCCTGAAGATATTCAGTGGCATTTTATTGGAAATCTGCAAAGCAATAAAGTCAAAGCCCTTCTTGGTAATCATCTTCTAGTTTTTGAAGTTAATTTGCGCATCTAGAAAATAGTTCATGAGATAAGCTTTATTCATACTATATGAATTATAATTCCTAAATTAAACTACAACTATCTAAGAAAAGTTTTATTTCGTACTATTTTAAACCTATCAGTTTAAGTAAGCTGCCAATTCAGCCTCTATGGGAACCTTTGGACAATGAATTTTAAGTCTATCATCTGATGTGTCATAAGTTCATAACATTGTGTCTGATTCTGTTTGTTGCTACTCAGGGCTCATGACATCATGCTTTCTAAACTTGTTCACTAGATAGTTTGATTTGCTCGATAGTTTGATGTGGTAAGTCAGTAACTATTTAACATGATAGTATCTAACTCAACATCTTTTCTATTACCTGCAATTTTCATCAATGAATTTTAGTTTGCAATGTGGAATCCAAACTGCCTTATAAGGAAAACACTAGGCTGGTCACACCACCTGAAAATATTCTGATGAGGTTTGCGCCAAGCAAATCCTTCCCAAGAATCCAACTTGAAGTTAATTATCTGGAAACATTTATATCTGATTGGTTGTTACCTGGGAATAAACACATTATGTTCTTACCCTAAAGATGATCATTGAATTCATTTGAAGAGGGTTTCTTATAAGAGTTGCAAATATTTCCCAGCTGTTCCTTGGGCAAAAGGTAGGAACCAAAATTGCTACTTGACTTTCCTTGATGGAAGACAATAATGTGTTTTAGTTAAATGCAGAGTCGGGACTTTCATTGGCGATACTTCAGTTTTCTAATTCTTGTTTAATGATATCTGATTGCTTAGTTAAAATGTTATGCTATTGGAAGATATTCAGATCCTTGTTTGTAATCCAATGGTCCTTGATATTCAATGGAACTTTAAAATCTAAGTTACGGAATTGTTTTTTGTTGACATGGCTGTTTAGTACTCCATTGGATCTGAGCTTTTTATCAAAATCTGCACTATGATTTCATGTAGCCCTGCACTATTCTATTCTTTATTCTTTTCTATTTTGTTGGATTTAATTCGTTTGATGTCTCAAGTTTCTCTCTTTGTGTTTACACACCATTTCATAGGATTTATCATGTAACACTTCAGTTTTGTTTTCTTTCAGATTCTATCTAATAATTATTTAGACTTTCTCCCTTGTTCCATCTCATTTAAAAATAGTTACTTGTGGCTAAACAATGAATCATTCTTTTCCTCTTGTTTATGAACAGCTGGTGTCCCTAACCTAGACACGTTTGAGAGCGTAGATGATCAAAAGGTTAGTTTTTACTTTACATTTACTGTTTGATTAATTGTTAAAATGTTTGCATAATTTCTTTACATTCATGAAAATGGTGTACAAGTCCATATGAGTAGGATTTCTAAAACACAAGTGGTGTACAAGTCTATGTGTGTAGGATCTCTGAGACACAAAGTAGTGCACAATTTTTGGTAAAAACAGACCTCTGGTGTTCAAGTCTGAGTAAGTTCAAACTTGGGGAAAAAAATGACCTAGTTGAACTTGAGGGAGGGTGTTGGAAATATAGTACCACATCGGTTGTGTGATAGAAGTGCAATGGGTTTATATATAGGTATAGGGGTTGAGCCACTAAGTCTTGAAACTTTTTGGTGTAAAACCCTTAAGCCCATATAGGGCCCACTAGTACCAAAATATAAAAATCTAACAAAGACATTTTGTCCATGCCACCTTTCCATGCTTCTATTATTAAGTGCTAAAATTTGCTTAAGTTACTTACACAACCAGTTCCATGATCGGATAGAAGGTTGTGAATGGTTGGCTACTGGCTTAAACTTTTATGATATCCCATGAATGTGGAATATCAAGGGAAATGAACTGAATCATTCCAGTGAGTGATTGCTGTATCGCAAATTTAGTGAAAAATTGGGCAAGAGGCTAAATCGGCTTGTCTTTGATATAGCTCAATGAGCTGATTCATTATAGTCCTAATCTAAATTGCCTTATTATCAATAAATTAAATCACACTGGTAATACTCACCTGAATGATTTCCCTATGTGTGTTCTTTTCAGATTGCTAATCTTCTTGATCGCGTTGTGGCTAACTTGGGAAGGAAGCCTTTGAAAGTTTTGGTCCAAGTGAATACCAGTGGAGAAGAGTGTAAGTTGCGTGGAACATTTTCTTGACGAGATTTCAATTAGTTTTACATTGCATGACTTAATCGTAGTGTGCCGGTCTTTCCTTTTCTTCTTTTTGTTTTGCCTTCTTTTCCATGTTGAAATGGTTAATCTATGTATTTATGTTTTCAATGCGAAGCCAAATCACATACCAGATAATTTTTACGTACTCCCACTGTTATCCTTATCTGTAGGCATGTTATCCTGGGGACAACAGAATGCACATTTGCTGCAAAGTGACAAAGTTCTGTCTGTATTCTTAGCCATGTCTTTTCCTATGCTTAGCATTGAGTTTCAAATGAGATCTTTCAGACTTTATTTCACACTTTGCCTAAACAGCTTGTCGGCTGGTTAATTCATTCGTCTTTCCTTGATTGGCAAATTCCTTCGCAGCAAAGTCTGGTGTGGATCCCGCAGGTTGTGTTGAACTGGCCAAACATGTGAAACTGGACTGCCCGAACCTAGTTTTCTCTGGCTTGATGACAATTGGAATGCTGGATTACTCCTCAACACCCGAAAACTTCAAGGTAGTCTTTCTCAAAACAAACAGGCAATTGTGTATATTTATCAGTTCCTAACGCTTTTTCATGCGTTGTATAAGTAGACACTCGTGAATTGTCGAACTGAAGTGTGCAAATGCCCTTGGGATTCCAGAGGAGCAATGCGAGCTCTCAATGGGCATGTCCAATGACTTTGAACAAGCGGTAAGTAACCAAGTTTGGCTCTACAAAATCATATTGCAAATATGAGAAGGTCCGGCTTCTCCTTGTAGGCAATAGTGTTTGCTGTATTTCTTTCATTTGCATGCATTCGAAACCTAAAGCCGATGAAAGAAAGACTTTGTCTTATGATATGATGAAAGTGATCGGTTATTGATAAATTTCTGTCTCTACAGATTGAAGCGGGGAGCACGAATGTTAGGATTGGTTCGACTATTTTTGGTGCCAGAGAGTACCCAAAAAAGGCGTAAAACCGACTTTGAAGTCCTTGTATGCTTTTGATTATATGAATCATGCAATTCAGCAAAGTTCCTGAGCATGTACACTGGGGCAGATCAAATTAAAAGATGTACCATGTTTCTGTTATTTTTATCAAACATAAATATAAAATAAATTAAAATAAACATCTATGTAAAATCCCTAAAAGTAGCATTTATGCTCTAGTGAAATTTTGGTGCATGCATGTTAGCATGATAAGTGAACAAGGCATGTTATTTTCATCCACTTGCATGTGTCAAGTATAAGGCTATAAGCAGATATGGGCAACGGGTTCAAATTTTCACAATCTAAATTTTATAAATGAATTATATATATATATATATATTATTAAACATCATCGGTGATTTGGGAGCGGTGTCCATATGTTTTGAAATCTGTGGATGTACCCAGATGATGTGTGCCATATATATATATATTTGTCTGGGGAATTGTCAAATCAGAAAAAAATTACTTGTCAAAGGTTTTGTTTGAAATTAGGCCAAGTCAGTGTAAAATTCAACTAATAATAAGCAGACATAGGTGTGTATCACCTTGTGTTATTATGTATGCTTTTATCTTAATATAGAGGGTTCTTAATAAATATCTATATTTTAAATTAATAACAATCCTGATAGTTTTCCAGTAATGAATTAAATAAATATTGATATAAATAAATGTATCCAATTGTTTATTTGATCTCCAAAATAGAATTATTATGTATAATTTTAAAAATCTTAAACAAATTTATATCTGTCTGATATAAAATTAATAAAAACTAAAATTAATATTTAGAAAAAATGTAGATTTTATTTTTCAAGATATATGTATTTCGGATCGGTTAGAGTAATTTGAATATTTTTGTTAACTTTATATTAAGAAAACTAACTCATATGATTTGCCTTTGCTTAAAAAAAACATATATAAGAAAATATTTTAGATTTTGGGAGGTTTACAATATTTCAAAGTTACCAAACCACCCTAAAAGCAAAAACTTTACATTGATAAGTACTAATACTATTGCATAATGCATAAATGACATTCTCTTGAAAATAATTTCCACTCACATAACTTCCACACATACTTTTACGTTGACAAAGACCATTTAACACTACCACCACACACTTGAGGCTCTTCACTTTGTGCAACATGAAAATTAGCATCAATATTACTCAACTCAAATAAATCAGAGCTTGAATCACTCTCCAAATCATCATCATCATCATCATCATCATCATCCTTAGAAAAGCTCCTCCTTATTCCCTTGAATTTGATATTATCATCACCAAAACCATCTTTTCTTTTATTCAACACATACTTGTTCTCAAATGGCAAACCACTTTTAGCTCTACTCAAAACCTTATGCTCATCGTGATTCTCATTAAACCTTTGATGATCAAGTGACTTGGTTCTTCCAACCTTGCAATTCAAATCAATGACTTTCTTGTCCTCACAAACCTCACTCTCCTCTAAGCCACAAGTTCCACATGAATAGAAAGAGCTTATGTTGTTCCTTCTCTTTCTCCTTCTAAGTCTCTCTTCATGAACAACACTCTTTGGATTTCTTTGAAGGATAAAAGAGATGATATAACTAGCTAGTCTTGAAGGAGGAGAGCTAGTTCTAGTCTTGTGTTTCTTGTCTTTGAGTTTCATCTCATTATTAGGCTTTTCAGGAGGAAAACCTTGTGCATGGCTACAAGACAACCTTTCAAAGCCGAAAGACAGTTCATCGATGTCGACAGAGAAGTATCGTGATGCTTCGAAGACGTCAAGCTCGCCGGAGTCCCGGCAATGATGACTTTGGTAGCTTGACCTTTTGTTAGTGTGAGCCTTCTTGTTTGAGCCATTTGGGTGCATGGTTTGGAATGAAGGGACTATTACGTGGAGTGATTGCATGAAAGAGTTTGGGGCTATTTGGAGGGAGGAATGGGGACCTTTTTATAGGAAATGGTATGGTATAGATGGATATTAGTTATGGTTGTAATAGTTGATGAAGATTAGAATGGGAAACACTAGTTCTTATGTGTAAGCACTGTTGTAGCATGTGATATACTTATTTGAGTGAAGAGATTTGTCTCCTTGGCCTTTTAGTAGTGCTTCTCCTTTATTTATTTATTTATTTATTTATTTAATTTTCTTTCTAGGGTTTTAAATGAGTTTTGTTTTAAATGTACATGAGAAGGTCACAAAGTATAGAATGATTGTCCTCCTTAGCTTTTGTTAAGACTTTGTGTGTTATCTTCTGTATATAATATTATAAAATAAATATGCACCTTTTCTTATATGTTTATATACTTGGGATTTTGTGAGGTTATGTTTCCACTGATCACACATGTATTATGTTGGTATTTGGATGTCACTAAATTTATTTTAAATGTTGTTTTTGTTGTTTTTGTTATAAGGTGGAGTAATCTTATTTATCAAATTAAGATTTTATTTTTTTTTTTATCCGTTGATTTTCGTCGTTTCTCATTGCAAATTAGCCACATAATTAAATCAGACCTACTAAATTATGAATACTTATTAAAATTATAATAATAAAAAATATATATATAACTCTTCAACCAACAATGAGATGGATAAAAAATTTGAATTAGTATATAGTCCTCTCACAATACAAAATCCACATATTCGTGTACCTCATTTAGTTTTTAAACAACTATGTAAGATTATCATAATATATATATATATATATATATAACTAAGTATGGAAAATTGCATAAATTGCATTAGTCAAGAATAATATATTTATGTAATATATGTTGGGTATTTCATAACAAAAATAAAATTATTTACAAAAACTCATATTAACAGCGAAAAATAATAAGAATACAAGTCAAAAACTATACAAAATTATTTTCTAATAAGAGAAATACATAGAAAAACATATTATGAGAAGTAATTGATGTGGTTGATCTTAAATTTGAGTATGTATTAAATCTGACTAATTCTGTTGGAGTTCAAAAGCCAAACTACAAATATATATGTGCAAGGATTGAAGCATAGTGATAGGAAATCCAAGAACTTTGCTTTTGGAAAAAGCAGCACTATTGGAGCCCAACTCATGTGCTTAACAATCATCCTTTCTCCAGAGGACTAAACCACAAGTCAAAGTGAAAAGAGGAAGAATACCTAACACTGCAGACCCATAAAAATAAGTAGAGGCCATGAGGATAGCATTTTTTCTTTTCCAACTATAGAAGTTCTTTCCGCATTAGAAATAAATAAATAAATAAATAAATAATAATCTCACATCTGTGATATATAAATTAAGAGAAAAATAGTTTTATGAAATACCTTATTTTTATTATAATAAATAATAATTGTACATCTATTAATTTGATAAATAGAGATTGAAATATATAAGCATTATTTTCGTGCTACAAGCTTAATTAAATATGTGTCAAAGCAAGATATAAATACTTTGTTTGTTTTACATTATAATAATTCATATTCTTAATTTTTTTAATTTAAAATTACACTGTTTCACCTAATGGTTAGCAAGTTGTCAAGAGCTACACATGACTTAAATCAATACCTAATATTTTGACAATTAATAAAACCAATCCAACAACCCCTAATTATTATTGATCCCCACACATCACCTTGCTTCCCAAACTCAAAAAGTCAAAACTATCTTTCCCAAAGCTATGTTAGGCCAACATGCTCCAAAGCTAGGGTTCATATCAGGGCCACATAAGTCCATATTTAAATCAAGAAATGCATGCACTAAATTAACCATCCACAAAGAGCTTACAACAATGACCAAGCTATATTAGCATCCACAACTATAGCTTTCATTCCATCTAAATCCTACAGTTCTAGCATTTATAAACCTTTTTATCAGATAAGTTCCACTTAACTTGCCTGCCAATATTAAGGATTTTTATTTTTATTTATTTATTTTTTTAAATATGTTTGTGATGAGAAAATTGAAAAATAGTTGAGAGCCAAAGTTGCTTAAGTCCATTTCAAAAGAGTGCTCAACTTTGAGACCTTTATTTTTTCTTCTATCTCTAACTAATGCAAGATGTGTTAGACATGTGCATGGGCCCTGATATTACCAAACTGTCTTCTTTTTGGTGTGACAAATTCATGAATGTGAAGATCCAAGACTTTTTAAATATCCCCACCTTGTCCCTAGTGCCTAGACAATGTCATCTTCAACTTGTCCTGCATGTTTCATGTAGTATTGTAACGTAATGCACCTACAAAAACATGAACAGTGGTATAATTTGGACCATGCAAAATGCCTAGAAATTAGGCACTGTTCATGTATGGGTTGGCCTAGTCTATGCGCCCAACAATTAGGGGTGTATAGATTAGTTTTGAAAAGGCTATATTGTCAATACTATATTTTGACCATTAGTTCTTTGAAAGAGTCAAAATACTTTATAAATCCATTATAATTTATTTTTAAAATTTAAAATTACATTTTTATCCTCCATTCACATTTTTCCTCCTTTTCTTAGTCCACTGTCTTTCCGTCTTTTCCCTCCTTGCTCACCATCTCCTTCCCTTTCCCTCACTCACATCACCTTAATCTTTAGTTTCACTAATTTTTCCAAGAAAATTTTAAAAAGACTTTTTTTTTAAAATATGTGGTTCTTTATCTTGGGGTTTTTTCATCTTGGGGTTCTTCCATTTTGATTTTTTTTCATCTACTTGTTGAATTTCACTCACAGATGATTGTTAGCAAACAAATATCTTGGCTTTGTAGGCTTTGATGGATTATCCAAAGCTCTCAAGTACTAGCTCTCACTAAAGTTTATCTTCTCCAATAAGTTCATGGTTCTCTATTTTAACTTTAGGTAAGGGGGTCATTTGGATGGAAATAATGGACACTGTTGGAAAAGGCTTTGTAACTGTAGTAGTACTGTAGATAGTGTAGAATCTTTGTACTCCACATCATGTCGGTTAAGTCTGTATTGTAGATAATGGAGAATATGTCGTCCCCTATTATGTCAGTTAAGTCAGTGTTCTATCAGGGTCTTGTAATAGCCTTGTTATAAAACCTTGGGCTTAAGTGGTTTTAGCCCATGGTTTTGTGCTCCTTGGAGTCTATATAAGGTTCCCTTATGTTTGTAAAGATCATCACCAATTGGATGACCAACTCTTTGTATCAATAAATAAAATCCTTTTCTTAAACTCTTCCATCGCTCACCCTCTCTATACGCTTTCGACCCTAACCTTTACTTCACTTTATTCTCTAAGCTTGTAGATCTCTCACCGAAAGAGAGTTCAAAGTAAGTCCAAAAGCATCCCCAAACTCTATTGGTATCAGAGCTAAGGTTTCAATCCTCAAGAACAAGGTAATATTCATCATGCAGGGTTAAACCCTTAACAAGATCCCCAACATGTAGATAGTTAGCTTTAGCTCGGTTACATATGTTATAATCAGTTCACTATAGCATCATGTTACTGTAGCGACCTATACTGTAGAAGCATGTAGCTATAGAAAGCCCAATACTATTTTCAGCCTGTTACTGTAGCGGTAAGTCACTGTTTTTCAGTTTGTACGGTAGCCACCAAATACTGTAGCTGTAGTAGCCTGTTACTAAGCCAGTCTGGTACTATAGCATCCAGAATGTTCTACATCCTTCTTTCCTTCTTTCCTTCTTCTTCTTTCTTTCTTCTCAATTGTTGCTCATTCGGCCGACCTTTCCACGAATCAAAGCTTCTATTCTCCTCCTCTCATCCTTTAAGCGCGGTTAGGCTTTGATCTAAAGTTTTTCTTTCGTACTTCTCTCGTATTTCTTTGTTTTTGAAAATCTTTTTGAAAATCTAGAAATACATCTTGGTTTGGGTTGATTTTAGGCTCAAATCAAAACCATGGTCTTTGTTGTTCATTTGTGTGAATCTTTGTAAAGAAATATCTTGTGTAGGTGTTGTAAATCGGGAGAAAACTATTGTTTTATGGCTGGTTTGACTGTAGTAATTTCTTGGTTACTGTAGCACCGACAAGCTTTACTTGTTTCTTTGATTTCTTTGGATTAGAATGAAACTCTAACCCTTAGGACTTCATTGGTAACCTTTAGACCTAGCTTTGATCCAACCCTAGAATCGATTTAAGGTTGTTTGGTAGAAGGAACCAAGGGTTTCTTTGCTTGGATTTTTGTACTAATCTTTGATGTTGTTTGTTGGATTTGGCAACGAGGTGAAGCATTGGCTCGAGGCAAAGAGTTAGCTGAGGATTAGCTTGCGAGGAAGAGGAATCGTCAATTTAGTGAGTGGGACTATTGAGCATGACTCTATTACAAGATTACCCATATTTATATGTTTATATAATCTATCTTGTTTAATGAGTTTTTGTGGATTATTATAATTGCTTTGAGATTTTAAGCTTGGAAGGAGTTTATTGCTTGGTGCTTCTTTTATGCAATTTGTGTTCAAAGGAAAGAATTTCCATATTGTTTCTTGTGTTGGATTATGTAAATTGATTTGTGTTAAAAGCTTGGGTTTTGCTTTGTGCTTTTATCATTTCCTATGGAAATGGTTGAGGTATTGTTATTGTGGGTCATTGTGTTGGCTATTGTACTCTGTGTGGAGTTGTGCTTATTGTTGAGTTTGTATGATGATACCCCACTGTAGTAGGCGGTCTCACGGTCAGCCTTTTGAGGTGGCGTGTAGACCGGCTGATTACTATGACGTCTAGTTCAGGTGGGAGTGTAGAATCCTGACTGGATATTAATCGGGTAGCCGTTGTCACCATGCGGTGAACTGATTGGTCAACGCTAAGGGTATGAATACTTTGACGGCTTTAAACCTAGCTGCGACCGAGGTGAAGGTTTAGTGAGGTTTCTAAACCACTTTATGCTGGGTGCGTGTTGGGTGTTGCTTTATTCTGGATTGAGATTTATTCCCATTGTTTCTTTTGTAGTGTCATCTTGAATTTGTGGTGAACGGCCGAAGCCTAGCTGTCGCTCTTAAGAGGGCAGTCTCCCATAAATTTGATTTGATACTAGTATTATGTTTACTTATTGTGAAACTCATGTTATTTACTTTGTTATACTTATAATTTGAACTAATTATGATTTGCATTTTTATTGTGGAATCTTTATTTTATGATTGGCTTGTTTCTAAAATTTGGAACTCTATATTCAGTATTTTCAAACTTTGATATTCTAAAACACTAATTGAGGTAGAATGTCTTCTTATTCTATCTTTCTTGCTATTTTGTATTAAAGTTTGCTATTATATGTGTTAGTGCAACTACACTATTATTGGCATGATTTGACACCAAGTCAAGATAACGTGGTAACCTTTGTGACGTGGCATAATTGATGACATGGTAAAGCATGATGACATGACAAGGAGTCTTGGATTGGAGGCAAATACCTTGAAGATCTTGGAGAAGCTATTCTTGGATTGGACAAAATCATATCAAGACCATATTTAGGTAATATGATTGAAGACTATTGAAGGTATGATTTGAAGAGCCTTAATAGGTATGACGAAAGACTATTAAGGGCAAGATTTGAAGACATGCCTATTGTTGGCATGATTGGGCTGATTGATTGAAGATCTTTCTTGGGAAGATTTGAATGCCAAACTAGGGTAAATTGAAGATCAAGTTTGGTAAGTTTCGTGAAGACGCAAAAGGACGTGCGCCCTTACGAGGGGACTACGTGGCAAGGAACTGAGGAGGTAGGCTAGTTGCCAATAGTCGGGATCGGGAGATCGGGCTGTATCGACATGAACTAAGCATGACCGGGAGGTTGATGTGTCTTAAGGTCGTTTGCAATGTAACCAGAACTCAGTCAAGTTAATAGTCAGGGCCATGTTGTAATTCATGTTACAACAGGAGTTGCAACAGCTAATTTTGGAAGGTTTTTAAATTAGTAGCCCAGAGATTTGAAAAGAGGTATGGACTATATTTGGAACGTTGAGGTGTCTTTATAAGCTACCTTGCACTGAGATTGTGTGTGTCTCTTGAGAAGGAGAGTGTGTGAGCACTAGATAATCTAGAGAGGGTAGTGATCTTTATTGTTGGGAGAGTGAGTAACAAGTGTTTGTACTCATTTATTTTCACTATTTTTAGTGGATTTTTTTATCTTCAGGCTTGGCCCCCAAACATAGGAGAGAGGACACCGAACTGGGTTACCATTCTTGTGTGTCTCCTTCTTGTTTGGTTTGTATGAGCTTTCTATGAGTGTTTGAGTGTTTTCTAAACTACAAACCAAATCGGCGGAACTAACAAGTAGTATCAGAGCAGGTTCGCCGTGTTCTCTTTGGTTTCAAAACTACTGTAGCAGGTTCTCCTTCTTTCCATGACTGTAGCAAAATTACTGTTCACGCGGCCGCGTGGAAATTTCTGCAGCCCACGCGGCCGCGTGGAAAATCCACACGGGCGCGTGAAGGCACGTGACAGATGCGATCTAAGGCCTATAAATAGCCGTTTTGCCCTATTCTTTCTCATCTTTTGTGCGGCTCTTGAGGGGTGAGACGGCTAGGGTTTGGAGAGGAGGTCTTTGCGGCTTTGGAGGCGCTTCGTCACCAACTTTGATCGATTCCTCCTCCGTCATAGCATCAAGGAAGCCACCGGTAAACCTAGCTTCGGAGTGGGTCTTTCAAGACGTCGAAGCTCTCCATCAAGGCCATCAGTTCATATATAAGGGGATTTATTTCTATGGTTTTAATGTACTTTCATTCATTGATGGTGTGTTTTGTATGTTGCTCCATGGAGAGCTAAAACTCTAGAGGGTATTTGGGCTTGTGAACCCTAGGATTCTCATCTTTTGTGGATTTGCTTAGTGTTTCTATTTAATCCGAGTTTGATTAAGTTTTAATCTTGTATTCTCATTGCTTGCTTGTTTAATTAATCCTTGTGGTTGATTGGATTTGCATGATTTGTTACTTTGATGTGAGAGAGGTCTCCATTAGAGTTAGAACTTCAAGGTTAAAGAGGGTTGAGAGGGTGAGTCATGAGATAGTGGAGTGTCCCCTCTCCCTTCCGATTGAGTGTATTCTATCTCCGTTCCTTAAGCTCTATGCAACCATATTTGGTGTGAGGCGTGAGATTGAGAGATTTCTCCACCAGGACCTTGTAGGGGGTTAGGATCCTTCGCCGGGAATTAGGGTTGGATCAATATTTAGGAATCGGATACAACTCTTGGAATCCCTAGAATGCTTTGCAATCATATATGGTGTGAGGTGTTGAGATTAAGCGATTTCTCCACCGGGACCTCGTAGGGGACTAGTATCGGTGATCGGGAGGCCGGATCCGATTATATTTGGATTTCCACGACTTAACTTACTCATCATAGAAACACTTTGCTTATTCGGTACCTAATACCTGAATCCTAGGGGGAGCATTGCCCGAATACCCCACTTTTACTGATTGAGATCTCCATCCATTTTACCCTTGCATATTTGTCTCCGGTATTCATTTCTTCGCACATTAGATCACCACACCTTTCCATTTATCATTAGGTTAGAAAGCAGAGAAGAAGTTAGTACTAGTAGCCCTGTTCCCTGTGGATTCGACTACCCACTCACCGGGGTAATTATTACTTCGACACCCGTGCACTTGCGGTTTACACGCATATTCGGAGGCGTGTCAGTTACCAACAAGAACTCTCAACCCTAGTGTCACTCTAGGGGAAATGTTCATACAATCAAGCATTCAAGGTTGGAACTCACAATAAACATCAATTTATTGAAAGCATAATAAAGAAGTTCAATGAAACGAATACATCCTAGGGTTCACAATCACCCAAGTACCCACTAGGGGTTTAGCTCTCCATGGAGCTAAGTACAATCAAAGAAATAGAATGTAAAAGCAATGAATCCATAAAGAAACCCCCTCGATGGTCGTGTCGATGGTCTTGTGGAGAGTCCTCTACTCGTCGCAAGAGATCCTTTGTCCGGCCTAGGATACACCTCGCCGGATCAATGTCGACGAAAGCTCTCCCAATAACCTTCTTCCAAATGACGCGCGATGTCGGAGCCATAGAACCTCTCCAAAACCTTAGCCAATACCCCTTAAAACCCTAGCCGAAGCCCTCTCTCAAGTTGGGGAAAAGATGGAGAAAAGAATACCAAAATCAGGGCTGAATTGGCTTTAAATAGGGTTGGAATCGGGCGACTCCACGGGCGTGGACGGTACACGCGCCCGTGCGGAATTTCCACACGGCCGTGGATAATTTCCACACGGGCGCGTGGATTCTCTATTTCTCTAATTTCTCGGCCGGCTTTGAACAGTACTGCTATAGTACATGCTGCAGTGTTGCTACAGTGCTCTGCTACAGCTCGACCTGAATAACTTCCCAATTCCATATTTTCATCGGGGTAACGCAAATGGGCACATGTTTACGTCATGAATCACTTGCTTCTTCAATGATATACATGTTGATGGAGCTCTCGTTCTTATGTGCATAAATCGGAATGCTCGAGTGTGACTGTCTTTGTACCCCTCCAAATGGATGTGCTAACTCGAATGCGAGGAGGTTGGCACACACTCTAGCATCTCACACCTGACCTATGTCTTCGCGTTTGAACCTTACCAAGATTTCCTCCAAAATAGGTGCATTATGATCCACATTGGCCTATTTCCTTCATACTCGGTCTCACAACCCTACCTGCATAAAAATAACATAAAAACACACATATTAGTGTAAAAACCTGAGAAAAGTAATGCTCAAAATAAGGAATGAACACTTCGCATTCATATCGCACAAGCACTTATCAAAAGACCATAAACTACATGAACAAAGAAAAAGCCAAGATTGATGAGATACCTTTTCAAACAAGTGTGGCACGACATCATATAAAAGAGACATCAGGAGGCAAGAAAGGCAAAGTTGAAGCAGGTTATGGTCTATCTAATACTCGAGAATATAAACAAGTAAAGTATAACAAGGAGAAGAGATGACATAGAAGACAAGTTCCCATATGCTTTCATTGTGGAAGAAGATGCCATATAAGACCCGAGTGTTATCAACTGGAGGAAGATATGAAGAGTGGTAGAGTATTTGGAAAAACAAAGAAGTGGATTCCAACATGTCACTACTATGGTGTCAAAGGGCACATCTGTCCAAGATATCAGAAGATGAAGAAAGACATAAAAGAAGGCAAAAATATGAGTCAGACACCATATATTAGAGAAAAGAAGAAAGAAACCAAGAAGATATGGGTAAAAAAAAGAGACTTAGTGGAATACTCATCAATGAAAATATCCTCAAAAGATAATTGGTATTTTGATAGTGGTTGTTCAAGACACATGACAGGTGACAAAGGTTTTTTAATGAATTACAAAGAATGTCCAATTGGGCATGTGACTTTTGGTGATGGTCAGAAAGGTCAAGTAGTTGGAAAAAGAACATTGATGGTTACTGGGTATCCAAGATTGAAAAACATTCTGCGTGTAGAGGTACTGAAGGCAAACCTTCTGAGTATAAGTCAATTATGTGATCGAAATCTGGTGGTAAAATTCACTCAAAAAAGATGTGCGGTTTATGATGAAGTTGGTCACTATGTTTTAACTGGTTCAAAATCTTCAGACAATTGCTATTTGCTAGAAAAATTGGAAGTCTGTTACAACGTATCTTGCAACATCACTAAAATTTGGCATCAGAAGCTTGGACATTTAAACTTCAGGAGCCAAATGAAGATTACAGAAATGGGAGCTGTTAAGAGAGTGCCGAAGCTTACAAAAAAGGAAGATGGTGTATGCGGACTTTGTCAACTGGGATAGCAAAGTCATGCTACTCATAAATTGTTGCAACACATTGTTACAACAAGAGATATTGGAAGTCTTACATATAGATCTTATTGGACCCACACAGACAAAGAGTTTGTCAGGTAAAAGATATATATTTGTGTGTGCTCATGACTATTCCAGGTACATTTGAACCATTTAAGAAGTTATGCAAGCAACTCCAAAATGAGAAAGAGTGTCAAATAGGAAAGATTGTCAGAATCAGAAGTGACCATGGAAGAGAATTTGAAAATGCTCAATTTGTGGAATTTAGTAGAGAACATGGGATTCGTCATGAATTTTTAGCTCCAAAAACTCTTCAACAAAATAGAGTTGCTGAAAGGAAGAAACACACTCTCCAAGAGATGACTAAATTTATGTTGAATTCAAAGAAACTCTCTACAAGATTTTGGCCGGAAGCAATCAATACAGCATGCTACATCATCAATAGAGTATACATTCGACCTTCAACCAACATGACACCGTATGAAATTTGGAATGGTAAAAGGCCAAATATCAATACTTTCACATCTTTGGAAACAAATGTTACATTTTGAATGGTAGATATCAGCTGAGAAAGTTTGACAAGAAAAGTGATGAATGATTATTTATGGGATATTTACCTACTAGTAGAGCCTATCAAGTGTTCAATTCAAGAACCAAAAAGATGATGGAGACCATTAATGTTATTGTTGATGATTTCTCTAATATGGAGACTGAAGGTGCATCAAGTGAGCCAAACAAGCTTATCACTTAGAATTGTGAATCAGCCGATGAAGAATTACAGCCAGAACAAGAAGTTGCAACATAGGTTACAACACCAACCGCAACAACGAAAACTGCTTAGGATTTAGACAGACATGTTGCAACTGAAGTTACAACAGGCAAAATCATCTCAGGATCAGATAAAGAAGAAAATGAAGATGAAGAAGATAATGAAGACAACAGTCTTGAATCATCCTAAAAAATAAAGAAGAATCATCTTCTTTAGAATGTGATTGGTAATGTGACTAAAGTGAAGGAGAACCAGAAGCACTCAAAGAATTGATTATTGAAAATTGGCTTGATACACATGCTACATCTCTCTTATTGAACCAAAGAATGTCAAAGAAGCTTTAGTTGATGAGTACTAGATGGCTACACTACAAGAGGAATTGAATCAGTTTTTTCAAAATGATGTGTGGACATTAGTTCGAAGGCCAAAGGATGTGAATGTTATTGGAACCAAGTGGATTTTCAAGAATAAGACTAATGACAAAGGCAACATCACCAGAAATAAAGAAAGACTAGTGGCTCAAAGATATGCTCAAGTTGAAGGAGTTGACTTTGATGAAATATTTGCACCAGTTGCACGCTTGGAATCCATCAAATCATTGTTAGCAGTAGTATGTTGTATGAGGTTCAAGCTACATCAAATGGATGTCAAGAGTGGTTTTCTAAATGGAGTTCTAAGTGAAGAAGTATTTGTGGAGAAACCAAAAGGGTTTTAAGATCCTCAACATTCAGATCATGTGTTCAAATTGAAAAAGGCTCTCTATGGCTTGAAACAATCTCCTAGGGCTTGGTATGAAAGGCTTACAAAATTTTTACTTGAGAAGTGCTACCAAAGAGGGGGAGCAGACAAATCAAATTTTGTGGTGGCGCAAATCTATGTTGATGATATCATATTTGGTTCAACATCACAAAAGCAAGTGGATGAGTTTGTTCATCTAATGCAAGAAGATTTTGAGATGAGCATGGTAGGTGAACTGAACTACTTTTTGAGTTTCCAAATCAAACAATGTAAAGAAGGAATTTCCATTTCTCAAGCCAAGTATGCATAGAACTTGGTGAAAATATTTGGCTTGGAAAAGGCTAGACACATGAGAACACCCATGAATGTGAGTAAGAAGAAGACAAAAGATGAGCATGGAAATGATGTAGACCCAAGTCTCTATAGAAGAATGATTGGAAGTTTGCTCTATCTCACAACTAGCAGGCCAGATATCTCTTTCAGTATTGGAGTTTGTGTAATATATCAAGCAACACCAAAGGAATCTTATCTAAAAGTTGTTAAACGTATCATTAGATATGTTAATAGTAATGCAAAATATGGAATTTGGTATTCAAAAGACTCAAACTCATATCTTGTAGGTTACAGTGATACAGATTGGGCAGGAAATATTGATGATAGAAAGAGCACCTTAGGAGGATGTTTCTATCTTGGTAACAACTTGGTCATATGGTATAGTAAGAAGCAAAGTTCTATTTCACTCTCCACTGCAGAGGCTGAATATATAGCGGCAGGAAGTTGTTGTACACAATTGTTATGGATGAAGCAAATGCTTGAAGATTATGGCCTACAACAAGGGTTATTGACTATATTTTGTGACAACAAAAGTGCAATTGATATC
This sequence comes from Dioscorea cayenensis subsp. rotundata, assembly GCF_009730915.1. NCBI lineage: Eukaryota > Viridiplantae > Streptophyta > Magnoliopsida > Dioscoreales > Dioscoreaceae > Dioscorea > Dioscorea cayenensis. Next base: position 18,979,279 of record NC_052479.1, on the reverse strand, counting down.
TCCAAGAATCCAATCCAACATTCTCATACCAAACATATCGATCTTCAATACCATTTTATATGAGATTTGGTAGAGAACAAAATAGTTGTTATTGATTATGTTGCAATAGAAAAACAATTGACGGACATTTTTAACAAACCCATTGATGCTGCAAGATACAAAAAAGTTAAGGGGTGAGATTGGCCTTTACCAACTTTAATCCCTATCGGGACTACAAATGACCTACATCTGCTATAGTTTATCTATGTCGTTTGCAGCAGCAAGAAGGAGTTCTGAAAATAGGGGGAGCTGATGACCAGGAATCCTGAAGATAAGGGGAGTTTTAGAAGAAGTTATAACAAGAGTTGCAACAACCAATGAAGACTTTGGCATCAATTCAGACACAAAGGGGGAGAAGTTGAGAAGTTCAAGATCTCCAAACCGACTGCTCTACATGGGTGTATTTGTTTATGATTTTTGTGCTTAATTTGTACATTACTAGTTGTAGTGTAATAATATATTTTGTAAGCAACTAGATGTTTTTCTTTAGTATATAAAGTCCTGTCCCAGGCAATGATGTACTTGAAGTTGTAACAGGTGTCGGTCTGGGAGCAGAAGCAATTGTGTCAAATTATGCCAAAGGGAGAGATTGTTACTACAACTACACTATTATTGGCATGATTTGACACCAAGTCAAGATGACGTGGCAACCTTCTGTGACGTGACATAAATGATGATATGGCAAAGCATAGTGACATGACAAGGAGTCTTGGATTGGAGGTAAATATCTTGAAGATCATGGAGAAGCTATTTTTGGAAGGTGTTACAACTTGAAGACAAGATCATATCAAGACCAAATTTAGGTGATATGATTGAAGACTACTAAAGGTATGATTTGAAGAGCCTTAATAGGTATATTAAGGGCAAGATTTGAAGACATGTCTATTGTTGGCATGATTGGGTTGATTGATTGAAGATCTTTCTTGGGAAGATTTGTAGACCAAACATGGGTGAATTGAAGATCAAGTTTGGTAAGTTTCTTGAAGACACACAAGGATGTGCATCCCTTATGAGGTGACTACGTGGCGAGGAACTGAGGAGGTAGGCTAGTTGCTGATAGTCGGGATCAGGAGATCGGGCTGCACCGACTCGGACTAAGCATGACCGGGAGGTTAATGTGTCTTGAGGTCATTCGCAACGTAGCCAGAACTTAGTCAAGTCAGCAGTCAAGGCCATGTTGCAATTCATGTTACAACAGAAAATACAACAGCAAATTTTGGAAAGTTTTTAAATTAGTAGCCTGGAAATTTAAAAGAGGAATAGACTATATTTGGGACGTTGAGGCATCTATATAAGCTACCTTGCTCTGAGATTATGTGTGTCTCTTGAGAAGGAGAATGTGTGAGCACTAGACAATCTAGAGAGGGTAGTGATATTTATTGTTGGGAGAGTGAGTGACAAGTGTTTGTACTCATTTATTTTTCATTTTTTTAGTGGATTTTTTTATCTTTGGGTTGGCCCCCAAACGTAGGAGAGAGGACACCGAACTAGGGTTACCATTCTTGTGTGTCTCCTTCTTGTTTGGTTTGTATGAGCTTTCTATGAGTGTTTGAGTGTTTTCTAAACCACAAACCACATCGCTAGAACTAACAATATGCATTCATGCGCTAAACTGGTTATTTTATTTGTAAGGTATCATATTTGGAGATTTATGTCATTATTGTGGTTTATTTCTATTAGAGTTGTGCTGACCTCCCTCACTAAGTAATGTTAGTTGCTCACCCCTTTTTCCTCTTCCTAGGCTTTTGCAGGTAGTAAGTGCGGCGATGTGGCAGTGTGCTGAGCATTTACTACTGTTCTATCTTCTATGTATCTTTTCAGTTCACGTTTGTTTATTTTTGGTCATGGACATGTTGTTTGACTTATGGATCCACTAGTGTGTAGTAAACCTTGTTGCATAGTTTTGTATTTAAATAGCTCTTAAACCCTTGGTGTGTCAATTGTATGCTGCTATTGTTGTTGCTTCCCTGTACATTTATGAACCCCTCTAATTTGGTTTGTTATTGCGATTGTTATTGTTGCTACTTCCGCTGTGCATCAATGTAAATATTGTTGTTTCCAGGTTGTTGGTTAGCCTTGCGGCACCCCGATATTTGAGTGGCGGAGCGTCCTTCCTCGGGATCATCGAGGCGGTTGTCGCGTCCTGTGGGCCGCGGGTCGGAGCATGACAATATAACTTTTATTGATCCATTACTTAATTAAAAAAAATCTGAAAAATGAAACTTGAAATGGACTTTGATATAGAAAAGAGCTGATCTGCTTGGAATTAAGAGGTAAGATGAACTGTAGAGCACCAATAATGCACGCCAGACGACAGGAGATCCCTCACCCTCTTTATCGTCCCTCGATAGTATACATATTACGAATATTCATGATGCTTGGTCTTTAAGACAGCAGGACTGTTCTTATATCAAGATAGTGACACTTAAAAATTTAAAAAAAAAAACTAATTTCAATAAGCATAGATCAATAAAAGTTATTAACTAAGTTAAATCTTCCATCATATTACATGTTGTGGGTTTTGTTTGCTCATAAGAAGTCTTTCTTTCTCTTACTTGTTGAAATTTATTTAATACAAGTAGTATTTAGTTAAGTTCTATTCAACAAATTTTAGTATTTAATATTTAATTTAGTATTTAGTATTTAATATTCTGTAAATTTTATTTGAATCATAATTCCTGTTTATGATTGAAGTAAACAAAGTAATCAAAGTAGTATTTAATTTAGTATTTAAAGTAGTTTTTAATTTTTTAATATGTAACAAATTAGTATTTAATTTTCCACTAGTATGTATTTTTAATAAATTAGTATTTAATTTTCCAGTAGTATGTATCTTTTAATTTTTCATAAAGTAGTAGAAATAGTGTTTATAATGCAAATAGTATGTATCCTTGTTATAACTGCTATTTTAATTAATAGTTTAATAATTTTAAGAAAAATATGTGTCACTTTAAAATGAAAAATATAAAGAAAGAAAAATATAAGATAGTAAACTTCTTAATAGAATTAATTATGCAAATTATCAATTTAATTTTAGAAGAATAATGGACACAAAAATGGATCTACTTCACATAATAAATCCATAATTAATTGATATACAATTAAAATCCTTAAGAAAGTATTTAGGTACTATAAATACAAGTATAACAAACCAAATAAAATATAGAAAAGCTGTTTGGTTAATATGTGTAAGAGATTATATAGTAATGAAAAAAGCTTATCAACAAAATACATAAACATTAATAGAAGTTAGATCACTCAATTATGATAATCAGGGAAACTAGATATAGATATCAAAATGGATACCAAGAAAAGAAATACAGCCTTTAGAACATCAACAAAAAATGATTAGACTAGATAAGTGGAAAAAATCATTAGAAGATCAATATCAATCCATAGAAGTTTGTTACACATGAAAAAAAGTTTAATAGATTAAACATACATAATTTTAATAGATAATCTTTATAAATAACTTAATAAAATATACATTAAGGAAAAATAAAAACCTCAAAGAAAAAATAAAGTTAGAAAATATCTTTGATAAGAGGAGTCAAAAGATATATAAGATTAAGAGACCAAATCCATTACTAAGCAGAATCACTTATAGAAGTAAGAACTAAAACAAAAGAAAAAAATGAAGAAGGTAAATATATTTGGAAATCGACACAAATAAAATATAAAGATTTTCATCAAGATGAGTATCTTAGAGATCAATGAAGAATATGGAATTATAGAATGAGACTTACAAATGAATATGATTCAATAGAAAGTTGTTATGATTAAAATGGAAGAAATAATAGAAAAATATATCTAGGATATGACTAGAAAGGTAGATTTTGAAGAATTACCAGAAAGATATAGATGATGTAAATTTTTTAATAGAATGCAGATATGATCGTCATAACTATCCTACAAAATTAACAGAAGAAACTTATATAATAGAAGAAATCAATAATGTAGAAGATGAATAATATCAAGAAATAATTAAACAATTAGAAGAAATTGATTTTAAAGAAATAATGATGACTGTAGAATCAAGAGGAAGTAATAATAATCAAGATAATTAAAGAGGAGAAAGTTCTAATTAATACTAGAACAATAGTAACACCAACAACAATTGAAAGAACTAGTAGAAGTACACAATCTTTACAATTTCCATCCCAATATAATTTTATTTCAAATAATTAATATGAACAAAATTACATAACAAATAAAGAAAAACTAGGCCCCTAAGAAATTATAAAAACAATGCCAAAACAAAACAATGAAGGTAGTATGCTAGTCTTAAGTACAGTTCATCCCCAGAAATGACATGAATTAATAGATAGATGGGAATCAGTTGCCATAAATGCACTAGAAAGAATAATTCATACATTAGACTCAATTGGAGCAACAAATTTTTATTAAAAATCTTTTAGGAATCATCGCAAGAGATTTATTAAATAGTTGGAAAATTAATTATTCTGAATAATATCAATACATGGTGCAAATGGCAGATAATCCTTATATTGTAACAGGACAAATCAGACAAATCATATTAGGAACTAATTCATCTAGAAGAGATACATTATTACAAGACATGATAGCTAGAGATTTAGAAAGGCTCTAGATTAATAATTTTGCTGAAATAGTATAATTTAGTCAAGTATATATCACTTTAGCAGCTAAAATAGGAAAAACATTTACAAACAATGAATTAACTAAAAGATGGTTTAATAAACTCCCTAAATCATTAGGAGATATAATTCTAAAACATTGGATAGATAGAGGACATGAAAATTTATCTAGAATAGGACCAGCAATAATGTTCACATTTAATTATTTAAAAGATAAATGTTTAAAAGCAGAAGCTAATAGACAAATATCAAATTACAGTTATTGTAGTAAAATTTATGTACTAGCACTTAATAAAGAATACAAAAAATATAAAGAACTTAAAAGAAGCCCATACTTTAAAAAAGGAAGACCCAAACCAAATCATGTTGAAAAGTTTAAAACACATAAACCCCCAGGAAAATACAAATGTTATTTATGTGGTATAGAAGGACATTATCCTAGAGAATGTTAGAATCCACAAGTTAAAAAAGAAAGATTAAATATGAACCAAAATTTAGAAATCCATGATGAAATAAATATAATAAGCATTGATAGTAATGATAATGAAAATGATAGTGATGTCTGTAGCATATTTGATGGAAATGAAGGACCAACTTTTTCTCTGAAGATTTAATAGACTTCTATGATATAAGATGACTAAGCAAACATATAATTTATACATAAATCCAAAATATTTATTTGAACAGTATCATCAAGTAGAAGATTTTGAAAAATGTATACATGAGTTTGGACCTTTCAAGATAAATTTTAAATAAAAATATGATAAATGCTATAGATTCCATATAACAAGACATAGAGTAACTTGTAAAAAATGTGAATTATCTTTATTCAGAAAATGTGTCTCAGATCTTTATAATTTTAATTTTGAAGAACAAAAGATAGAAAAACCAAATACAATAAATAAAGATAAGGAAATAATAAACCAATTATTAAAAAGAATAAAAACCTTAGAGGAAGAAATTAGCAAGTTACAAGAAGAATTAAAAAAATATAAAAGACATAAAAGAAAAAAAGGAAAAGCATAATAATACAAGAAGAAGAAAATAATGCCTAGAAAAAGAATTAGAGAAATAGATGAAAAGAATCTAGTAGAATTAGGAAAGATGATTAACGATGAAAGAATTTAAAGATAACATAATATTAAAATATTCTCTTTCATATTCTACAAATAGAATAGTTAACTCTATACAAAGAACAATAGATCTTATTACAAAAGAGAAACAAGAATGAATGGGGAAGTTAGTGAAAATAAGGATAAAAAAATTAACAATGTCCCAAAAAAACAAAAATAGAAAAAGATATAAAGCAAATACAAACTATTTTGAGACAATTAGAAATAGATAATTATTTAAAACGACAAGAACACATGACTTGTCCATCTGTGATGATAGGAATGGAAACTGCATAGCCAGTAGAATCTTCAGTATTCTTATCACTGTGGGATTCATGCAACCTAAACCTTAGCCCATAGTTTGTCCATACGCATTAGAGAAAATTGTGACTGCAAAACTAATAGGCTCATTAGCATTTTCTTTAATTGTGGGAACTATGTAACCAAGTTTCTTGTAACACTAGAAGACAAAGATTTGTTCATCTGAATAATAAGAGCTATGGCTACAAAACCAGTAGGTCCATATGCATCTCTTGTTATGGTGAAAACCTACCTATCCTCAAAACCAAACATATGCAAAATAGATAGTTTTACAAATACAACTAAATGGTATATTTTCTATTCAGAAATGATAGGGAAAAAACTTTCATAACCATCAATCCACTTTGGAACCCCAATTAAATCTTCCCATATTTCACCAACTTCAGCCCTGAGATTTAGAACCCAAGCCAATTTAAATCTATAACAACATGTCATACTTGATAACCTTTGGGCCAATCGACATGAACCAAAAAATCTCATTCGTTTACTATACTCTTTAGCCAAATTATTCCATCAAACCAATAAAAAATCCCAAAATCCTCCACTTCCACCATTATTTGAAAAACCTAGCATTAAATTTTCCTTAAAACCCCAAACCTTAGACTATATGGTCTAACAAGAAAAAAGAATCAAAACTTAGGAAATAGAAATTTCTCAAAAAACTGAAGAAGTGATAAAAATGAAAGCTCGGTTGGAGGAAATTACTAAAGAAGTAAAAGAAATGAAACAAGTCATGCTAGAAGAAAGAAAACAAAGAATGGAAAAATTGGAATTATTTTCAAAACCTATTGAAGAAGTCAAGAAAATTATATTTAAGAAAGTGATGGCGTTCCAGTATGAGCAATTCATCTCTAAGCAAGAAGTACTAAGAAAATTGGCAAAAGAAAAAGCCTTTTCTGCCAGATTTGCAATAACAGGAAATAATTAAGAGAACAGACCCACAATGATGCAAGGTGCCATTGTGAAGAAGAATTCACAGTATTATAACGCTCCTTGGATATGTCTCAATAGAGAAATCAAGAAATTAACGTTGTTCAGATGAAAGTCATAAATCTTTTTCGACATGGGTACCTGGCCAGAATTATGCTAACAAGTCCAAAGTAAGCAAGTTTTTTGAATAACTACTGGCAACTAATCCATCTGCTTTACAAATTCTTCAAAGCTCTTGGGCCATATTTGGATGGGTATGTTAATTTAGAATTAAATTTCATCCCTCCCTGTTATGACGAAGACTATCCTGATGAAACAAGGCACCATATCAATATAACTCTTCTTCCCCATCACAAACTTGATCAAGAAAAGATAACTCCTATCAGAATGGAAGATATGGTCATCCTAGAAGATGTTAAAAAACATATGAAACAATGGCGAGCATGTGCAATCTCTACTGATTAGAAAAGGGCATGTCCTACTATTGTTGATAATCACAGCTAAAACAATTATAGTAGTGAAAGGAGAAAGAGATGGCAGCTTGGGTAGAGAGTCGAACCCGGGAAGAACGGCTAGAATGAATGGAGTTTCTTCAATCGCTTCCGTGCACTCTAAGATTACAATCTAGATGCTTCTCCAGAAGGCAACTCCCACATGACCCTCAGGAAAGAAAATAAATAAACCTTTCTTTTCGTCTTAGGCTCTGCCTACCATCCAAAAAGTCAAAGGTGGAGTCGGCAAGCCCCAAAGCAAAACCGGGGCCCTTTACTTAACCATTGCCCTGGGGTGCCTGTTGAAAAATGAGCTGGCAACTCATAGAGGCGTCATCGTCTAGGCCTTCCCTGTCTCTCTGATCTTCCTTGCCAATTGAACGTCTGATGGAACATTGCTCCGACCTGAGTTATGATAGAACGAGCTTTTAGGTAGCTACAGTAATTACAAGCTTGGGAGTACCTTCCTCATAACAAATTTAATATATTAACAAGTGTCTTATGCGCCCATCCATAAGCAGGAGGCAATCAACCGTACGATAAGAAATTATAAAGCTCATGAAACCGGGGATTAGGTTAATTTGATGTTGGATATCCCTAATATACTGTAATCGGAACTGCCGGTTCTGCGGCAAGGACCTCATCAAGGTCTAACACGAGGTCGACTCCAGCCCTTCCCGACGGAAGGACTCGAGTTGATGATGATCGGATCTCGAAAAGTGAGAGGTTCATCACCGAAATACAATAAAGAGCCGATCGGAGATGCTGTGGAAATAGTGACTCACGTTGACTTTTTGTCGGTTCTTCCCTAAATCTCAAAGAATCTATTAAGGATACGAACACGTGCACACTTTCCAAGTGGTTCGTCCAAGTAGGCTACCATGGAGAAGTAACCTGCTAATTACATGGCAGACAGTTGACTCTCTCCCCCTTTGTGGGGGTCTGGACCCCTACGAGTGAGCAGAGTTTTGCTGACGCCTCGAATTAACGCTTTTCTTGCGACATGTTTCTGCCTTTGAAGATGCGCTTAGGATTGGCCGGCTCACCGACTTTGACCTTGAATTGCTAACCCGAGTTGACTGATAAATGGAAAGATCCTTGACAGCTGCAAGGCTTAGCCCTTGTTGTCTGGGACAAAGAGAAATGGTAAAGGTCCCTTCCCTCGGTTACTTCAGATAAATGCTTGTGTGATAAGAATGCGAAGTATTCATTCCTTATGATAAGCATTACTTTTATCAGGTTTTAGCACTAATATGTGTGCATTTATGTTACTTTCATACGCATAGGGTTGTGAAGTTAAATGTTAAAGAAAGAAGCCAATGTAGATCGTGAACGCACTATTTAGAGAAAATCTTGAGAAGGTTCAAACGCGAAGTCATAAGTCGGGTTCAAGATGCAAGAATGTGTGCCAACCTCCTTGTATTCAAGTTAGCACAATGATTTCGAGGGGCACAAAGGCAGTAACATTCGAGTATCTCGGCTTGTACATTGATAGCAAGATCTTCACCAATGAAGCCGTTTATTAAAGAAGCAAGGCGATCTACGACATAAACGTGTGCCCGTTTACATTACCTCGATGAAAACATGGATTCGGGAGTGTTTCTGGCCGTTACTGTAGCTGATTCTGTTCACAGCCGATCGAAAAAGTGAAGTTCAGAGAATCCACATGAGCGTGTGGACATTATCCATGCCAGTGTGGAATTTCCACAGGCCCGTGTGGAGAATCCATAGGGGCGTGTGGATACCCGATTCCAGCCTTATTTAAGGCCAATTTCAGCCCCAATTTCAGGATTCTTTTCTCCATCTTTTTCCCAACTTGAGAGAGGGCGGGGGATAGGGTTTTTATGAGGTATTGGCAAGGGATTTGGAGAGATTCTACGGGTTTGACATCGCGCTCCATTTGGAAGAAGGTTAGTGGGAGAGCTTTCGTCGGCATCGATCTGGCGAGGAGTATCCTAGGCCGGACAAAGGGACCTTTGAAAGAGTCGAGGCTTCTCCACAAGACCATCGTCACGACTATAAAGAGGGTTTTCTATGGATTACTTTCTTTTATATTCGATTTCATTGTTGATTGTAACTAGCTCCATGGAGAGCTAAACCCCCTAGTGGGTACTTGGATTTGTGAACCCTATGATGTATTTGTTTCATTAAACCTTTTATTATGCTTTCATTAACTGATGCTTTAATTGAGTTCCAATCTTGAATGTTTGATTGAATGAACACTCCCTTAGAGTGACACTAGGGTCGAGAGTTCTTATTGGTAACCCTTGTGAGTGAGTGACACCACGAGAGTTAGACAAAGCTAGATTGGAGAGGGTTGAGAGGGTGAGTCGAGAGGTATCGGAGCGTCCCCTTTTCCCTCCAGTGTGATTTATCCTACCTCTATTTCCTCGAGTTCTTTACGGTCATAGTAGAGTGAATAGGCTAAGGGATGACCTTCCATTGGGGCTTAGTTGCAGAGGCAACGGAGTGAAGCGTTGAAGTGATTTTAGCACCTAGGGCTTAATTGTGACTAGGGACCTTCCACCTGGACCAAAGGGTTAGGTCTACATCTAGGAAGAGGATTTATCACTTGGAATCCCTAGAACTCATTGCGATTTTGTACGAGTGCGAGGTGTTGAGATTGTTCGATCTCTCCTTCGGGACATGTATAGAGTCAGGCATGGTTGACCTTTGATTTGGGACCATGTATTGAAGGATCTCCATGACTCATTAATGCATTAGTTAGGAAGCATAATAGAGAGTTTTGCACTTGAACCGATCGTCCTAAGCGAAACAATATCCGAGTACCCCATTTATATCGATTGCCTTACCTCCCCTTTACTTGTGCTTCTCTTTCTTGTCTCTTTTATTCTTTTCTACATTACATCTTGTTAACAAAACCATTATTCATCTTTCACTTGGTTAAGAAACAATTTAAGTATTTTTTATTCCTTACTCCCTGTGGATACGATACCCACTCACCTGGAATTTTATTACTCGACAAACCCGTGCACTTGCGGGACATACACAAGGGGCGTTGTCAACTTCCTTGCCTTCCCTCGTCGTCTCGTCCTCGTATCATAGAAGAGTACCTATGCACTATGTTCCGGTTCACTGATAAGGAAGATAGAGTTGGGGTCGGGGTCTATGAAGAAGAGTATAGAGCAATGGCTCACACTGCTTGTGAGTTTATTTGGCTTAAGATGCCAAATGGTGTTGGAAACAAAAGTTATGAAGGTATATGTCGATCAATACATATTCCCCATGTATTGTCCATTTCCAAATTTAATTTCACAAATGCTAGCCACCAAACACCAAATGAAGAAGATTTATGCATGGGCAAGAGAATATAGATTTGGAGATTATTCTAGGCTAAGCACATCCTCTGAAGCATTAATGCTACCAAGCCCGGAAGGATCTCCTGAAGGCTTAGATGACATTACTAAACGGAATTTAGATAATATGATGGAAGGATAAGAAACAATCCAAGGGTTCTATTGAAGATCACCATTCACATTCCCAATCTTTTGGTGGACTGAAACGATATTTGTTTTTTTAGTGTGTAAAAGAATGTTTATTGTTTAATATGTAAAATAAACTTGTAACTGTGGCAGTATTGTAGATAGCGAAGAATTTTTGTACACCACATCATGTCAGTCAAGTTTGTATTGTAGACAATGGAGAATATGTGTCCTCCCCTGTCATGTCAATCAAGTCAGTGTCTTATCAGGGTCTTGTCATAGCCCTGTTGTAAAGCCTTGGGCTTGAGTGGTTTTAGCCCATTGTTTTGTGTCCCTTGCAGTCTATATAAGGCTCCTTTGTGTTTGTAAAGATCATGACCAATTGGATGACCAACTCTTTCTATCAATAAATAAAATCCTTTTCTTAAACTCTTTCATCTCTCTCCCTCTCTATACGCTTCCGACCCTAACCTTTACTTCACTTTATTCTCTATGCTTGTAGATCTCTCACCGGAGAAGAGTTCAAAGTAAGTTCAAAGGCATCCCCAAACCTAGGGGTGAGCAAAACCGGATACCCGACCCGGTTTTCTGGATCAGCAAAAGCTTGACCCGTATCCGACCCGGTTTAAATCGGGTACTAAAAATCGGGTACCCGGTTTAAACCGGATCGGATATCGGATATCCGGATCCAAATTTAAGTTTCATCTCCTCCATGGATTTTTTTTATATAACAACATCAACATTCATAAAAAACAAAAAAAACAAAACAAAAAAAACAAAAAAACAAAACAAATATGAGAAACTTGTAACTTATAAAGAGGATTAAAACCTTACATTATTCTCCCCACAAAAAAAGTCAAAAACATAATAAAGAGTTTCACCAATCTTAGACATAAAGATTTGGAATTTTTTTCCTTTTACTATTAATCCTAGAAGAGTTTAAATTTATTAATATGTATATATATATATAATATAACTATATATAAGTAACTCTTTAAGTATTTAAACGAGGGATTTTTATTTTTTTCTACTTACACCCTAGTAAAAATTTTAAATTTATTAATATATATAATAAATTTAAATTTTTATATGATCTAAAAAAAGTAAAAAAAGAAAAAAATTTATCTTCAAGGGTTTAAATGAAGGGATTTGGATACTTTTTTTAAAACCATATAAAAATTTAAATTTATTATATATCTAATTATCTATCTATATATAATTATATATATAAAGCGAATATATTAAAAACCGGATCGGATTCGAATACCCGGTTTTTAATTTCTCCCGACTCGTATCCAATCCGGGTTTTCACCTTAAAAAAATTGAGCAGGTGCCGACCCTCTTTTTCGGATCGGGTACCCAAAAAATTCGGGTAAAAAAACCGGATATCGGATTGGATCATCGGATCAAGATTTTTTTGCTCACCCCTACCCAAACCCTATCCCAATAGTAATGTAGAGGCTTAATTGGGTGCACAACTATGAGAATGAGAATGGACTATGTAAGAAATGACTAGTATTATCCGAGGAATTTTATGGGCAAGAATAAACATTGTTGACTTTGAAAATGACATTTTGGCCATGTGAAAATTTAATTTAATAGAAATATTTCATTTAAATAATTAATTATAATAATTAAATTAAATAATAATTAACATGAATAATGTGTTTTAAATATTTAAGAATAATAACTAAAGTAAAATAACACTTTCCCCAATCGAAATTTAATTTTATGTATAATTAATTAAAATAATATATTTAATTTGAATATTTAAAATATTTTATAAATAAAAAAAGTTTTATCCTTCAATATAACTCACTATCAATGTTATTTATTTGTACGTATTTAAGGGTATAAACATAATTTTATCACATTCTCTCGCTTTACTTTTTTCATTCCCAATAATGAAGTATCTTTATAACCAAATACAATTTTCATTTTCATTATTATTGCTACAATCTCATTCATAGTCCCTTTCACATTCCCATTGTACTATCATTCCATGAACTAAGGAGTCTCAAGTTAGATTGTTGAGAATTCCGATAGATCAGGGCTTTTGCTTTTGAATGTATCTATGAAATCAGTTGTTCGATGAAATCTCCATAGGGACATCGAGCTAAAGAGTCTCCAGGGTGGTTTGTTCCTTGTTAATGATTATATTAAAGAGAAGATCTCACATGTGATTGAGAATTTGACCTATTCCAAAGCTCTAGATCATTTCTAGCAACTTGCACTCTTGGCAAATTTTGAAGAGCCTTATTAGTGATGCAAGGGGAGCCTACTATCCAAGCAAGCTCACTGGGATATTTGGCTTCTTATTAGCTCACTTGAGTTGGTGGGCTTGCCTCAACAATGCATAAAATCTAGGTAGTTAGCCGAGTTTGCTTAAGTAATTTATGGTGAATTGGGAAAGATCAGAAAAAACAAGAACGAGTCACTGGATGTATCAACAGCAATTTGGGAAAGATTAAAAAATAAGGAATAAGGGAAAATTGATAAATATAAAAAATTAGGGAGGAATGAGGTTTGTTTATGAAACATTAGGGGATTTACTAGCTATGAGGAACTTTATGGGGGCCTTTAGGTCTGTTAAAACTTGTTAGGGACCTCTACATCCTTTTCCCAGAAATTAATCTACAACATGGTCGGTTTAAGGGGTATATATGTTGGTCATTTAAGTCAATGGTTTAAACAACACCCATTAATTAGGATAAATCTATCCCCTTACAAAATCTAATGTTAGAGGGAATAATGGTTGTCATCCAAACGCCTAAGAGATTAGGCGAGCTCTAACATTAGGTGCAAATTGGATTTAATAACAAATCATCTTTGGTGTTTTTTGTGTTGTGTATTTTGGAGTTATAACTAACCTCAGTGTTTTTATATTGTCTTTTAGAAAGGGCATATATAGCATCCTTATAACTTTTCATATAAGTGCCTTCATTTTTAAATGGGTTGACTAAGAGATATGTCGATTTACATATACCTTTTCATTTATAAAATCTTCTCATATATATTATTTCACTCTCTTGATTGAGTCAGCAACTAAAAAATCAATTTGAATTAAAAATAATTAGATTAGATTGTTAAGTCTTTTAACTAGAATGGAACTAAAGTTCAAAATTGTTTGTTTTCTCATATTCTTTTTTTTTTATTGGGGGATGGGCAGTGAAATACCTCAAATAAAACTAAACCGAACCTCAATCAGATCAAGAAAAACTTAATATGAATGAAAAGTAATAACAAAAATTAATTTGAATTAAAAATAATTAGATTAATTTATTAACTTTTTTTTTAACTTGAGTGAAACTAAAATGTATTTTTTTTTACTATTATTTTTTTTTTTAAGGGGAGGGAAATACCTCAAATTAAAGTAAACCGAACCTCATTCAAACTAGGGAAAACTCAATATAAATGAAAGTAAAAACATAAATTTGAATAAAAATAAATTAAATTAATTTATTAAGTCTATTAACTAGAACAAAACTGAAGTGCAAAATGGTTTTGTTTTTTTTTTTTTTGGGGAAGAGGAGCGGGGCGAACCCACTAGAGACCCAGGGACGTGCACAAGCCTCGGTGGAACAAGTGGGGACAGGGCCGCGCTCACGTGGGCGCTGAAACCACCCATACACAACCACTATTCACAACTCCCAGAAATGTGCCCTCAGCCGAGAATCAAACTCTCACCACTCGGTGAGAGCTCTATCGGCAATCCGTGTACCAATAGACCCGAAGGCAAAATGGTTTGTTATTCATTGTTTGTTTTACGGAAACCTCAATCAATTGGATCGTTAAAAATTCTATATGAACTAAAGTAAAACAATTTGAATAACTAATTGAAGTTTTTCTTGTTTTATTGAGTTCTATAATCCTATATGTTTTTTTTACTCATCCCTACAAATATGTTTTATTGAGTTCTATGATTCTATATGTTTTAAGGGGAAACCTCAATCAATTGGATAGTGAAAAACTCTATATGAACGAAAATAAAACAATTCGAACAACTAATTGAAGTTGAGTTCTATGATTCCATATGTTTTATTGATCATCCCTAGAAAAAATCATTTTAGGGGAGACATATATAGACGAAGGGATTGGGAACCTGACCTTGCACAAGGCACCTAACTATATGAGGTTGTATCATAGTTTAAATTTTTTTTTTTATCATGAAATATGTAAATAAATATTAAAATAATCTTTAAAAACTGGACTTGATTTAATGTCAATGACAGGAGAAATCTTATATAAGATAATAATGGCTTGGCTTAGGATCTAACAGAAATACAAAATTAAATATCAAATACTAATCTGTTTTGATGTTCCTAATGAAAATTATATCATTCTTGTGTGGAATTTTCAATAGATACACAACATGTATAAAAATTAATTTTACATATAATCATTTTATAATTAGTCATATGATGACAGAAAATGTCAAACAATAAGAATAAAAATTTATGACTTAATATACAAATTTCATACAAAATCATCTATATACATATATATATATATATATATATATATATATAAGTAGCAAACCAGCCCAGCTTGATGATGCTAGGCCGAACTTCCCTTGGCTATAAATTATGTCGAGCTGAACTTCACATTCATTAGATATATATACAAGCGCAATTTTGATGGCATTGGGCCCAATTATAGCTTGGCTCCAGCTCAAGTTTAAGAAAACAGTTTGTTTGAGCTTAGTTCGATTTTGATTTCAAAATTTTGCCCTGGTTTGATTCGGCTCAAAATGATTGCAGTGATTTATGTTCAAAATCTCAAGCCTAACTTGATTTGGTTCAAAAAGGAAAATGTTCCTTTTTTTTGTTTTTTACAAAATGGGCAAGCTACATTAGTGGAGTGAAGTGGTTTTCTAAGTATACCAAGTATCCTCATTCGGCGCAGCGGGTATTCAACCTGCTATATTTCCCGTTAGGTTGGCTATGCAAAAGTGGCCAATTTTGTGAAAAACTGTCTGATCTGTCAACGTACTAAGAGCATCCCAAATGGTCTTCTTTTATAGCTCATTGAGCGCTCAATGAAATGACCACCTATTAAAGAAGGTTGGTGGCCACTGAGCGCTTCGTGGCCACCAACCGGTTAATGGGTGGATTCCATTTTTTTTTAAATTAAAAAGTTTTAGGACCTACTTATTTTAGTAATATTTTTTTAAAAATAAATTAGATTTTGTTTAACCATTGGATGCCCAATGGCTAGGATGCTTTTTTTATTTTTATTTTTAAACTTTTTTATTTCTATATATACACCCACATTCTCAAAAAAACCTATATTCTTCTCCACTTCTTCATCTTTAAATTTTCTACTGTACTATGAATAAAAATACACCTCCATCTTCCAAAGCTCCAAAATTTTCAAATAATTTTCAATATTTTCAAAATTTTCTATATTATTTTTCCACCCATGTGCCTAATTTTCAATTTCCACAAAATTCCTAAAATTATTCAAACTCACAAAATTTTCCCCATTTTTACCCAAATGTCCTAAATCAACCAAGTTTTCCATATAGTTATATTATGTTTTCGGGACCCGGATTTTTCAATCCAAGCATGGCAAGTGAACAAGGCAACACAGAAATAAGTGGTCTTCCGATCCCTTCAAGCTACCCTAAAGACGAAAATTTAGCACCACTTCGGAGTGAACGAAGACGGAAATTAATGATTTTATGTCTTTTATAAATGACTTTAATTATGTAATATTTTTAGTATTTTCTAATTTATATAAGTTGTTTTTTTTATTCCTTCACCATCTTGATAAATTATATTTTATTTGTTCTCATCACAAATTAATTTACTTTTTTCAAAATAATATTGTAATTTATTATGATTTATACAATTTTTATTATATTTTAAATATTTATTTTGAAATATAATTTTCTAAATATGCTATTAATTATTTTGTTAATAATATTTAATAATTTATTAAATAACTATGTTTTAATGAAATATATTAATGTAAATAGTTAAAAAAATGAATGAAATGATTGTGAGTCCCATTTATAGTATAACTATTATAGGAGATAGTTTAACTAGTAAAAATTTAATGAATTAAGGATATGGCATTGACATCAAACTCTAGTAGGATAGTCTAACTAATAAAGATGCCCTAAGGAAGCAAATACTAAGCTTGAGGACTTCTACAACTATTGCCAATTCCTTTTCGAATATGGGAAGATATTGCAATGAATTTAATGTTGGGCTTGCTTCTCTCAAAAGTTTTAATTATCTTGGTTGTAGTTGATTTCCTGTCGAAACACGGCCATTTCATGCCTCTTCAAGTATATTTTACAAGCACTATGGTAGCTAAAGATTTCATAAATAATGTTGTGAATCTTCATGGTGTGCCTCATTTGATTGTTAGTGATAATGATCAAACTTTCACAAGTAGATTTTGGCATCATTTATTTCAATGAACGGGGATGCCACTAGCCATGCCCTCTGCCTATCTTCCTCAATCGTATGGGCAAAGAGAGGCTCTCAACAAATGCTTGGAATTGTATTTACGCTGCTTCACATTTGAGAACCCAAAATGGTGGGTCAATCTGCTCCTTGGGCTAAAATGTGGTATAATACAACCAATCACAGTAGTATTGAGATAACCCCCTTTGTAGCAAGTTATGGCAAAGAACCACCCCTGTAGTGTCTACCTTGCTTCACTAATGAAATAAGGTGTTGGCCCAACTAAAAGAAAGTTTACTCAAGGCACAACCTCGAATGAAGACTAATAAATGAAGAATTAAAGTTTCTTGTAATGTGGGTGATTGGGTGTTTGTCAAATTTCGACCCTACAAACAATATTATGTTACACTATGTACAAATCAAAAGTTGGGAATGAAGTATTTCTGGCCTTTTTCAAGCAATTCAGAGAATTGGTGCAGTAGCTTACAGACTCTAATAGCGTCTAGAGGCAAAGATACACCTTTTACTAAAACAACGTCATGGGAATCCAACCAACTCCTCAATTCCTCTACCCTTATTAATTGTAAAGTATGGGCCTCTTATCCAACTAGCTTACATCCTAGAAGCACAAAATGCTATCAAACATTGATAGAGGACTACTCAAGTGCTTGTTCAATAGGTTGGTTCAAATTCAGATCGAGCATGCACAACTCATGGGAGGATCTCTCTTAACTACAACGACAATTTCCTCAGATGGACCTTGAGGGCAAGGTCCTTTTTTGATGGACGGAGTAATGTTATATTTCCTGATAGGTTGGCTATGCAAAAGGATCACACAAATATGTCAACAACTCAGGATAGGTCAATGCAAAAACAGATAGGGAATGGTTGAGGAAATGATGACACGTGGCGGAAGAATTCTCGGGATAGGAGAATCAATAAATACACAGATAGGGGATAGAGACACATGGCAAACAAGGACTAGAGAGAGAAATGTAAATCTTTGTTATGACGGTTCTTATACCAAGCTATAGGAGCTATAAAAAGAACAAAGACGAGGAGAGCTGCATGAGAGAAAAAAGAAAAGAGAGGCCTGATTCACAAGAGAGAAGAAGGAAATGTTGGGAGATCTAGGTTTTCTTACATAATGATCAAGCTGCAGAGAGTTTGTTTTTCTATTTTTGGCATTTACTTGTTAGTAGAGTATTGTTATTACATTAAAGAAACATGTAAAAAGTTGTTATTGTTGTTCTGGATGACTTAATTCCATTCCTGCTATATTTGTTGAATTCCTTTACTTAATTTGAGTTGGAATTAATTACATGAGATAAACTCAGCCAACCTTATGAGCTTTGAGATTTGATTTACAAAGATTTCATTTAGAAATTAGTAGATCTATTTGAAAATTCATTACAAATTCTCGATCTTCACATGTGCGCACGGCAAAATGCTTATTTATAATCCATATCATATTTTTTTAATATAATAATATAGTTGAGTCCAAGCTTAATGAAGTATTAAACATGCTTTATGTTTTTTTTAATATTATCTTTTCTCACTTTTTTTTTGTCTCCAGTTCTTTATTTTTGAGTTTCTCTTGTATTTTATTTCTTCTTTCGTTTTTAATTTATTCTTTTTCAAACTCTCTTCGGACTCCTGTCTTCTCTTTCCCTTATGATCCTTTGATATAATTATAATAATTATTATTACTAATATTATTTTTCTCTCATTCTTACTTGTGACCTTGTATTTCTTCCTGGTGACTTTTCCCTCTTACCAGCACGCTTAAAGAAATTTTTATTGATTTTATTCACTTAGGACAACATTTCATTTTAAATTTGTCATTGATTGTTTGAGTTATGTGCGACACATGTGGGCTCTGATGACAAAATGGTCATCTATTATTAATATTCAATATTGATAAAATGCAAGTCCGAAATCCATCTTTTCATAGTGAGGCATTAAATTTGTCTAACCAAGGAGTTTACACACTGTAACTTCTCATCTCGATGGTTATTGCACAACCTTCAATCAATGTCGTACAAGAGGTAACTGAAATCAAGTTACGGCATGGGAAAAACTCCCTGCGCAAGCCAATTGTGTTATCACCTTAGACGTGTGGCGTGGATCAGTGGTCGAGATGTGAGAATATCTGTCTTCACAATTAAGGTGCCTTTGGGTATACATTTATGAAGGCTTCGGCTTGCCCCTAGTGGCTATTTACGTACCCACATTTCAAGTGTAAGCGCAATCATTGGTGAAAAAAGAGAGGGTGAGAAAAGGCTTTCGTGATTTAGAACACATTTGCCTCTCCCCAACCAATGACTGAAATGGCCAAATTCCAGATTTTGCTCGCCCTCGTGACCCTTGCTACCATAAGACTTCCCAAATGGCCTAGCATTCTCCTGAAGGGCTACGGCGGCAACGTAGCGAAGAGACTTCCTGAGTGGCCTGACATCCCTTCGAAGGGCTACGAAGGCAAGAAAGCCAAAAGACTTCCGGAATGGCCAGGCATCCCTCCTAAGGGCTACAATAGCCAAAAGGCTTTTGGAATTGTGCCTAGCGCCATCGCCGATGTAACTAATGCTTCTTATGGGGATGGGGCCTGGGCAGAGTCAAGCGCCCCTGGAAGTGCGATCCCGACACAGTAAGAAGTGGATGTTATACTCTCGCACCAATGTCCGAACAGACAAGTCTCCCTAAGAGAGGAGGATGAGGAGATTTCGCAACCATGAACACTACTTAGGTCTATTGTGTTCCTAGGATGATGTGAATTTTAATAACTCATAGCAACATGTGTGACGCGGCCTTCATAAAATAAAAAAACCTCTTGCATTTTATACACATATCCCTCTATTTTTCATCTCAGCAAGTACAGGTTAAAACCAAAAAATAATATTCATTTCATAAAGATGGTATACTGAAATCAAATAAAAACAAAATACGGGTAGGAACCTAAAGCGCTTGCTAAGTTTTCGAGTATGAAGCAAAGGGATCCACTTCCTTATCTATTGCGATTAAACATGTAGATGGCCACGAAGGGTGGTGCATGCCAAGAGGAGGCATTCTCAACATTGATTGATTTAGATTTTTAATTTATTATAATTTATTTATTTATTTATTTATTTTTGACCTTTTAAAACCACTTGTTTAAGCTATATCCATACCTCTATCACCTGGACCAGGTAACCGATAATAATTTGTTGTTAACAAAAACAAAACTTAAAAATATAGAAAGTTAATGATTTTTCAAAAAATATCCCAACGATGCTCCATTGATAACAAATACTAGCAAGCTCATGCAAAATCTAGCTTGCTTGCACATGATCAAGGATACTCACACAAGACATGATGAGTTCGATAGAGTCCGTTAAGTCTCCTGTGAGATTGACGTGGTTAGATTTATTTTATTTAGCAATGTGCAAGCTTCCGTGCACAGGTCAAGCTCGAAAAACGCACAAAAGAAAAATATGATAGAGATCAGGGTTAAATGGTAATTTAAAAAATAAATAAAAAAAAAAGTAGAGAAAAAGTTTTCAAAACATAAATAATTTGAATATATTAGAGAAGTTTGAAACATCTGTTGGGAATATTAAAAATGGGGTGAAACTTAAGCGTCGTTTGCTACCTATACATATTGAAAGACATATTTAGGGAAGACAAACAAACAACAAAAGAAATGAACGTGATTACAAATTGGGATTCATCTGGTCTTGGTGAATTCTAGATTTGAAATCTTTTGGGTGGAGAGAAAAAAAATATATTATGTACCAGTTCCATGCTTTGAGAAGAAAAAGATCAGGATAATCATTATCTGACCCTCATAATTTTTTTCAATAAAATATTTTATTTACAAAAGGTTAGAAGTTTCTTGTTTTTTTTTTTTCGCGTAATTTAGCTTTTAATCAAAAACCAATGAACATTATGCCACTAATTTTATAAAAATCAATTTCATGATTTTTTGGTTTTTTTCTCAACAATCAAATTTTTTCAGGTAAACTGCACTATTTATTACTATGTTTGTATAATATACTTTCAAGGCACCAACATGACAATACATCCATATGTTTTAATTTTTAATAACTTCTTAATGCCAAAGTGTTAATTGCATGGCTGCGGATCTGTTTTAAATCTTCATTGCTATATTTTTTTTTTAAGGCAAATTAAGATTTTAAAATAAATCCTTATATAAAAATATTTCTACACATAGTAAAAAAAATACCATAAGAAAAACTAAACAAGAGTCAACAAATGGAAAAATTTATTCAATGGTTGGTTCTTTTTTTATATTATATACATATGAAAAACCACCACGTCGCATAAAAAAATGATTTTTCAACATTATTTTATTTGATTTTTGGAATTTTTATTTAGTAAAATTTTGGAAGAAATTAATAAACTTAAAAAATATATATTTTTATGTCATATAAATTAGTTTTTAAATGAAATGATAATTTTGTCTATTTGAGTTAACACCATTAATGACTTGGTAACCGTTGTTTTTTTTTTACAAATATGAAAACCAAACATCATAGAATAAAAAAAACCACATTCTTTATTTTGCAAATCTCAGCACAAGAGTTTTTTTTTAATACTTTTTCCTAATTATAAACATCAATGCTGTGGTAGATTAGCTCTACCTACCCGATTATTGTTTGAATTTATACATTTACATTTTTTTTATATTAATTAAGTAGGAAAACAAGCTCAGAGATGTAAAGAAATTTATATATTTGAGTTAAAAAACATTAAACACATACCAAAGTAGTCCCAAATACATAAACATATATATATATACATGTTTATAATTATTATATATTATATAATAATATTATAAATGTTACTATTCGAATGTATATTTTTTTACATAAATCAACTTGGTAAAAAAACAGTAAGTACTTGTTGAAGGTAATTATTTTCGCATTATATACATAATTTTAAACATTAATGTTACAGTGGTTTAATGGATACTTTATGTAAATTTAAGTTCTAATATTAAAAAATTTGCAAACTAGAATGAAAACACAAGAAAAAACCAAACACTTTCTATTACAATTAAGTAAGCGAAGTTGGTGAAGCATGGAACTTTTCTATCACCCAAAAAATTAAGTAAAAGAAAAATCTAGCATTTATTATAATTAAAGCTTATGTATGACAATACTTTCTATTACAGAAATCAAAATTTCTTTTTTAATTTAAAAAGGACCTGAAGATCATTTTCCACTAAATTAATATGCTTGATTTTCCACAATAGTTATCCTTTGATTGGGTTTCTACAATGACACATAAATTTCTAAATATTTATTATTTTTCTTATTCATAATAGAGGTTGTCAAAATATATATCACATAATTATTGTTTTCAAAAATAATGTGAAATTGATTGTGAGCAATCAACTTATCTAATCATTGCCAAATGGTCTAATTTTCAAAAAGAAAAAAGAATATTTTCCTGCATGTGTGCGTATACATGATGTTTAAGTCAATACTAATTTAATAAACCCAATATCTGGCTTTTATTTATACATAAAAATTGGTGGGACATGAACCCAGACATACAACCAATACACTAAATCCCCTAAAGATGTTACACAATAATAATTTCTTCAAAGGAAAAAAAAAAAAGAAAGAAAAAAGAAGAAGATGAAAGTAATAATGCAAGTGATGACAGTACTAACTATAAAGAAGAAAAATCCATGCAAGGTAGAGATGCATGCATGTCAAGTAGTATTATTATTCATTCCATTCACCCCTCTTCTTGGCAATATAATCCTCAGCTTTGAAATCAACATTAGGATCACCATCTTCATCACTTCTTAGTCTCCTTCTAATCTTCTGATCCCTTATCTCCATCTCTTCATCTTTCACTCTTCCTGAACCTCCAAAACAAGACATGCTTCCTCCCATTTCTCCTCTCTCTCACTCTCACTCACTATCCTTAAAATAATAATAATAAAAAGAATAAAAGGAGAAGGACAAGAGGAAGAAGTGTCTAGCTCTGTTTGTTTCTGAAGGGATAGAATGATGGTGAGTATAGATTAGGTGATATATATAGATTATAAAAGTTATCAGATGAAGATATGAAAGATCGAAGAAAGAATAGAAAAAGATAAAAAAAAAAAAAGACACACTGTTAACGACGAGTATGAATGCTTGAATGAATAACATGCACTTTATGAACCAAAAAAATATTTGTGTGAGAAGAAATGATAGCCGTTCTTAGCGGCTAAGTAAAGAAACAAGGTTGACAAAACAGCTGGCGGACTCAAAAGCATGAAGCACGTTAAACAAAAAGCATGCGGGTGTTTGTAGTGTGAGTTTTGCTGGCCATCAAGTTTATTTGCCTTTTTCATTATAATTCATTGTGGTGATTTAACATGTGAATCATGAAAAAAGAAGAGAAATTTTTCAACAAATGCATGTCTCAGCATTTTGTAATTTTCGACAAAAGCAAGGAGAAATTACAAAATTTCCTGCGGATTCATTTATCGGACATAAACTCAAACTGGGATGGATTTGGGTATGGTACCTTATTTCAACAAATGATACAAACTTTGTTATGAATACACTCTTTTACGGGGATCTGAATGCTTCACCGGCATAACGCACATCTCCAAGTTCTTCTTCAATGGTATGTTTTATAGCTGATATGATACATTCGAGTATTAAAGCAAGCATGCAAGCCAAAATGGATGTATTTCGTTAGATCAAGCGCAGTAAGGATATGTTGTTTTCGTTTGGTCAGAACCAGTCGTCGATACTCTAAGAACCATGGAATCAGAGACATACAGGGCAAGGGTGTCAGCTGTTTGACTTTGAGTCCAATGATACGATGCAAATGAGACCAGCAATCAGATTCTTTCTGGAGAGAGAGATGATGAAAAGATGGAGGAAAGAGGCATCCAGCTCAATGTTCAAATAAAGGAAAGCCAGATTGATGTGCCCAGAAACACCCTAGTTATGACACGTTCTAGTACTGTGGCGCATTAAAGCATAACCAGCATAAATTTTTGAGATTCTACCAGTAGAGAGAATATAGAAGGACAGATATTAAGATTGCAGCATAAAAAGATGCCGCCTACCGAGTACCCACAGGCTTTTGTCAAATGTTCACTTCGGTAAGGAGTCTTGCTCTAATTCAAAGTATAGTGGCAAATCTGCATAATAGGTAAAAGTCTGTAAAAAAAGGTTAGAGATTGGAAGTGTTTATTGTTACAGATTGTACCTGGCCACTAGCAAGACCCACAGAAAGATCTGGTAATAAAATTATTCCCTGTCTCACCACCACAGATGCATGATTCACCCTTCATCCAGTAGCTTTGAGTCAAGGCAGCCCATATTGACTCAGGTATCCACTTGCTAACCTGCAATGAATAAATCATTAGTGTTTTTAATGAGTATAATTATTTAGTTTAGATCTTATTGTCTGGTGTTTCAAAATATTGGAATGGGTTCCTGCAGAAGGACACGGTAATGAGTAAATAAAATGCACATAGAAGTTTCTAAAAATTTATTTTACTCCTTTAGATTTTCATGTAGAAAATTGATCATATTTGAAACTATTAGTGTCATATTTGAAACTATTCACATATTTTTTTTTTGTTAAATGATGTGAGGAAATGATGCTGTAAAAATTATTTGTTTAGCGTTCAAAGTATTTTGCATGGTGTAGATCATGGTAAACAGTGTTAGTTTTCAAAGTGCTGCAAATGCAGAAGTGATTAGCAAATAAAATTTATCATAATGTTAATAAACAATAACACAGTCATCATGCTAGAATTTTGTGTTAAGGTTATGCTTGCATGATCAAACTTGTAAACACCCAAAGGACAACACAGACCAAAGCTATGTGAAAGATGAATTTTAAACAAGATGAAAAATTATGCCCATGTATTAATATCAAAACAATATCTTGAGAATCAGAGTTCAGTTCTAACCAACACATTTGGTCACAAAAGTTGACAGCCAGGACACCTAAAACCAGTTGTCAAGTTCAAATACCCACATTATTTCATCCTATGAGATAACCATGAAAAAAGTTACAAGCATTAAAGCTACCTCGGATTTGATTCAACTCCAAAGAATGGACAGCGATATAAGTTACAGCAAAACCATACTATGTCCCATAATCAATATAGGCTTAGGAGACGGGATTAGACTAGAATTAATTTAAGGCCATAGTACATGTCTGAAAATGGGCTCTTATTAAGCTATTTATTTCAACGGTTACTTGAATGGGCCAACACTGAGAGTTCACTCAATGTATGAGACCTTTCAAAAGTTAAACAAATGACAGAGTATCAAATATTAACACAACTGACATCATTGAATCAAGGATAGACACAAATATTTTTGTATTTTATTAAAGAACACAACAAAAGTTTGTTCTTCAACCAGTTTGATATAATTTGATTGCCAATCAAAACCACTTGCGGAAGGATCTTCATGCAACAGTGTAATTCAATGGCATGTCTACTACATAAAACCTTGATGGCCATGCTTACTATACAGACTTATATGTAGGCTTGGTACATAAACTATTAGCATTTTCATTTTTCTCATCAACTCATATTAAGTACCACTATGGTCGAAACTGTGTTAAACACATTATTCTCATAACCACCACACCATGTTAAACTATGAAGAAATTCGTAAGAATAAGTTAGAAAGAAGACATTGAGATACTCACCTTTAACAGCAATCCGTTGCAAGCCTTCTTCTGAATTGCCTCTGCTATCCTCTTTGGATTGGTGACCAATAAATCATCCCCCACAAGTTGAATATCAACAGAAGATTGAAGTGATGCCCAACAACCCCAGTCATCTTGATCAAAAGGATCCTCAATGGAAACAATGGGGAAGTCTCTAATGAATTCTTTATACAGTTCGCCAAGGCTTTGAGCTGTGCGAACATAAGAACCATCATTTGGCTTCTTCTTAAAATCTAAATCATACCTTCCATCCTTCATAAAGAATTCTGAAGCTGCAACATCCATCCCAATTTTGATCTGCCAATAGCAGATGATGTCAACAGAGTAAAATCAAATTATCATAAGACAAGGAACAAGTTCAAGATGTTATCCTGCCATAGAGAAAAATTATTCATACCTTTCCAGAGTAACCAGCCTTTTCAATTGCATCCATAACCAGGACCAAACCCTCCCTGTTATCCTGGACATTGGGAGCAAAACCACCTTCATCTCCAACATTGCATGCATCTTGCCCATACTTGGCCTTGATAATGCCCTTCAGAATGTGATATACTAATGCATACAAATAAATAAATAAATAAGATGACATGATCTCAATATATCATTAACCTCAAAAACATGTTATGCAGAGAACTAATCAGAAAATTCTAAAGATTGAAAGACTAGCTCGTGTTAACAGTTTGCTAGAGAAGTTGATGCATTTTAGGAGAAGATCAATTTAAAACTTGAATCGTTTTTACAAAGATGTTCAGGTTTTATTATTTTAAATTGCCAGTTCTCAGAAATGACTGAATGAAAGAATAAATTAAATCACCATTAAATATGTTCGCAGAAAACTTGGCATTTTCATGTCTCAGTTTAGTTTACCTAATTGGCAATGAACTAAAGTCCAATTTGATCTCTTAATCATAAAATATGGTTTCTGAAAGATGTGAGGAAGCACTGCATTACCTTCACTTCCCATGCGGAGTGCCTCAGCAAATGAAGCTGCACCCACTGGCAATATCATAAACTCTTGCATTGCCAAATTGTTCCCAGCATGACTGCCACCATTTATCACATTGAAGGCAGGAACTGGCATAACAAGTTCTTTTGTTCCAGAAATTTCCTGAATATGCTTATACAAAGGAATTCCCTTAACTCCAGCCCCAGCCCTACAAACACTTAGGGATACTCCAAGGATAGCATTGGCACCCAGGTTTGATTTGTTAGAAGTGCCATCTAATTCGAGCATGATTGCATCAACATCAGACTGGTTCCTGCATCAGGGAGAAAAATGAAAACAAGACGATGTGACAACTCTATCATAAAACAGTTACTATCTAAATTGCAGCAATATCATAAAACAACTGCTCCACACAAGTTTCACACATAACCGTCACTGTGTGAATTGTGGGCACAATAATACAAGTAAGGTGCTACCGCTTTAGATTCAACCTCACCATTAGTCAGATTAGCCAAGTAATACATAGTCAGGGTACAAACCAGCAGGATGGCTTTAAATGTTTACAATGTGATTTTCCTTGAGCACATCATATGCCCAACAAGATTAAGGGTCACACAACAGGTTGGTGGAATCACACAGGTTAAGTCATAAGTGCGCTGGCCAATTTATAAGTCAAAGTAAACCCTGCCGATTAAATAATGGGGCCAGCATCTCAACCCAAACCTGACTAAGTTATTGTTATAAAGCTTATATGGGTTAGTCTATATAACCCATTTTCATAAATGAAAATCCAATTTTATTTGACAAATGTAAAGCTTACAAATATTTTTTAAATATGTTTAATATATAGAATGCCTCGATATTTTATAAGCTCATAATAGATAGTTCATAGTTTGACAAATATAAACATAAAACATCATAATAAATCAAAATAGAAACTCATCATACAAATCAATTCATTGTAAATCAATTAAACATCATAAAAATTTATGGTCAACACAAACATGTTAAAACCTGACCAGGATTGGTCAAGAAGCAATATAAATTCAGGTTTGGTCAAGAAGCAACAAAAATTTATATGCACACCATTACCAAATTAAATAGAAATTGGTGGATTTTAAGTAATGATCTTGTCTCTCCCCATCAAGGTTTTTTGAAACAGTTAAACATTTTTGGGATAGCAATTCTTCCCGGTCCAGTTCTAATAAATTTTTGCCACACTAAAAGCTCGCATAGACAATATCTAATCTAACATTGAAGATGGTTCACCACATACTTAGCCAGAGCATGTATCAAGCTTTTTCCTATATTGTAAATTGCTCCTCTGTGTAGTTTCTCTTTTTTCTTTCTCAGATGGCAAACCTGAATTAATTTTTCCATCCCAGCGTGCAATTCTCCAAATTACTTCTAAGGAAAAAACAATACTCAAGAAAAGCCCAATGAAATTGAACCAATGAAGCAAAAGAATCAAAATTCACCTGACATCAACCCCGACGAGCTTCAGAGCCAGAACATTATTGATATTTCTAACAGCCTTCATCACACCCTTTCCCCCATAAACCGCTTTATCCTCATCCCTCAGCTCAAGCGCCTCATATATCCCAGTCGAAGCTCCGCTAGGCACGGCAGAGCGATAAACACGACCACCAGCAACAAGATCAACCTCGACGGTCGGGTTCCCCCTGCTATCAATGATCTGACGCGCCTTCAAAGACTGCAAAGTGGAATCCTTCACAGTCGTGGCGGCGGCGGCGGTAGAAGGTGTGGCAATGGAGGCACGGATGGAGGGTCGGCGGGATCTAGAGCGGAAGGTAGTGGGGAGGGAGCCATTGAGGATGTGGTAGGATTGGGAGAGAGCCGCCATTGGAGAAGAAGAGGATTTGGGGTTAGGGATTGAAGAGAAGAGAGATCTGGGGCGAATTTTATTAGGGTTTGGTGGAAGTGAGGGAGAGCTTTGGGAAGTCCGCGGAGGTGGCGATGAAAGCGAAGAGTGGAAGATGGCGTTTGATTTCAAATGGGTTTTCGTTTGGTTTGGTTGTTGGGAGTGAAGACGTTGACGTGGGGTTGGTTTTGGTGATTTTTGCACGTGCCGCAGTGCTAATTTCGCACGTGTTTGAGAGTTGCAATGTTTGGAGATGGGTAAATATTTTGATAGAGTATTAAATTATAATTTTTTTTTATATTTTTATTTTGGGTTAAAATTTCAATTTAAATCAAAATATTTATCTAGCTTCAATTTTGTTTCACCGAATAATCACATGAGAGTTTTTAGCATATTTTTGGTGATGTACATACCAGAAATTCTCTGTCATCATTTATATGACATGTTGTCTGCTCAATTGACAATTCTATTTCCGATGCTGACAAAAAAATATCTAATATCACATTATCAAAAATAGCCCAAAATTTGTCGGATAATCCTTTAGTAAAACAAAATTAAAGTTGGATAACCATTTTTATTCAAATTGAAGTTGGGTAACCATTTTTATGATGAAGATGTTGCCTTACTTCCAACCAGTTTAAAGAAAATATGATAAAGATGTTTGAAATGTCAGATCTAGCCTTGCTAAAATACTTCCTTGGGTTGGAAGTAAGGCAAGGTGATGGTGATCTATCTGTTTCTTAGCGCAAGTATGTCGAGGATCTCTTGGTTAAGGCAAGGATGAGAAACTGTTTGAAATATCATTTCATTAGAGGAACCCATGTAGATTATATCATCTACGTATAAGCACTACAATAGGATGTCTAAACAACCTTGAAGCTTTTATAAACTGTTGGCTCATTGGGACTATGAATAAATCCCATTTGATGGAAGTATAGGACTATACAACTATACCAAACTCTTCTTTCCCTTTGAAGGCAAACCCATCTGGTTGCTTAACATAGACTTCCTCTTTTAAATCTCCATTCAGAAAAGCTGTCTTGATGTCAAGTTGGTAGATGCGCCACATCCTTTGAGCTCCTATGGAAAAATAAACGCACGATTTCCATCCTGGCAATCGACGAGAAAACTTCATCGAAGTTGATACCTTCTTATTGGACATAACCTTTAGCAACCACCCGCACCTTCTTTCTCAACAAGGTGTCATTAGGGTTAAGTTTTGTCTTGAAAATCTATTTTAGAATGATTGCTTGCTTCCCATTTGTCAACTGGGTAAGTTCCCATGTTTTGTTTTTATGGATCGCCTACATCCTTTCGTGCATAGCTGCAATCCAGCCGTTACTCTTAGATGCTTCTTTGAAGGAGGTTTGATCTGCTGTATTTAACGTAAAAGAACAGGTATTATAGATATTTGATAGATTCCTATACCTTGTCAGTGCTTTTCATTCTCTGGTCGAGAACAATTGGTTCGTGAAAGATGAGGAGTGAGTCTGTTGGGATGCTTACAACTATTGATCTAATGTATTCAACTGTGATCTGTTTAGAAAATCTCCATCTTTCCATTTCTCCACGTCAGTCGTGGGCACGAAATTTTGCATAGCTGAGTCACCATCTCCCAACCAGTCCCAGCTCTTGCTCTCAAAGAATTGAATATTTCTGCTGATATGGACTCTTTTAGTGTTAGGGTCAAACACTTTATATGCTTTGGAATTCTCACAATACCCAATCAAAATGCCTCGTTATGACTTTGCATCAAACTTGGCTCTCAACTAATAATTCAACGAGTGTGTGAGTCCAACATCCAAACACCCTGAAGTAATCCACATTTGGTCTAGACCTAGTCAACGCTTTGTATGGAGTTACATTCTTCAGCACTTGTAGGAGTTCGATTAAGAATATATACGGTGGTAGCAACTGCTTCCGCCGAGAACTCTGATGGTACCTTCATCTCCTTCAACTTCAACATCGTCCTCACTATCTCGGTTACATTCTAATTTTGGCACTCTACCCAGCCGTTTTGCTGAGGCGTCTGTAGAGCCATGAACTGTTGCTTGATTCTCAAGAGCTTACGGAAATTTTTGAACTCCCGCAAGATAAATTTGCCTCCCCTGTTAATTCAGAGAACCTTCACATGCACAGATAGCCGCTTCTCCATCAGCTGTTTGAAGATCTTAAATTGTTGTAGTGCCTCAGAATTTCTTTGGATGAAGTACACCCAACTTTGTCGAGAAAAGTCATCGGTTATTAAGAAAAAGTATATATTGCCTCCGAGTGATAGGGTTTGCATTAGGCCAACAAGATCTCCATGTACGAGCTCTAATAGCATGCCTGCTCTCCTTGCTTATCCTTTAGGAAACTCAAGCTGTGCTTGTTTGATTTGACAGCAGGCTTCACATGGGTTTATTAAAGTAATAGATGGAATCTCATTCACCAGTTGCTTCTCTGACACACTTCAAGCTTTTCAAGTTTAAATGTCCGAACCTCCTATGCCAAAGGTCTGATAATGCCTCTTCACTTTGTGTAACATTTGCTGAGTCCACGTTGTCTGCCTCCAAAGGAAATAATCTATGAGGAGTCATGCATATAAATGCTATCTTGGTAGCTGAGGATGTATCTTTTATAATGCGTTTTCCACATGTGAACTCAACACTATAACCATAATTCATTAATTGACCCACACTTAATAAATTTGAGCAAAGTGCGATACATATTCAACATTGGTCAGAGTAGAAGCTTTCCTTGTGCTTCGCCGAAGTGTAACTGCACCAATTCTAGCAACTTTCAGTGCTTTTCCATCTCCTAGTTTGATGGTTTGATTAGGTGTTTCTTTAATTCTTTGAAAGAGGTTCATGTCTCACGACATGTGGTTAGAACAACCACTGTATATCAACCATGTACCTCCAGCTTCATTTGCTTCTTCACTTCTTGCCATAAATAGCAAGCCATCCTCATCATCCTTAACTTTTTAGTCACATTCACCTCCTTGTTCTTGTACCAACAATGGGCCTTCATATGGCCAAACCTTTTGCATATAAAACACTGCACACCCTTATGCTGCTTGCCCCCATCAATTCTACGACCATGCTCATAAATCCTTCCTCATTGACAGATGTGTTATGAGTGTGTAAATTATGCAAATATATAAGCATGCAAGTATGCACTTAATACTACAATGGGTCTGTTATACAGCAAGTATACGGGTCATCAAGTAATACGTTGTGGGGGAACATAAGGGTCATATTTCTCTAGGAACTGCGAGAGGCTCATATTACTTTCTTTTTACTTAATCAATAGCCTAATCGTTTTTTATCTTTCTTTAGATTACTTGTATAACACTATTAAACATTACAATTGGAGATGACGTTAAGCATACTTAGAAGGAGTTGGGAGTATATACTATAATTATCTTGATTATTAATTATGATAGGCGTTAAGTGTCAATCATGTTCTGGGTTTGAATTGGGGAAATTCAAAGACCTACTACCCCCAATAAGCCATGACAACTAGGTCTAAACCACTAGGAACTTAAGATGGAATCTCATTCACCCCAACCTCCTAGGTTTGCCTTATGTGCGGGACCAATCAGACCCTAAGCCTAAGGGACAATCAATCCCTAATCCGAAAACCTTGCTATGCCTAACCTCCTAGAACATGTATAAATCTATCATAGCATGGGTGTCATCAATATGGGGGCATATCCTCCTCACCGACATCAACATGTAACCATCAATTAAGAACATGCAATGATTATGAAAACTAGAACAATTTATATTAATCAATCAATATTCATAAATAATAACCAAGGGACCTAGACATACAATTCCCTTGAATTAAGTTCTTATGGATTATAGCAAATAAAGCATCAAAGCACAAGAATACCACCAGACCAAATAAAGACTAGATAAGCTTTTAATGTATAACTCCCTCCAATAGTTCTTTGAAGATAGGGATTAGAGGATCCCAAGGTTGTCTGATGAAGTGTGTCACTCACACCTCTTTGATAATGATCTTTGAAGATACCTGTCATGTGTAATCTTCTCCGATATGCTTGTTAACGTACTCTTGAGAAATCCGCCAGGATCCATTGGAATATTGAAGAAACACCATCTTCCACAGCTTAAATCTCCAGAAATCTGGCATTCCTATCTTCTTCGGCAAAAGTGCCTCCCCAAATTTAAAGAATACTTGAGTATTTATAGTAATTGGCTCCGCCACCGCCTCATCACGTGCGTTGTAATGCCCATTGTGAGTAAGTTGTTGCTTGGGCTCCAAGTCACATCCTAATACAGTCTTTGGGTGTTATGTGTTTTCACAATGGCCATTATAGACTTCACAACAGCCGTTGTGAGGCTGTTATGGCTTCAATGCTGCTACCAGTGAGCTAACACTACCACAGCTTGATCAAGGTAGTGGTGAGTGTAGACAACGTGCATTGTGCAACTTGCTTTATTTTACTTCACAACGTCCTTGAATTCACTTCTTTCTTCCTAATACAAATTGTCTGCAATTGTGTGGCAATCACTCATTCAACATCGATGTCGCTCTCCACTAATCTTGATAATTTACTCTTTGGCATGAACCACAAACAAACAAAACATCATGAATCAAAATGAATAAAAAATGAAAAGTAAGAAACAAGAGACACAAAGAAAGGAAATGGCTAATTTAATGGAATAAAAGAAGTGTTTCTAATATCTCTAAGTTCCCTAGCAACGAAGCTAAAACTTTATAGATAAAACCATAGTCACCTATAGAATGCAACTGTCCGTGCCGATCGAGTAATAAAGTGTGTTAAGAAGTAAGGGTATCGGTCCACAAGGAACTAGAGAATACTAGTAGCAAATCTAAATCCGATAATTAGCCTAATCAAAAGGGTAATGTATGAAAGCAAGCTAAAATAGGAATCGAAAGCTTAAAAAGTAAGTACGGCTAAACAATCATAAAAAAGGGGTGCCTGAGCATAGATTTCCTCTAGGGTTTGTTACATCCTAGACAATGGTTGTATAAATTCTTGTAATCTAATTGAACCGAGAGAGTTCCTTAAATATGCTACTCCATTTCTCAAGGTGAATAACAGCTACCCGCATATGGTATTGATACAAACAACCCTATGACTAGTACATTCTTTGAACTCTTATCTACAATAAGCAAACGTTCAAAATATAGACAATTCTCCTCTTGAGTAATTGCCCCTAATCCTATACAAAGTATAATCAAAATTTCTACATGAAACTACTCCCTATGATTGCATTACAAATAGACTTTCTTGCTAATTCACTCAGAAAGTTTACATGAGAACTCTAAACTCCAAAATATCCTATCTCTAGGCCAACTTGTATTCCCCTTCAATTATGACTTACCTATACTAGGTGACTCTCTCGACTCATCACAAAAGCACATCAAACATGGACTCACAACACTCGCTACAATGGAATCCAAGACAATAGAAACACGCAATTGAATTCAACAATGAAAGATTGCAATTAATAAATTAATGTAAAAACATTCAAGATTCACAACTAAAGTCAATAAAATTATAAACTCCTGGAGTTTATCTATACCCAAACATCTACATATTAGTTCTCCATCAAAGAAGAACAATCATGCAATCTACAAGAGACAATGTACATGATTGAAAACATAAAAAAAAAACCCCCTGTCTCTTCTCACCCCTTGAGGTGTCGATGACCTTCCCTCCTATCTTCCACAAACACTGCCAAGGGTGCTACTCGACGGCTCCAATGGTGTGTTAGATGGTGGATGAGTTTCCACTCCTCGGTAGATTTCCCTATAAAACTTGGAGAAGTTCCCCATTTTTCTTCCTTTGCTTGACAATCAAAAGATCCTTAGAAAATCCTCAACATAATCTTTTATACCTAACAACTTATGAGCGTAACAACGAGGCCGTAAGAAGCTGGAGATGATGGTCCATATATGTGCATCTTATGGGGTAAGCTCCGCTTGTAAGGTATTATCTTTATGTTACTGTTCATCTTACAGCCGTAAGTGCTGGACCATAAACTTATTGGAATGGCGCTTCCAACCCCTTTATGGGCGTGTGTTGCTCCCTATAAACTCCTATGGATAGTCCTTACGGCTTTGCATATGGGGGTAAGTCCTACCTGTAAATCCTCTGTATGGTCATTATGCTCCTCCTTACGGACATAAGCATGCTCATAAGGTTCTCTAGATGAGACTTACGGCCGTAAGTCCGACAGTAAGGTGTTCATTTTGCCTTATTCTTTAGTTGTTGATTTTGAGTGAACTCTATCTTATTTATTTTGGCTCAAAATTGTTTCTTTTTATTCTCTCTCCTCGTTCAACGTTGCCAATCAACTGAATACACAATTTACACCATGCTTAACATCATTTTCTAAATAACTACCCTAATATATGCCAAATAAGTGTATAAAACAATATTAAATGATGTATAATTATACAATTATCAATAATTCAAACAATCAATGAAAAAATTTAAATGATATGTTATCCTAAGTGAATAAATGCAATTAAAGTATCTTCAAGCATGTTTTTTGCAAGAGGGAGAAGACACTCATAAGTAATACAAGGTCACAAGTAAGGATAAGGAGAAAATAATAATAGTAATAATAATAATTATAATTATATCAATGGATCATAAGGGAAAGAGATGACGAGAGTTAGAAGAGAGTTTTAAAAAGAAGAAGTTGAAAAAGAAAGAAGAAAAAAAGAAAAACTAAAAAATAAAGAATGGAGAAAAAAAATGTGAGAAAAGATAATATTAAAGAAAGACATAAAGCATTTTTAATACTTCATTAGAGAGAGATAAGCTTGATTGTAGTATTAGTCCCTATAACATAGAGTAGAGGGTACCTTTAGTGTTTGTGTTCCTAGAAATGTCTATTATGATCGTTGTAGTATATGTACATGTTTCACTTCAATCAATGCTAAGAGTGTCTTTTCCCGGCATGCACCCTCCGTGACCATCTACATGTTAAACAACGATAGATAGACGAGGAAGTGGGTCCCTTTGCTTTCATACCTGCAAACCTTAGCGAGTGCTTTAAGTTCGGGCCCGTGTTTTGTTTTTTTTTGTTTTTTGGATTTCAGTATACCGCCGCTACAAAATGAGTATTACTTTATGGTTTTCACTTATACTGGTTGAGATTTAGGGATGTGTGTATAAAATGTGAATGTTTTCTTATTTTATGAAGGCTGCATCACACATGTCGATGTGAGTTATCAAAATTTACATCATTCTGGGAACACAATGGACCTTAGTGGTGTTCATGGATGCGAAATTCCCATATCCCTAAGAGGTGTTTATGAAGGCAACCGTGGGAAGTTTCTCCCCGTGTCCGAACCTGGTTTTGGTTACTTCTCGCACAACATTGATCCAAGGTTATGCAATAACCGTCAAGATGAGAACAACGATTACAGCGTGAAAACTACTTGGTATGACAATTTAATGCCTTACGCTGAAAAGATGGATTTCTAACTTATATTTCATTGATTTCTAATATTAATAATAGATACCCATTTTGTTATCAGAGCCAATATGCGTTGCCGATAACTCAAACAATCAATGAAAAAATTTAAAATGAAATGTTTTTCGAAGTGAATAAATGCAATAAAGTATCTTCAAGCATGTTCGTAAGAGGGAGAAGTCACATGGAAGAAATACAAGGTCACGAGTAAGAACGGGAAAGAAATAATAATAATAATAATAATAATAATAATAATAATAATAATATTATTATTATTATTATTATCTATAGATATAAGGGAAAAAGAAGGCAAGAGTTGGAAGAGAGTTTCAAATAGAAGAAGTTGAAAATGACAAACGAAAAAAAACAATAAAAACTCCAAATAAAGAACCAGAGACTAAAAAAAAATTGTGAGAAAAGATAATATCAAAAATAAAGAACATAAAGCATGCTTAATACTTCATTGGAACTGCAATATTAGTCCCTTTAACATAGAGCTAAGGGCACTTCAGTTTTTGTTTGTATAGACATGTCTATAATGGTTGTTATAGTATGTGTACGGGGCTCACTTTGGTCTTTATCGCTAATGTGGCTCCTACATAGCAATATGCCAATGCATTTGTTTTCTAAAATTTTTTTTTTGTTGAGGCTGATACGTGTGGATGATGTGGTCAGCATGTGAACTACGTTTCATTAAACATCATCATTATCTTCCACCTCACTTTTTTTTTAAAACAAAATTTTCCTGAAGCTAATGTGGCAAAACTTACACGTTATCTCCTACGTATGTCTTTTTGAAAAATTGATATAAAATTTAAGTGTTTTAACATCTACTATGAGAAGTTATAAAATTTGCATTAAAAAAATATCTTTTTTAATTTTCAAAAAATTCAAATATTAAAATTTATCAAATCTTAAGATTATGTTTTTCAACCACACATGTAATCCAACTGACAAGTTTTGCATTGTCAGCAAAAGAAAATTAATAAAAAAAAGAAAATAAAATTTTCATCTCGGATTGCGTGGCGTTCAATTCCAAGTGCCACAAGGAGATGAGCGGACAAGCAATTAATAGTTTGGCATCAAGAAGTTATTACAAATTAAAATAAATAGGTGCATTGTCATGTTGGTGAAATGAAAGCTGTACGAAAGATTCTAACGCATTTAAAGTACATGGATGAAAGCTTCTTATACAAACATAGCTATTAATAGTGCATTTTACTTGAAAAGTTTTGACTGTTGAGAAAAAAAAACAAAAAACAGGGAAATTGATTTTTATAAAATTAGTGACTTAATACACATTTGATTTTGATTAAATGCTAAATTATGAAAAATAGATCAAGAAACTTCTTAACTTTCGTAAATAATTTATTTTACTGAAAAAAAATTCTTAGAGTTAGACAGTGATTATACCGATCTTTTTATTCTCCGAGCGTGGAACCAGTACATCATATTTTTTTCTTTTGTTCTCTCTTTAAAAGACTTGGAATCTAGAAATCACAAAGTACACATGATTCCCACTTTTCCATGACTATCATTTCTTTAGTTGTTTGTTTGCCTTTCCTAGATATGTCTCTCAATATGTATATGCATTAAAGGGAGCTCAAGTTGCACCCCATTTTTCATATATTTTTTCTTTCTAAATTACCTATTAACCCTGACCTATGCCATCTTTTCCTTTTGTGTCTTTTGGAGCTTAACATGTGCCCTACATAGCTCGAGAGGGCGCACGAAAGCTTGCATATGGCCAGATAAGATAAAGCTAGCCACGTGAAGCTTGCATGAGACCTAACAAACTCCACTAAACTCATCATGCCCCACGTGAGTATCACTGTTCATGTGTAAGCGCGGTAGGGTTTTCATGAGCTTGCTAGTGTCTGTGATCACTAGAGTGTTGTTGGGACATTTTTTGAAAAGACATTAAATTTCTATCTTTTTAAGCTTTTTTGCTAACACAATATTCTCGTTGGTCCAGGCGATAGAGGTATGGGTAGCTAAAGCAAGTGGTTTTGATCTTTTTAAAAAAACAAAGTTCATTAAGTTAAATTAAATAAAAATAAAAAATAAACCAATACCGAGAAAGCCTTCTGTTGGCATGAACCCTCCATGACCATCTATATGTTACAATGCGGCAGATCGAGGAAGTTAATCCCTTTGCTTTCACACCCACAAACCTCAGCGAGCCCTATAGGTTCATGCCTGCGTTTTGGTTTTTTTTTTCGATTTCAGTATACCGCCCCTAGAAAATGAGTATTACTTTTTGATTTTCACCTGTACTCACTCAGTTGAAAAAAAATAGAGTAATGTATGTAAACAATGTGAAAGTTTTCTTATATTATGGAGGCTGCGCCACACATGTGGTTGCGAGTTATTAAAAAACACATCTTTATTGGAACACAATGGACCTAAGTGGTGTTCATTTTTGCAAAATTCACTCATCCCTCCCACGTGGGAGAGACTTGTCGGCTCGGTCATCGGTGCGAGAGTAATAGCATCCTCGTCTCACTGTGACGGGATCGCACTTCCAGGTGCACTCGCCTCCACCGAAGCCCCATCCCCATTAGAAGCATCAGCAACATCGGCGCTGGTACTAGGCGTAATTCCGGAAGCCTTTTGGCCATTGTAGCCCTTCGGAGGGATGCCGGGCCATTCTGGAAGCCTTACGGTTTTCTCGCCATCGTATCCCTTCGGAGGGATGCCGGGCCACTCCGGAAGTCTCTTCATTATGTTGTGGCCGTAGCCCTTCGGGGGAATGCCGGGCCATTCGGGAAGTCTTACGGTAGCATGGCTAATGACAAGAGATGTGGCAAGGATCACAAGGAAGAGCAAAATATGGAACTTGGCCATTTCGGTCGTCGGCTGGGGAGAGGCTGATGTGTCCTAGATCACGAAATCTTTTCCTCAATCTCTTTTTCACCGATGCTTGCTATTGCTCTTGAACTATGGGTGTATAAATAGCCACTCGGTGGGCAAACCGAAGCCTTCATAAATGCGTACCTGAAGATGCCTTAATTGTCAAGAAATTTATTTTCACATGTCGACCAATGGTTCATGTCGACGGTGATGACGCAATTGCCATGCGTTGGGAATTTTTCCTGTGTCGGAACTTTTTTTTGGTTACCTCTCGAACGACATTGATCTAAGGTTTTGTAGTAACCGTCGATGTGAGAACAACGTTTACAGCGTGAAAACTCCTTGGTATGACAATTTAATGCCTCGCGATGAAAAGATAGATTTTTGACTTATATTTCATTGATTTTCAATATTAATAATAGATGCCCATTTTGTCATCAGAGCCAATATGCATTGCCAATAACTCAAACAATCAATGAAAACATTTAAAATGAAATGTTTTCCGAAGTGAATAAATGCAATAAAGTATCTTCAAGCATGTTGGTAAGAGGGAGAAGTCACATGGAATATATACAAGGTCACGAGTAAGGACGGGAAAGAAATAATAATAATAATAATAATAATAATAATAATATTATTATTATTATTATTATTATTATTATTATTATTATTATTATTATCTATTGATATAATGGAAAAAGAAGCCGAGAGTTGAAAGAGAGTTTCAAATAGAAGAAGTTGAAAATGACAAACAAAAAAAACAATAAAAACTCCAAATAAATAACCAGAAACCAAAAAAAAAATGTGAGAAAAGATAATATCAAAAAGAAGGAACATAAAGCACGCTTAATACTTCATTGGAATAGCGATATTAGTCCCTTTAACATAGAGCTGAGGGCACTTCAGTTTTTGTTTGCCTAGACATGTCAATAATGGTTGTTATAGTATTTGTACGGGGCTCACTTTGATCTTTATCGCTAATGTGGCTCCTACATAGCAATATTCCGATGCATTTGTTTTCTAAAAATTTTTTTTATGTTGAGGCTGATACGTGTGGATGATGTTGTTAGCATGTGATCTACGTTTCGTTAAACATCATCATCATCTTCCACCTCACTTTTTTTTTAAAAAAAAAAATTCCTGAAGCTATTGTGGGAAAACTTCCACGTTATCTCCTCCTCATGTTTACTTTTTTTTGAAAATTGATATAAAATTTAAATGTTTTAACATCTACTCTGAGAAGTCATAAAATTTGCATTAAAAAACAACTTTTTTAATTTTCAAAAAATTCAAATATTAAAATTTATCAAATCTTAAGTTTATGTTTTTCAACCACACATGTAACCCAACTAACAAGTAGTGCGATGTCAGCAAAAGAAAATTAATGAAAAAAAGAAAAGAAAATTTTCATTTCGGATTGCGTGGGGTTCAATTCCAAGTACCACAAGGAGATGAGCGGCCAAGCAATTAACATTTTGGCATTAAAAGACTTGGAATCTAGAATTCACAAAGTACACATGATTCCCACTTTTCATAACTATCATTTCTTTAGTTGTTTGTTTGTCTTTCATAGATATGTCTCTCAATATGTATATGCATTAAAGGGAGCTCAAGTTGCACCCCATTTTTGATATTCCCACCGGATGTTTCAAACTTCTCTTATATATCCAAATTGTTTATATTTTGAAAACTTTTTTCATCAACCATTTATATATATATATTTTTTTCTAAATTACCTATTAACCATGATCTCTGCCATCTTTTCCTTTTGTGTCTTTATGAGCATAATATGTGCCCTACAGAGCTCGAGAGTGTGCACGAAAGATTGCATATGGCCAGCTAAGATAAATCTAGCCACGTGAAGCTTGCTTGAGACCTAATGAACTCCACTAAACTCATCATGCCCCACATGAGTATCCCTGATCATGTGCAAGCGCGGTAGGGTTTTCATGAGCTTGCTAGTGTCTATGATCACAAGAGAGTCATTGGGATATTTTTTGAAAGGTCATTAAATTTCTATCTTTTTAAGCTTTTTTGCTAACACAATATTCTCGTTGGTCACAACGAGGTTGGTCCAGGTGATAGAGGTATGGGTAGCTAAAGCAAGTGGTTTTGATCTTTAAAAAAAATTGAGTTCATTAATTAAGTTAAATTAAATAAAAATAAAAAATAAATCAATACCGAGAGTGCCTTCTCTCGGCATGAGCCCTCAGTGATCATCTACATGTTAAAACGTGACAGATCAAAGAAGTTAATCCCTTTGTTTTCACACCCGCAAACCTTAGCGAGCGCTTTAGGTTCGTGCCTGCATTTTGGTTTTTTTTAGATTTCAGTATACCACCCCTAGAAACTGAGTATTATTTTTTATTTTCACTTGTACTCACTTAGTTGAAAAAAAATAGAGTAATGTGTGTAAACAACGTGAAAGTTTTCTTATTTTATGAAGGTTGTGCCACACATGTGGCTGTGAGTTATTAAAAAAACACATCATCCTAGGAACACAATGGACCTAAGTGGTGTTCATTTTTGCAAAATTCACTCATCCCTCCCACGAGGGAGAGACTTGTCGGCTCGATCATCGGTGTGAGAGTGATAACATCCGCGTCTCATTGTGATGAGATCGCACTTCCAGGTGCACTCACCTCCACCGAAACCCCATCCACATTAGAAGCATCAACAACATCAGCGCTGGCACTAGGCCCAATTCCGGAAGCCTTTTGGCCATTGTAGCCCTTCGGAGGGATGCCGGGCCATTCCGGAAGCCTTACAGTTTTCTCACCATCGTATCCCTTCGGAGGGATGCCGGGCCACTCCGGAAGTCTCTTCGCTACGTTGTGGCTGTAACTCTTCGGCGGAATGCCGGGCCATTCGGGAAGTCTTACGGTAGCGTGGTTGATGACGAGAGATGCGGCAAGGATCACGAGGAAGAGCAAAATCTGGAACTTGGCCATTTCGGTTGTCGGCTAGGGAGAGGCTGATGCGTCCTAGATCACGAAATCCTTTCCTCAATCTCTTTTTCACCTATGCTTGCGGTTGCTCTTGAACTATGGGTGTATAAATAGCCACTCGGTATGCAAGCGGAAGCCTTCATAAATGTGTACCCGAAGACATCTTAATTGTCAAGAAATTTATCCTCACATGTTGACCACTGGTCCATGTCAATGGTGTTGACGCAATTGTCATGCATTGGGAGTTTTTCCGTGTGTCAGAAATTTTTTTCGGTTACCTCTCGAATGACATCGATCTAAGGTTCTGTAGTAACCGTCGATGTGAGACAATGTTTACAGCGTGAAAACTCCTTGGTATGACAATTTAATGCCTCACGATGAAAAGATGGATTTTTGACTTATATTACATTGATTTCTAATATTAATAATAGATGCTCATTTTGTCATCAGAGCCAATATGCACTGC
Source organism: Dioscorea cayenensis subsp. rotundata (assembly GCF_009730915.1). NCBI lineage: Eukaryota > Viridiplantae > Streptophyta > Magnoliopsida > Dioscoreales > Dioscoreaceae > Dioscorea > Dioscorea cayenensis. Next base: position 18,936,641 of record NC_052479.1, on the reverse strand, counting down.
TGATAACTCAAACAATCAATGAAAAATTTAAAATGAAATGTCTTCTGAAGTGAATAAATGCAATAAAGTATCTTCAAGCATGTTCGTAAGAGGGAGAAGTCACATGGAATATATACAAGGTCACGAGTAAGGGCGGGAAAGAAATAATAACACACACACACACATAATAATATATAATAATATTAATATTAATATTATTAATATTATTATTATTATTATTATTATTATTATTATCTATTAATATAAGGGAAAAAGAAGCCGATAGTTGAAAGAGAGTTTCAAATAAAAAGAAGTTGAAAATGACAAAAACTTCAAATAAATAACCAGAGACCAGAAAAATTTGTGAGAAAAGGTAATATCAAAAATAAAGAACATAAAGCACGGTTAATACTTCATTGGAACTGCAATATTAGTGCCTTTAACATAGAGCTGAGGGCACTTCAGTTTTTGTTTGCCTAGACATGTCTATAATGGTTGTTATAGTATGTGTACGGGGCTCACTTTGGTCTTTATCGCTAATGTGGCTCCTACATAGCAATATGCCGATGCATTTGTTTTCTAAAATTTTTTTTATATTAAGGCTGATACGTGTGGATGATGTGGTCAGCATGTGAACTACGTTTCGTTAAACATCATCATGATCTTCCACCTCACCTTTTTTTAAAATTTTTTTTTTCTTGAAGCTAATGTGGCAAAACTTCCACGTTATGTCCGACATATGTTTTTTTATTTACAAATTGATATAAAATTTAAATGTTTTAACATCTACTATGAGAAGTTATAAAATTTGCATTAAAAAAATATCTTTTTTAATTTTCAAAAAATTCAAATATGAAAATTTATCAAATCTTAAGATTATGTTTTTCAACCACACATGTAAAATTAGTGAAAAAAAATTAGTGACTTAATACACATTTGATTTTGGTTAGATGCGAAATTATGAAAAATAAAGCAAGAACTTCTTAACTTTCGTAGATAATTTATTTTATTGAAAAAAAATCTTAGAGTTAGACAGTGATTATACTGATCTTTTTATTCTCTGAGCGTGGAACCGGTACATTATATATATATATATATTCTCTCTTTAAAAGACTTGGAATTTAGAATTCACAAAGTACACATGATTCCCACTTTTTCATAACTATGATTTCTTTAGTTGTTTGTTTGTCTTTCCGAGATATGTCTCTCAGTATGTATATGCATTAAAGGGAGCTCAAGTTGCACCCCATTTTTGATATTCCCACCGGATGTTTCAAACTTCTCTTATATATCCAAATTGTTTATATTTTGAAAACTTTTTTCATCAACCATTTTTTCATATATTTTTTTTTTCTAAATTACCTATTAACCATGATCTCTGCCATCTTTTCCTTTTGTGTCTTTATGAGCTTAACATGTGCCCTACAGAGCTCGAGAGTGTACATGAAAGATTGCATATGGCCAGATAAGATAAAGCTAGCCACGTGAAGCTTGCAAGAGACCTAACGAACTCCACTAAACTCATCATGCCCCACATGAGTATCCCTGATCATGTGCAAGCGTGGTAGGGTTTTCTTGAGCTTGCTAGTGTCTGTGATCACTAGAGAGTCGTTGGGATATTTTTTGAAAAGTCATTAAATTTATATCTTTTTAAGCTTCATTGCTAACACACAATTCTCGTTCGTAACAACGAGGTTGGTCCAGGCGATAGAGGTATGGGTAGCTAAAGCAAGTCTTTTTGATCTTTAAAAAACATTGAGTTCATTAATTAAGTTAAATTAAATAAAAATAAAAAATAAATCAATACCGAGAGTGCCTTCTCTCGGCATGAACCATCAGTGGCCATCTACATGTTAAAACGTGACAGACCGAGGAAGTTAATCCCTTTGCTTTCACACCCGCAAAAATTAGCGAGCGCTTTAGGTTCGTGCCTGCGTTTTGGTTTTTTTTTTCAATTTCAGTATACCGCCCCTAGAAACAGAGTATTACTTTTTGATTTTCACTTGTACTCACTTAGTTGAAAAAAATAGGGTAATGTGTGTAAACAATGTGAAAGGTTTCTTATTTTATGAAGGCTGCGCCACACATGTGGCTGTGAGTTATTAAAAAACACATCATCCTAGGAACACAATGGACCTAAGTGGTGGTCATTTTTGCGAAATTCACTCATCCCTCCCACGTGGGAGAGACTTGTCGGCTCGATCATCGGTGTGAGAGTGATAACATCCGCGTCTCACTGTGATGAGATCGCACTTCCAGGTGCACTCACCTCCACCGAAACCCCATCCACATTAGAAGCATCAGCAACATCAGCGCTAGCACTAGGCGCAATTCCGGAAGCCTTTTGGCCATTGTAGTCCTTCGGAGGAATGCTGGGCCATTCCGGAAGCCTTACGGTTTTCTCGCCATCGTAGTATCCCTTCGGAGGGATGCCGGACCACTACGGAAGTCTCTTCGCTACGTTGTGGCGTAGCCCTTCGGGGAAATGCCAGGCCATTCGGGAAGTCTTACGGTAGTGTGGTTTATGACGAGAGATGCGGCAATGATCGTGAGGAAGAGCAAAATCTGGAACTTGGCTATTTCGGTTGTCGGCTAAGGAGAGGCTGATGCGTCCTAGATCACGAAATCCTTTCCTCAATCTCTTTTTCACCGATGCTTGAGGTTGCTCTTGAACTACGTGTGTATAAATAGCTACTCGGTATGCAAGCCGAAGCCTTCATAAATGTGTACCCGAAGACGTCTTAATTGTCAAGAAATTTATTCCCACATGTTAACCACCGGTCCATGTCGACGGCGTTGACGCAATTGTCATGCGTTGGCAATTTTTCCCTGTGTCAGAAATTTTTTTCGGTTACCTCTCGAACGACATCGATCTAAGGTTCTGTAGTAACCGACGATGAGAGAACAACGTTTACAGCATGAAAACTCCTTGGTATGACAATTTAATGCCTCGCGATGAAAAGATGGATTTTTGACTTATATTTCATTGATTTCTAATATTAGTAATAGATGCCCATTTTGTCATCAGAGCCAATATGCGTTACCGATAACTCAAATAATCAATGAAAAAATTTAAAATGAAATGTTTTCCGAAGTGAATAAATGCAATAAAGTATCTTCAAGCATGTTCGTAAGAGGGAGAAGTCAGATGGAATATATACAAGGTCACGAGTAATGACGGGAAAGAAATAATACACACACACATACATACATAATAATAATAATAATAATAATAATAATTATTATTATTATTATTATTATTATTATTATCTATTGATATAAGGGAAAAAGAAGCCAAGAGTTGAAAGAGAGTTTCAAATAGAAGAAGTTGAAAATGACAAACGAATTAAAACTCCAAATAAATAAAAAGAGACCAAAAAAAAATTTGTGAGAAAAGATAATATCAAAAATAAAGAACATAAAGCACGCTTAATACTTCATTTGAACTGCAATATTAGTCCCTTTAACAGAGAGCTGAGGGCACTTCAGTTTTTGTTTGCCTAGACATGTCTATAATGGTTGTTATAGTATGACGGGGCTCACTTTGGTCTTTATCGCTAATGTGGCTCCTACATAGCAATATGCCGATGCATTTGTTTTCTAAATTTTTTTTTATGTTGAGGCTGATACGTGTGGATGATTTGGTCAGCATGTGAACTACGTTTCGTTAAACATCATCATCATCTTCCACCTCACTTTTTTTAAAATTTTTTTTTTCTGAAGCTAATGTGGCAAAACTTCCACTTTATCTCCGACGTATGTTTTTTTTTGAAAATTGATATAAAAGTTAGATGTTTTAACATCTACTCTGAGAAGTTAGAAAATTTTGCATTACAAATAATAAAATTTATCAAATCTTAAGATTATGTTTTTCAACCACACTTGTAACCCAACTGACAAGTTTTGCATTGCTGGCAAAAGAAAATTAATAAAAAAAAGATAAGAAAATTTTCATCTCGGATTGCGTGGCGTTCAATTTCAAGTGCCACAAGTAGATGAGCGGCCAAGCAATTAACAATTTGGCATTAAGAAGTTATTAGAAATTAAAGTACATAGGCGTATTGTCATGTTGGTGAAATGAAAGATGTACGAAAGATTGTAATGCATTTAAAGTACATGGATGAAAGTTTCTTATACAAACATAGCTATTAATAGTGCATTTTACCTGAAAAGTTTTGATTGTAGAGAAAAAAATGGGGAAATTGATTTTTATAAAATTAGTGACTTAATACACATTTGATTTTGATTAGATGCTAAATTATAAAAAATAGAGCAAGAAACTTCTTAACTTTCGTAAATAATTTATTTTATTAAAAAAATTCTTAGAGTTAGACAGTGATTATACCGATATTTTTATTCTCCGAGCGTGGAACCGGTACATTATATATATATATATATATATATATATATATTTCTCTCTTTAAAAGACTTGGAATCTAGAATTCACAAAGTACACATGATTCCCACTTTTTCATAACTATCATTTCTTTAGTTGTTTGTTTGTCTTTCCTAGATATGTCTCTCAATATGTATATGCATTAAAGGGAGCTCAAGTTGCACCCCATTTTTGATATTCCCACCGGATGTTTCAAACTTCTCTTATATATCCAAATTGTTTATATTTTGAAAACTTTTTTCATCAACCATTTTTTCATATATTTTTTTTTTCTAAATTACCTATTAACCCTGACCTCTGCCATCTTTTCCTTTTATTTCTTTATGAGGTTAACATGTGCACTACAGAGCTCAAGAGGGTGCACAGAAGCTTGCATATGGCCAGATAAGATATAGCTAGCCACGTGAAGCTCGCATGAGACCTAACGAACTCCACTAAACTCATCATGCCCCACATGAGTATTCCTGATCATGTGCAAGCGCGGTAGGGTTTTCATGAGCTTGCTAGTGTCTGTGATCATTAGAGCGTCGTTGGGATATTTTTTTGAAAAGTCATTGAATTTGTATCTTTTTAAGCTTTTTTGCTAACACAATATTCTCGTTGGTTACCAACAAAGTTGGTCCAGGTGAAAGAGGTATAGGTAGCTAAAGCAAGTGGTTTTGATCTTTAAAAAAAAAAAAAATAGAGTTCATTACTTAAGTTAAATTAAATAAAATTAAAAAATAAATCAATACCGAGAGTGTCTTCTCTCGGCGTAAACCCTCCGTGACCATCTACATGTTAAAACGCGACAGATCGAGGAAGTTAATCCCTTTGCTTTCACACCCGCAAACCTTAGCGAGCGCTTTAGGTTTGTGCCTGCGTTTTGTTTTTTTTTATTTCAATATACCGCCCCTAGAAAATGAGTATTACTTTTTTATTTTCACCTGTACTCACTGAGTTGAAAAATAATAAAGTAATGTGTGTAGACAATGTGAAAGTTTTCCTATTTTATGAAGGCTGCGCCACACATGTGGCTGTGAGTTATTAAAAAACACATCATCCTAGGAACACAATGGACCTAAGTGGTGTTCAAATAAAAGAAGTTGAAAATGACAAAAGAAAAACACAATAAAAACTCCCAAATAAAGAACTATAGACCAAAAACAAAAAAACATTGTGAGAAAGATAATATCAAAAATAAAGAACATAAAGCACGCTTAATACTTCATTGGAACTGCAATATTAGTCCCTTTAACATAGAGCTGAGGACACTTCAGTTTTTGTTTCCCTAGACATGTCTATAATGGTTGTTATAGTATGTGTACAAGGCTCACTTTGGTCTTTATAGCTAATGTGGCTCCTACATTGCAATATGCCGATGCATTTGTTTTCTAAAAATTTTTTTATGTTGAGGCTAATAGGTGTGGATGATGTGGTCAGCATGTGATCTAGGTTTCGTTAAACATCACCATCATTTTCCACCTCACTTTATTTTTAAAAAAAGGAAAATTTTCCTGAAGCTAATGTGGCAAAACTTCCATGTTATTTTTAAATGTTTTAACATCTGCTCTGAGAAGTATAAAATCTGCATTAAAAAAAATATCTTTTTTAATTTAAAAAAAATTCAAATATTAAAATTTATCAATCTAAAGATTATGTTTTTCAACCACACATGTAACCCAACTGACAAGTTGTGCGATGTCAGCAAAAGAAAATTAATAAAAAGAAAAGAAAATAAAATTTTCATCTCGGATTGTGTGGCGTTCAATTCCAAGTGCCACACTGAGATGAACGGCCAAGCAATTAACAGTTTGGCATTAAGAAGTTATTACAAATTAAAGTACATAGGTGCATTGTCATGTTGGTGAAATGAAAGCTGTATGAAAGATAGTAATGCATTTAAAGTACATGGATGAAAGTTTCTTATACAAACATAGTTATTAATAGTGCATTTTACCTGAAAAGTTTTGATTGTAGAGAAAAAACAAAAAACAGAGAAATTGATTTTTATAAAATTAGTGACTTAATACACATTTGATTTTGATTAGATGCTAAATTATGAAAAATATAGCAAGAAACTTCTTAACTTTCGTAAATAATTTATTTTATTGAAAAAAAAATTCTTAGAGTTAGACAGTGATTATATTGATCTTTTTATTCTCCGAGAGTGGGATCGGTACATTACATATATACATATATTTTTTTTTTCCCTCTCTTTAAAAGACTTGGAATCTAGAATTCACAAAGTATACATGATTCCCACTTTTTCATAACTATCATTTCTTTAGTTGTTTGTTTGTCTTTCCTAGATATGTCTCTCAATATGTATATGCATTAAAGGGAGCTCAAGTTGCACTCCATTTTTTATATTCCCACCGGATGTTTCAAACTTCTCTTATATATCCAAATTGTTTATATTTTGAAAACTTTTTTCATCAACCACTTCTTCATATATTTTTTTCTAAATTACCTACTAACCCTGACCTTTGCCATCTTTACCTTTTGTGTCTTTATGAGCTTAGCATGTGCCCTACAGAGATCGAGAGGGTGCACGAAAGCTTGCATATGGTCAGATAAGATAAAGCTAGCAACATGAAGCTTGCATGAGACCTAACGAACTCCACTAAACTCATCATGCCCCACATGAGTATCCCTGATCATGTGCAAGCTCGGTAGGGTTTTCATGAGCTTGCTAGTGTCTGTGATCACTAGAGCGTCGTTGGGATATTTTTTGAACAACCATTAAATTTTTATCTTTTTAAGCTTTTTTGCTAACACAATATTCTCGTTGGTCACCAACGAGGTTGGTCCAGGCGATAGAGGTATGGGTAGCTAAAGCATGTGGTTTTGATCTTTAAAAAAAAAAAAAAAGTTAATTAATTAAGTTAAATTAAATAAAAATAAAAAATAAATCAATACCGAGAGTGCCTTCTCTCGGCATGAACCCTCCGTGACCATCTACATGTTAAAACGCCACAGATCGAGGAAGTTAATCCCTTTACTTTCACACCCGCAAACCTTAGCGAGCGCTTTAGGTTCGTGCCTACGGTTTGTTTTTTTTTTTATTTCAGTATTGCAATAGAGAATCAAGAAGGGCCCTTTCTTGGAACACAAGTTCTAGCTCAGTGAATGCTGCAAAAGGTGCCTTTCAGACATCCACTCATGTGAACTTTTAATTCAACCACGGTCTCCACTACCGGTGTCAAGTAGCATCTCCCATTAACTAGGTTTACCGCCATAATCACAAGCCTGCATTAATAACATTACATTAAGCAGTATTCATAACATCTTAAGCGGAAAGATAAGTTTTTAAACGAAAACCTCAATTCTTACACGGAAACATCACTTCTTAAACAAATACATGATTTCTTAAACAGAAACCACAATTCTTAAACGGAAACATAATTTTTTAAATGGAAACCTCATTTGTAAAACTGCAACCATATCAAATGAAAGAGGAAACTTACATTATAAACATTACACTAAATAACAATAGAAAAACTCTTTCGATCATATACACAAACGAGAATGTAAAACAAAACAAAACCCCAGCCAAGAAATCTCCCTGTAGACTCCAATATCATCCAATAAAAATAGATCCACAAAACAAAACCGAAAAATCTCACTTTGTAACAGAATAATTTATAAATAAGACCATAATCACAACTTTTTCATGAACGACATCCACCTCGGCTCAATACCTTAGACTGTAAACTAATGAAATGCCAAATACTTGAGCGGGACTTCTTCTTCGAGACATTGGTGGAAAGGGAAAAGCTGGAATTACAAAGAATATCCAGACAGAGACAACTTTAGAAAGGGAAAAGCTGAAGATGCGAATAGAGAATAAAATGTATACGACTCCAGTAATAGTTGTCTCTTGGGATTACTCTAACAAAATCCCCCACTTCCTCTCAAACTGGAACGCACTGCCATGACTTCCCATGCAAGGGGCAATTTTGTCCAGAAAATTCAAAACTAACTCTGTTAACCACCGTTACATGCTTTGGGAGTTTGAAAAACATTGCGTTGAAAAAGAAGGGGTTTTTAAAGATACACAAATTTATGGGTTATGTTTGTGCATATTGTAAACTTAGGGGGTGTTTTTGGCAATTTTCACCTATAAAAAATAAATATAAATATCTTTATATCTCTACTCATGAATTATGGGATATGATTTTCTTGGACATATCAAATATATTAGTGAGCTCATATAAAAAGTATTAGATAAAAAAAAATTGTGTTTATTTTTAGTAAGCAATTATTTTGCATATATTTTTAAAATAAAAAATATAATTATGATTTAATAAATTTATTAATTATAAAAAATTTAAAGCAAAACAAACATATAGGATAGTAAAAAAGGGTAACACAATAATTTACAAGATTTTGTCCAGTACTTAGTACAAATCAAATGGGAACAACATAAAAAATTTTGTGGTGTCAATAGAACATCGAACATGGTATAGTACAAGCAGTTGTGTTGTATCACAACCACTTGTACTGTATTGTATTACTTATGTTGTTCTTAGTTGCATATCGAACACACCCTTATGATCTTGTTGACTCACAATTATAAATTAATCACTTTTAGGAAATTGTGGTTGGAAACAATATGCATGCATAGTTCATTGGGGAGCCACATATACTCGGTTGAAAGGATATGAAGGTTAACTCAAATTATATCATTTTTTAGTAATTCAAGAAGTGGAGTTCTATGTCCATTTTGTTAACATTGTTCTTGTGAGGTCATGTTCCTATCATCACATGCCATAGTGTCCTTAAAAACTTACATATATTGTTTATAAAGAGTGTGCCTTCATTTTGAAGGAAGACACATAGCACTAGTGCAAATCATATGCTTTTGAGATTCAAAAAGTTAAATACGTTAAAAAGTAGAGAAATTTAAAGAATCTTCCTAGCTGCAGGGTTGGACATCAGACTCAACAGGTGCAATCTCCGGTAGCACGTGAGCAATGGCTCTACGAAGGGCCATCATAAAGAAAAATATGACATGGCTAATGTAGATCAGGTTGCTACAACACGTGAGTCCTGTTTCTTCATAAGTCTTAATGTGGCCTTAACCATGCACCAATTTTTAATCCATGAATTTTGCCGTGTGTTAGATGATTCCTTTGTAATTTATCCATTTTCATGGAAGCCTCTATACCAATAAGCACACAAGAAGCAAATGACTACTGCATTATGGGGTTAGATCTTAAGATGAGAGCATTAATTTGATAGATTATGTGGAAAGCCTCAATTTGATAGATTATGGGTTTTGGGGATGAGCTATTCATGTTTTCGTGGGGTCAGATGACCCAAAATATTTTTTTTTTTTTAATTTTTAGTCATATATGTATATTATTTAAGAAAATTAAAGAATTGGGGTCAACTTTAGTCTTTACAAATTAGAATAAGTATATGATATATATTATATAGTAATAATAATAACAATAATAATAATTATTATTATTATATAATATAATATAAATCCTAAAAGGCAACAACCTTTTTCCCCACCCTCCAAGCTCTCAAAGCTTAATCAAAACTTCTCCACCAGACCACCAACCGCCTCTATAGTCTAGGAGTTCTTACTCTTCACCACCTCTTTCTCCCTTCGGCCCCTCCTTGTGCAGTATGTTTCTCTTCCCTTTCGGGCTTTCTGGTTCTAGGGCATGTTTACATAATCCATATCTCAATCTTAGGTAAAATAATAATTTCCATGTTTCCATAGTATTTCTTTTTGGACTATGGTTTCTTACTTTCTTTAATTTTGATTTTTTTGATTTCCAATATTTGATGTTTGTTGCTACATTTGTTGTTGTTTTCTACTTGGGGTTTTGTTTGATGTTTTGGTGGTTAGCAATCCCAATGTTATTAAATTTACATAATAAGATAGTCACATAAAAATTGCATTCTTTACATGTGTGTGTTGATAGGGGTTAAAACAAGTGTACGAGCCGATCAAGTATTAAAGTGTGCATTGGGGCAAGGTATCGGTCCACAGGGAAGATTGAGAGCACTAGTACTAATTCTAATTCTGAAAATTAACCTAACCAAATAGTATGACGTGTGCAAATAAAATACGAAGAAAAAGAATGAAAGCAAGAATATGAAAAGTGAATCGGTCAAGACTCAAGGGGAGAAGGGATGCTCGAGTGTAGAGTCTCTCTAGGGTTTTATAAGTCCACGACAATGATTGTGTAAGTATAGCAATCCTATTTGAACCGAGAGAAATCCTAGAATATACTAAACCCCTCTTGCAATGGTGTATAGTAATTGGTTCAATACAGTGTTGATACAGACAACTAACAACTGCATTGCACTCTTTGAAATCTCAATGTGAATTTAACAAGAATTCATAAGTAGGCAATTCTTCTTGCAAAGTAATTATCGCAAATCCCTACGAAATAAAAATGTGATTTCTCTTAAAATCTATTCCCTATGATTACAAAGAATATGTAATTACTTTTTAAAGCACTCGAGAGGATTGAGGAAGGAGAACTCTTGACTCTAAAGTACCCCATTGCTAAGATTATCCATAATCCTTTCTAATCATGGATTGTCTATGCTAGCCGGGTATTTCTACTCGTCACAAAGCACATCATACAAGAAAACCAGGGCTTTCATCTCGATAATATTCAAGACATTGAAAAAACACAATTAGATTCAAGTAAAGACGGATTGCAAACAAGAAACAATTAAAGCATAAAGATCTACAATCAATGCCAAAATTAGATAAACCTAGAGTTTGTCTATACCCAAACATCCAAAAAATTAACTCTCCATTAAAGGAGAACAAACAATCAAACAATAAGACACAACAAGAATTAAAGAAAACATTGAAGATCACCTTCTCAATCGCACTGAGAGATGATTTCCGTAGAATGCCTAAGGGCTTTCCATGAATGCTTCCAAGCCAATCATTGACGGCTCCAATCTCTTAATCTCCAATAGGTGGGTTGAATCTCCTTATTGAATCACCTCCAAAGCCCTGAGAATCTGCCTCTTTTCTTTCCCCAAGCCTTGCCTTCGAATAGAACCAAAGATGCCTTAAAAATCCTCTTCAGAAATAATTATATCTAGCTACTTACAGGCATAAGAATGCGGTGGTAAGGATATAGGGATGATGGATCGTGAGCCTTATGAGATCACTTATGGCAGTAAGTCTCATCTGTAAGGTCTTTTGTCTTGTGTTATGGTCCAGCTTATGGCCATAAGTGCTGGACCGTAAGCTTTTCTGGAAAGCCATAGCGGCCACCCTTATAGGTGTATGCTATGCTCGTAAACTCCTTTGGACAGCCCTTACGGTTTGACTTACAGACGTAAGTCCTACCTGTAAGGTCCTTTGGTTTGTCTTTATACTCTCATTACAGGCATAAGCATGCTGCAAGGTTCTCTGCAAGAGGATTACAATTGTAAGCATGGTTGATGTGTTCTCTGCAAGTACACGGGTCGCACACAAGTAATATAGTGGTACCTCGTAAGGGGTAGGGTTGTCAAACCTTAGGGCCTGGACTAAAAGTACTCACTTAACACTAATCTCTAGTAAAGAATGAATTGGTGATAGGATTACTTAAAATAAAAGAGAGAATAAAGAAATAAAGAAAAAAGGAATAGATGAAGATAAAAGGTAATTGGATTGAGTGTCAACACTAAGAGAACAATTCCCTGGGATTTTTCCTAAGCATTTAGTGATGCTCACTGGCTCTCCAGTTTTACTAGGTACCTTCTGAGGCTCTAGTGTGTGCTCAAAAGCAATATTTCAACTAAGGCTCTCAAATACATCAAGTTTTGCAAAGATAACTATGAATTCAAGCTCACCAAGTTATGCCATTCCTTAATGCAATGACAGCTATAACAATCCACCATCAAAGTTTATCTAAGTAACTATACAAGTCAAGCACATCAAGTTTTGCAATACAAGGTTTAACACAAGAACCAAAAGAACTCCGTAAATCAAGAAGAATACAAGTGTTTAAATCATACAAAGCGACAAAGTTCCCACCTCAGGGCACCATGGCCATCTATCCCCTCATGGGTAGGGTACAACATGGAGGAGATAACACTAGATCTAAAGAAAGAAGACATGACTCCCTTCTCTTCGAGGTTTGCCTCCAATGTCGAGCTCCGTGTGCTAGCACCACTTCCCTTGTGCCTTCAACTTGCTCCTTAATACCTTAGAAGGTGTGGGTAAGCTTGATCTTCGCTCTCATCAATGTCCTCCCGGTGGAAAAGAAGATCCCCAAACAAAGATTGAGAGGAAACCCTAAAAACTGGAGTTAAAAAGAGAGGATTCAGGCTCAACACGATCTAGGCACGAGCGTGTCCAGACCATGTCATGTCGGGGGAAACTGAGTGAAATGGAATACCTCTGCCTGGAAGATTTAGTGGAAGGGGCACGGTCGTGTCTTGATGTTGCAATGATGTGACACGATCGTGTCAGGAGCACCCAACGCATATTGCCTATTCCTCAATAAAATTGCCTTTGGCCTGGGTCTTTCAGTGGCATAAACACGATCGTTTCTTGACCATGTCAAGCTTGGAACCCTTCTACACAAATTTCCTACTGGATCAACATCAAGCTGAGATATTCAGTGGGCATGATACGAGTGTGTCTAGCTAGTGTCCAGCTTGAGCACTTGAACTCTTTTTGAATATTCTCTCACTTTCTTCTCGATTTCACTCCAAATTACATCGAGCCCCCTATTCCTGCATGTATAACAAAAATATCCATAATAGCACTGCTTATGCATAAAAGTAAACTTGAGAACAAGCAAAATGATAGATTTAGGACATGAAAACATATATACAAAGTGCACTAATCAATGGCCATAAGGTGCCTATAATTGAGTCTATCTTGGCTTATTCTTTATGAATGGTGTCGAGAGAGCTGCATCTTCATTGTTTTGGCTCTAGAATATTTCTTTTGGCTCTCTCTCATCCTTCAACACTATCCGAAGCCTAAGAATACAAAATGCACCATGTTTAACATCGAATTCCATAATGTTACTCTAATACATTCCTAATGAGTGTAGAAAATGATATGAAATGTAGTATAATTGTACACTCATCATGTGTCTATATAAATATATATTTATGTTTATGTTCCATAATATGATTTTCAAGTTTTTATTTTAATCCTTTGCTTGATTACTTTGTCTTAAGCACAAAAGGAGTTAAATTAAATTAAATATAAATTGCTAGTTAGCAATCAAACAAAGCACCAATTTGCTAGTACATTGTTTTTATATTTTGAGGTAATATAATTAGATCAATTAGTTTTTGATGTGAAAGGAAGGGGGGTATATTTATTTTCTCTTCTTGCTTAGTTGGAACCTTTGATGATTATATTTTCTAGGACCTTAGTCCTTTACTCCCTGTCAAAATTGAATTGGTGAAACCAATAACGAAGTGGTCTATTGATATTCAGATCTCTGTTGGACCTTTCATAAGTTGTAAGAGTTCAAATCATGGGTGGGGAATATTTTTGGGAGTGTGAGTAGTGGTTGTGTGGGGTTGATCCTAGTGCCCACGTATGTGCGGTCCCTGCTCCCAGTTGCTCCATCGAGACTTGTACATGCCTCTGCATTTCTTACTGGCCTAACCTTTCATTTTTGGCAAAAAAGTTAAATTGTTGGAAGGGATTTTTGTTTGGTTATTTTATTTATTAATTATCATCGACGTCTTTAGTGTAATGGAGAGCTTAAACAAATCTCCAAGCCGGCTGAAGAAAAATCAAAAGAACAGAAAAATGGACAAAGACCAAAGCTGTTAGGTGTTCCCAGCCACTTAACTTATGGGAGAATCAGGGTGTGTTTGGTTTATGGGAGTGAGCCTGGAAGTGATGGAACTGGACCCACTTCCATGAGTTATGTCTGTTTGGTTACCGGAAGTGAAAGCAAAATTTGGAAATTCCACTTTCAAAACTCTCACACTTCCTATTTTTGTCTTTCGTAAAAAATCCCTGAAAGTCATACTTTCCCCAAAAATTAAAAAATTGACTTCTGTGAGTTCTATCTCATTTTTTTATTGCATCTTCCTCCTCCTCTCTCCTTTCACATCATTCAAACAAATGTTGCATTCGCCATCTCACCGGATCTAGTCTACTTCACCAGATCTAGTCCGTCTAGCTAGATCTCCAATCTTTGTCCTGACAAATCTCTGACGCATCATCATCCATCTCACCAAATCCTCTTTAATCTTGCCGTATCTCAACATATCACCCGATCTTGCCAGATCTAACCAGATTGCCGGAACATCGACAACCTCTATCTCACCGGATCACCGGATCATCTTATCGTTGTCATTCATCTCTGTGTCATCAGATTTTTGAGGTATGCACAAATACCAAATAGGATTTCTCTTTGTTCTTTATTTTGTTGTTGAATGTATCATGCTCCCTTCCCATCTCTCCCCAATATCTTGTTTTATTTCTCAAATATAGGGTTTTACTCTATACTTCTTGTGTTTCTCCTCGATCTCTCTTTCGTGTATATGATTTTCTCACATTTTGGTTAGGGCTTGTTGTTGTTGGAGTTGTTTTGAGGTCATTGGACCATTAGTTTGGAGGTGACAACCTAGTTAACAAAGGTAAGCATTTGTGTCACCTTGAGAATTTGAACATCTGGATTTTTTTGTTTCTTGAATGGGTTTTGATGTGGAGTTCCATGTTGGGTTTCTAATTTGCTTGATAGATTTGTCTTGTAATTATTTGCTTTTATTTTTCTTTTTCCCCCGTTTACGTTATTTGCATCTTATTTGTATCAATTGCTAATTTTTCCCCTAGTTTTGAATGATAAACAACCAAAATATAAATTCTTTTATTTCAGGTCATTTTTTTCCCTCTACCTACCTGTTTTAGTATACCATAGTGCTTGTTTCCTTGTGTATATCTCGAGATCCTCTTTGTTGTTGCAAAATGGATGCTGAAAATCTCACTTACTAATCTAGAATAGAATACTAACAAGATGAACAATAATGAGCCTTGTGTATGTGAGATAAAGTAGAGGTCATACATATTTATATTACGTTGTGTTATTAGCTTGTTTTGAACTATTAGTCTTTGATAACTACTTGTTCATCTGCCATAGGGATATTTGCAACCAATAATTTTGAACCATTTTAATTGATTAGTAGCATATTATGAGGTAAATGTCATACCATTTATACTTGTGAGTTCAAAATCTTTTGTATCTCAAATTGACTCATAGTATCCCTATTAAAGTCATTTATTACCATATGTAAAATAGATTAATTGTGTCTCTATACAAAGTGAAGGGTATCTAGTGAAGAATCATTTGATTCTATGCAAAGGTTGTTTTGCTTTCAATATAGATGGATGGTTGGATATCAAACCCAAAAACAAAAGTATACGCTGTCGCATTCAAGATGATGGTAGTTGTTGTTTGGATTATAAATGAACAACTAGGGATACATACTACACGTAGGCTTGTGGAGCACTCTATATTTAGAGACTTGACTATGAACCAGCACATGGACCGCATTTTAAGGAGTGGCAAAGATTATTGTGTCAGCTACCTCATGATGGATGTTAGACCCTCCATTTATCTTGTATCAATCATGCGTGACAAGCATCTTCTTCGTGATACAAGACATGTGTCCATTGAAGAACAATTAGCTATATTTCTACATGTAATGGGTCACAATACAAAGAACAGAACCATGCAGATAACTTCATACATCCCCCAAGACTTAGTTGTCATCCAGATATAGAGAACAAATCTAGTTGGTATCCATATTTCAAAGTAAGTAAACATTCTTGAACAAATAAAAATTGGTTTAATTATAAAATTAATATAATTATGTTAACTCACGCACAATCATTTAATTATAGGATTTTATCGGCTTATTGGATGGAACACACATATTAGCATCTGTTCCGTCTAAACAGTTGCCACGTTTCCAAGGGCGTAAAGGCCCAACCTAGAATGTGCTTGTCGTAGTTGACCCAGACCTTCAGTTTACCTATGTCTTGGCGGGTTGGGAAGGTTCTTCGAATGATTTTATTGATTTAAAAGATTCTATATCGCATCCAGCTTGAGGGTTTAAGAGTTATATAAGGTATGTTTATAAGATGTTTAAGTATGAAATTATGTAATGCAATGGTCTAAGCTTTGGGTATTTGGTGTAGAAAAATATTATTTGGTAGATGCTGGCCACACCACCATGACCGGTTTTATTGCTCTTTATCGTGGAGTCAAGTATCATCTAAAGGAACACAATGATCATACACCCAATACTCTGAAGGAATTATTCAATTTAAGATACGCATCTTTACGCACAAGGGTCGAATGCGCATTTGGTACACTCAAGAATCGTTTCAAAATTCTTACATCACAACCATTCTTCCCATTCAAGGCTCAAGTAAATCTAGTACTGGCGGCTTGTATCCTACATTATTTCATATTATGCATCAACTTGAATGATCACATTTTGCATTGTCGCCTACAGAAATTGAAGACGTGTGAATTGTATCTCAAAACCATCCCCAACATAAGCAAAGAGAAGAAAATAGGCTTTGGGTTGAATTGAGAGATAAGATTGATAATGACACATGGTTACATTATACAGCTTAAAAATGGTGTGATATTGAATACTATGTTTGCTTCTTCTTCTTCTTCTTCTTTTCTTTCAAAAGCATGAATGGAAAAGGATGTTGTTTAGTGATGTGGTGTTATTCTATACGCATTTTTGTAATGTGGTGTTTAGTGTAAAGGGTGTTGTTTAAATAAGCATTTTGTGTTGTTATTTGCATCTAAATATTTGGAAGGGTGCTGTTATTTGCATCTTATAATTATTATTGTTAGTGTTGATTAAATATAGCTTGTTATTACTAGCAATTGTAAATATATCTACTAATTTATTTAAGACTAAAATTCATGCATGCCCATTTTCTACAATGCCATACCAAGGTGAAATTCTCGATTCCTTGAAATAAAATTCAGATTCAATCAGTCTAAAGAGCATTTACATATGCAGAGTTATGTTATTTTATTTATTTATTTATTTTGTTTCTAATTCAAACAATCAAAACACTTTATGAGCTTGAGATTCACTTGGTAAAGATTTGATTAGTATATGACTTGGTATGATATGTGACACATTGGGAAGATTATTGTATATGACTTGGTATGATATGTGACACATTGGGAAGATTATTGTATATGACTTGGTATGATATGAATTTGAGCATACGATAAGGAATGAGCTTCCTTTAAAATAGCACTTCTAAGTCCTGTATCCTTTGGAATACAAACCCTTCCCTGAAAAAGAAGAATACCATCACTGCTAAGCCCAAATTCACTAGTTTCACCCTTTTCCAATCTCTGTATTTCTTTCACTAACTCTTCATCTGCTCTCTGAGATTCTTGAATTTGCTCAAGTAATGACGGTCTTAACACAAAACGTTGCTAACAAAACTCCCTTTGGCTCAACCTTAAGTCTCACATCCATGTCCCGAAGAACTGCAAGTTGAGACCGATAAGATGTTGTAGCAGAAGTTAGAGAAGTTGAAGTCTTCCTACTTAGAGCATCGGCTACCACATTGGCCTTCCTTGGATGGTAGTCAATCACCAGATCATAATCCTTGATCAACTCTAGCCATCTACGCTGCCTCAAGTCTAGCTCCTTCTGAGTGAACAAATACTTTAAACTCTTATGATCCGTATAAATCAAACATCTCTCTCCGTAAAGATAATGTCACCAGATTTTCAGAGCATAAACCACTGCTGCTAACTCCAAATCATGGGTAGGATCATTCAACTCATGTTTCTTCAATTGCCGAGAAGCATATGCTATCACTCTCCCATCTTGCATCAGTACACAACCAAGTCCCTGTCGTGAAGCTTCGCTGAACACCACAAACTCTTTACCACTGGTAGGCAGGGTGAGCACTGACGCCGCAGTTAAGCGGTTCTTCAACTCTTAAAAACTGTTCTCACATTTCTCATCCCAAACAAACTTTTTCTCCTTTCGAGTTAATCGTGACAAGGGTGCAACAATCTTAGAAAACCCCTCGACAAAACGTCGATAATAACCTGCCAACCCAAGGAAACTTCAAACTTCAGATACACTTTTTGGTTGCTCCTAATCAATGATTACTTTGATTTTCTTTCGGTCCACACAAATTCTTTCTCCAGACACCACATGTCCAAGAAACACTACTTCCTGCAACCAAAACTCACACTTCGAGAATTTAGCATACAACCTCTTTTCTCTAAGGATCTGCAATACTGTACGCAAGTGTTGCACATGCTCTTCTTCAGTTGCTGAGTAGATCAAAATATCATCGATGAAAATAATCACAAACTTGTCAAGATATGGTCTAAAGACTATGCACATCAAGTCTATGAAAGTGGTTGGGACATTAGTCAACCCGAATGGCATGATCAGAAATTCATAATGCTTGCATCACGTAAGGAACGCTGTCTTCGGCACATCACTCGTCCTTAATCTTCAACTGATTGTAACCCGACCAAAGGTCAATCTTCGAAAACACTCTTTTTTTTCCACACAACTGATCAAACCAATCATCAGGGTAAAGGATACTTGTTCTTGATAGTCACCATGTTCAATTGCCGATAATCTATTCATAATCTGAAAGAACCATCTTTCTTCTTCACAAGAGAACTGGTGCACCCCAAGATGATACACTCTGCCATACAAACTATTTGTCTACTAAATCTTGTAACTGCACTTTTAACTCCTTAAGCTCTGTTGGTGCAATGCGATACGGAGGAATGGAGATTGGAACAGTACCTGGTAGCAAGTCAATAGCAAACTCAAACTCTCGATCTGGAGGTAATCCAGTTAATTCATTAGGAAATTTATCCTCAAACTCTTGAACAATGGGAACATCGTTGAAGTTTGGTGCAACAATTCTTGTATCCACTATATGGATCAGGTATGCTTTACATCCCTTGCACAACAATTTCCTTGCTTTCACAGAAGATATCACACACCTCGAAAGAACCTTCCTTTCAGCCTCAAGCACCATACTAGATCAATAAGAGGTCTACAAGATCATTTCCTTCCGGAAACAGTCAATGGCAGCTTTATGCCTATTCAACCAGTCCATCCTAAGTATTGCATCAAAAAG
Organism: Dioscorea cayenensis subsp. rotundata; assembly: GCF_009730915.1. Lineage (NCBI taxonomy): Eukaryota > Viridiplantae > Streptophyta > Magnoliopsida > Dioscoreales > Dioscoreaceae > Dioscorea > Dioscorea cayenensis. The sequence goes on along the minus strand of NC_052479.1, from coordinate 18,917,160 downwards.
TAACTGCATTTTTGTTGGGTTTGTTATATTAATTACATACAATATAATTAGTTTGTGAAATACAATACAGTAATATGTTTTTAGTTCCATTTGTTTCAAAAAGAAAGAAACATCGAAGCAATGAGTTCATGAGGGTAAGAAATACATTACTAATTAAGAAAAGTTTAAACAGAGCATATGAAGCATGACGCAGGTAATCCGAACCCTGTACTATAGTGGTTGCTTCTTGATTGCATATTTATGTTATACACACAAGAGAAAGGTCCGCATTCCAAGAAGACGCCACCAGAAAGAGTCCCCCCCCACCCCATTTATATACACATGACCACCTTTTCAATTACCAGATATGAGATTAATTCTGTGTTTGTTACAACTTATTAGTAGCAAGACCTCGACATGAGCAAATAAAAAAATGAATAATTTGACATAACGTGGAATTTATGAATTAACAACATGAGCATGATTTGGCCATATGAAAGAAGTATATATATATATATATATGAGTAATGCTATTCGTCCCGATAAAATTTACCCGATTTCATAGCCCGAACCACATGGATGCTTCACGTGATTTCATTTTCTCTCTCTATGCACACAATGAAAAAAAAAATTCACCCGTTCAAAGCCCTACCCCATCTTCATCTCTCGCCTTGTCTTTCACTCCGCTTCGGCAGACAAACCTCCATTGACGACGACCACGAAGAAGATGAAGATGAAGAGGAGTACGTTGGAGATCGCTCCGGTGAGGCCTGCTTCCCTCCCACGGATGGCGCTAACGCCGTGGCCGCATCCTTCGCTCACGACCCTCGCATCCAAAACGGCGCCCAATCATACGCCATCGCTGCATCCTCCGTCGTCTCGCCGGATCCCTAATCTCCTCTCGCGAATTTCCCCCATGATCTCTATCTCAGTCTTCTACAGTGTTTCTCCTTCGTCGGCACCGGCGCCTCTGGAAACACCTCCTCCACCACCGGTTTGATCTTGACCTCCGGCACCGTAGCACCATCAAGGACCCATCCATTGCTGAAGGCATCGCGGAGGAACCCAAGGATGACCATGTCATCAGAGTTGTCGGTATGGAACTAGAGCTCACCCAGTGCTCTCTGACGATGCTCCCGAAGCTCGCCGTCCGGTTATAGTAATTCGAAGGAGAGAAAGCGAAGGAAGAAGAGTGAGTAATAAGAGAGAGAAAATAAGATGAACTGTAGCATCCACGTGGTTCGGGCAATGAAATCGGGAACTTTATCGGGAAACACCAATTATATAATTCTCAAACTCTAACTCGTTCAAAATCCTGAAACACCAATCATCTCAAACCTGTTTATAATTTCTACTTAAATTTTCAAATAAATGCTACATTTGTTTTATAATATTTAAATTAAAAAATAATTGTGTTTTTACAAAAATTAATAATAATTTATTTCAAATAATTACAGTCATAATTTTAGTGAATTTTAATATATTACTCTTTGATTTTTTAAAATAACTAAATAATATTTCTTACATAAACAAAAAAATTATAAATTACAAAGTTTTGTTAATATAAAAAATTATATCATTTAATTTTAATGTATTTATATGATTTGAATTATATAAAAAAACAATGTGGACCTCAAAAACCCTAGAAGACATGATTGCTCAAAACTTGTTGACACAGCATATGGTGTTTGTTTAGAAACTAATTTATGTTTTGAATAAATTAATAAAAATAGGATATAAAAACAATATTGTAAAGATAAACTAATTTTGATAAACTTCCAAAAGAATTGAGAAATTAAAAAATGTCTCAAATATTCAAGAAAGGGTTTATATTTAAAATAATTATATAATAATTAAAATAAAACATGTGTTTATATTAGAGTAACATAGCTAAGTAAATACTTGCAAATAACAATATAGAAGTAATTAACTAAGCATTCCAAGTATATACTTTTTTGTATAAATATACATGCACATAGACATGTTTATGTATATATATATATATATATGGGATAATTAATTACTGAGAGTCTGCATGGGTTTGGGCTTCGGCTAGCCAAGAGTCAAATCCCAAGCCCAAACTTGGTAAGGTTTGCATGGGTTTGCATTGGTTTGGGCTCCTAATAAGGTTTTTTTTAAAAGGATTATATTATGGTTGGGATAGAAAGGGCACACATCAAACTCATATAAAATGCCATCCTTAGAAGGGATGTATATTAACATGAAGTGGTTTTCAGGAATAAAATCTTTCACATGTGGTTGTTTGGTGCTTTGTAGCTAAAAGGTTTTTTTCTGCAAAATCTTTTATCGTAAAGTTTTTCCTTATAATTACTTTTCCTGAAAAATAATAATTTAATATTTTATATATATAATAAAAACTATAATTAAAGCGCATGTAAAATTAATTCCTTCATTTGATATGAATAGATTTCCTTATAAGTTATATATATTATCAATTTTGCTATTGATTACTCTAGTTAATAAAATAAAAAAAAAGCATAAAAAAAAAAAAATCCCACCACTAAACTCCCCTAACATGAAATGAACTCATTAAAAAACATACCAAAAACCAAAATCCCTTTCGAAAAAGGAAAAAAGTTTAACAAAAAAAAAAAAGAAGTAAAATATCAAACATGACCCAAGGAGTGATCCCTCTTGTGCTAGGGTCTTGGAAAGGAAAAAGTGAAGGAGTTTTGCCGGAAGACAACTACTTTGCATTATTCATATTCAAACCAAATTTGTGAAGTCTTTCTCAAGCTTCAGTTTTCCTGCAAAGTTGTTACTTTCCCATATACCCCAACAACCTTTTAAGGGTTTGTTTGGTGCTTTACAGGGATATACTTTTCCACTAAAATTTTTCCCGCAAGGTCTTTCCCTATAAAGTGTTTCTTTATAAAGTTATATTACAACGTTTGTTATGTTTCCAAAAAATTGTAATCTGAACACATGCAGTGTTAATTCATCTGTTTGATGTAAGAAGGCTTTCCAACCAAAGTTACGGTTATTGTCAATTTTGCCCTTATTTGTTATTTTAGTAAAACAAAGCCCATAATTTTTTTATTTCTTTTCATTTTATGCCAATAAAGCCATATGTGTACTTATCTAAAAACAAATTCAAAGATTAATTAAAAAATAATGCTTTCTTTTAAAATTTTAATATCAAATTAATTTGTCATCTTAAAAATCTTGTTATGGGAAGCAATTTTTAATTAAAAAACTAATCTTTAACGTAATTTAATTTTTTTTTATTATTTCATTAATTTTTATTATAGAAAAAAAACTTTTTAATAGAAAAAGAGAACTTCATTTGGGTATCTTGGTCATTTAACAAATGTCACAAGATTACATCCCACTATGTAATCTCTTTCACACTCCCTCCCCTATGAATCACTTTTACTGGTCAAAAGGAAAGTGATTACATTTTGACCATTACTTTACGCACTTGGTTTATAAACCAAATGGATAAAAATGATTCGCATTTGTTACTTTTCCTGCAAAGTAACAACTTTCCCTCTCACCAAACATATCCTTAGAGTTTTCAATATATATTTTCCTGCCAATAGTAACACTCGGCTATATAAATGGAAGGTCCAACATGAATAAATAATATATATTTCCTGTAAATAGCATTAAATGTGTATTTATAATTGCAGAGATGTTAACTGAAACCAAGTTGTAGGTTGTCAAAGAAACTCTCCGCATATACCAACTGCACCATCAATGTCAATAAGGATAGGTACATGGTCTAGACGTTAAAATCCAAGTTTCAAGGTAATAACCGTTTCCACCAAAATGGTTATTTATTGATCATTTGATAGAGTACTAGCAAAAAAAACATTGGTACAAGAGAGAGAGAGAGAAAGGGTGTTTAAGACCTAGAACACATCCGTTTCTATATAATAGATAGCAAAATGGCCAAGTTCTATATTTTCCTCACCATAATGATCCTTTCCGCTTTGCTTGATGTTAACCAAGCTACCACAAGACTGCCCGAATTGCTCGGTATTCCCCCAAAAGGCTATGATGATGGGCTAATCATAAAACTCCCCGACTGGCTAGCCATTCCGCCAAAGGATTATAATGTTCAGGTAGCTAAAAGACTTCCAGAATGGTCTGCTATCCCTCCAAAGGACTATAATAACCAGCTAACAACTTTGGAAATTGCACCTAGCTTAAGTGATGATCTTACCGAAGGCTCTTATGAAGATATGACGTGGTTGGAGGCAAGTTCCTCGGAAAGTATTATCCCAGCACAATGAAAAGCACAGATGCTATTACCCTTATACCCACAAATATTGCTTTGAGTGGGTAATGCTTGTATTAACTGGGAAAATGAGAGTATTTCATAACAATGAGAACCAAATAGGTCCATTTTCGTACTGAAGATGACTCATAATAACAGTATGAAATATATGGAAAGCAAAATAATAAATTTATTGGCAAGATTTGCATGCATGCATCCCTCTACTTCTTCCTTGGAATGGGTATCGATCTAGAGTCTAGACGCTAGATCATAAAATTGACATTCTCTCATATGAGCAACGCAAAATTAGCCAAACTTTAATATTACTTTTGGTAGTTCAAGAAGGTGAGTTTTATTTATTTTCTATATTAATATTGTTCTTGTGAATTCCGTTTGAATCTTTAGTCTCTGATCAACCATATAACTTTGATCCTGTTTAAAGACTCCATATATATATGTTACGTGGGCTTCCAAACATGTGCTACAAATTTCACTAAGTCAGCTGAAATATTGGATAAAATGATTAAAAATAACAAATCTGCATATGTTTGTAAAAGTTAAAGGTCAAAATAAATTATTTTATATTTTATGATCCATAAGAAAAATGATAAAAGACTCCAGGGCTAACATTGCTAAAGCATGAAAGGATTATAGAAGCAATGAAGCTGAGATACCAACATTAAGAATTATTTATGGAAAGAGGACAAAGAAGAGTTTATAATAAAGTACGCACTTTTTAATTATAATTGGATGGTGAAAATTTTTTGAGGGGAAAGTGGGAAACCCAAAAGGTCGCTTGACAGTTAATAATAAATAGTTTATTTTAAATAAGTGTGCCACATGAACAGTTACTAAAGATGACTCTTATGAAAAATTGTCTGAAAAATCAAAGGTTTGTCTACATAATTAAAAACTCGTTTTCTTTTTTATACACTTTAAGTTTTTTTCTCTCTCTAATTTCTTCTATAAAACTTTTTGACATTGTCTTAGAAAAATCTTTTTAATTTGCTTTAAAAAGGTATTGGTATGTTTTGTAAATCCTGGAGAGTATTAATTTAAATCCCTAAAGTTAAATAGTGGGGGACAATAATTTTTTTAAGGATGATGATATTATAAAATAGAAAATAATAAGGTCTTTTGTTTTTCTAGTTATTTATTCATTCTAATATCAAATAGAAAATAAATTTGAAATAAAACGATAAAGATCAAAGTAAATATTAAAAAAATTAAATTTTATATCAATTTTTCACATGCAGGAGATAACGTGGAAGTTTTGCCACATTAGCCACAGGAAAAGTTTTTTTTAAAAAATAAAAAAATGCCAGGTGGAAGATGATGATGATGCTTATTGAAAAGTAGATAAGATACTGACATCATCCACATGTATCAGTCTCAACATAAAAAAAACTTTTAGAAAACAAAGTACATATTTTGGAGATTGGAAAGATTACAACAATCAGAATGAAAAACCACGAAATAGATTAATTTTCATTCATAAAATTACATAACTGCATTTACATTGTTTTCCATAATGATATTTGTATTTATAAAGTATGTTTTTAGTTTTAGATGAGTGCATCACAAAACTACATAACTGCATTTACAAAATTTCATAACTGCATTTAAATGAGTGCATCTCATTGCTTACAAAAATCTGCAGCCAAACATGACAAAATACAAAATATCTTAAAAACAAAATTTTGCATATTTATCACTACCTTGTATGTTTACCAACTCCACTATTGGTACCACCTGGGGGACCCAATTCCTCTTCCTATTAATGAGATCTCCTTCTTTGGATCTGTCTTCATTGTCTTTATGTCTTCCTTGATGTATCAAGACAGGAATTCTGCTAGTACTTTGAATTGGAGCCAGTTTTTTTTCAAACCCTAACTGATAATCTATAAAGGAATGCAATGCTACAAAACCAAAAAGGTGGAAGAAACTAGAAGTAAAGCTGGGGTTTCCTTACAATACTCAGGCGGCTCCTCCCTGGCTTGTTGGATCTCCTGTTGAAGGACATCGTGTGCGACTAAACCCTTCCTCTGCTTCCTTCCGATCACCATTAAAGACAGTCCACTCCACGCTGAACCTCTCCAGAAAATGGGCGGCAAGAAGAAGAAAGCGAACGATGGTGGCAAGAAGAAGAAGAACAATGTGGAGAAGAAGAAATAAGAAGAAGAAGAAGAAGAACGAAGGGGAAAGGTGTTGATGTTCTCGCCACGTGTCTTAATCCCATCTTTGGCGGCCAGGTAAGTGTGATAATGTGGATTAAAAAACCACCTTAGTTTTTTCGGTGGCCACATAGACTAATTTGGGTCGGAAAGCCACTGGTGACTTCCCGATGATATGAATTAGAATTTGAGTGACCACTTTGATACATTTTGAAGTTGGATGACTGAAGTGATAATAAGTCAAAGTTTGTTGACTTCCTAAAAAATTAACCCGAAGTATTAAGCATGCTATATGTGCTTTATTTTAATATTCTCTTTTCAAACTTTTTTTTTTGTCTCCAAGTCTTTATTTGGGAGTTTTTCTTGTTTTTTTATTCTTTCATTTTCAGCTTCTTTTTGAAACTCTCTTCCGACCCTTATCTTCTTTTGCCCTTAAGATCCATTGATCTAATAATAATAATAATAATAATAATAATAATATATTATTATTATTCTCTCATTCTTACTAGTGACCTTGTACTTCTTACATGTGACTTCTCCCTCTTATGAACATGCTTGAAAATACTTTATTGCAATTTATTCATTTCAGAAAACATTTAATTTTATTTATTTTTTTTCATTGATTGTTTGAGTTCTGGCCAATGCATATAGGTTCTGATGATAAAATGGGCATCTATTATTAATATTAGAAATCACTGAAATATAAGTCAGAAATCCATCTTTTCACAGCGAGACATTAAATTTGTCATACCAAGTAGTTTTCACGCTATAATCGTTGTTCTCATATCGACGGTTATTACATAACCTTAGATCAATGTGCTTCGAAATGTAACCGAAACCAAGTTCCGACACAAGGAAAAACTCCCAAAGCATGCCAATTACGTCATCGCTGTAGGCATGGATCAGTGGTCGACATGTGAGAATAACTGTCTTGACAATTAAGGTGTCTTCGGGTGCGCATTGTGTATGAAGTTCGGCTTGCCCACCGAGTGGCTATTTATGCACAAACAGTTCAAGAGCAACCGCAAGCATTGCTGAAAAAAAGAAGGAGACGAAAGGCTTTTGTGATCTAGGACGCATCCTCCTCACCCAAGTCGATGACCGAAATGACCAAGTTCAATATTTTGCTCTCCCTCGCGATCCTTGCCGCATCTCTCGTCATCAACCACGTTAACGTAAGACTTCCCGAATGGCCCGGCATTCCCCCGAAGGGCTACGACCGCAACATAGCGAAGAGACTTCCGGAGTGGCCTTGCATCCCTCTGAAGGGCAACGATAGTGACAAAGCAAAAAGCCTTCCGGAGTGGCCCAACATCCCTCCGAAGGGGCTATGAAGACGAGAAAGCCATAGGGTTTCCGGAATGGCCCTGCATCCCTCCGAAAGGCTACAATGGCCAAAAGGTTTCCTGAATTGCGAATAGTGCCGGCGCCGATGTTGTTGATGCTTCTAACGGGGATGGGGCTTGGGTGGAGGCGAGTGCACCTGGAAGTGCGATCCCGTCACATTGAGACGCGGATGCTATCACTCTCGCACCGATGCCCGAGCCCACAAGTCTTTCCCATAGGGGAGGGATTAGGGAATTTCGCAAAAAATGAACACCAATTAGGTCCATTGTGTTCCTAGGATGATGTAATTTTTAATAACTTGTAGCCACATGTGTTACGCAGCCTTCATATAATAAGATAACTTTCACATTGTTTACATATATTACTCTATTTTTTTTCAACTCAGTGAGTATAGGTGGAAAATCAAAAAGCAATACTCATTTTCTAGTGGCGGTACACTGAAATCGAAAAAACCATAACACGGGCATGAACCTAAACCGCTCACTAAGGTTTGCGGGTGTGAAAGCAAAGAGATTCACTTCCTCAATCTATCGCGGTTTAACTTGTAGATGGTCACAGAGGGTTCAACCTCGCTGGTGACCAACAAGAATTTGGTGTTAGAAAAAAAGCTTAAAAAGATAGATATTTAATGACTTTTCAAAAAAATATTCCAACGACTCTCTAGTGAGCACAGACACTAGCAACCTCATGAAAACCCTACCGCGCTTGCACATGATCAGCGATACTCACGTGGGGTATGATGAGTTTAGTAGAGTTTCGTTAGGTCTCATGCGAGCTTCACGTGGCTAGCTATATCTTATTTGGCCATATGCAAGCTTTCGTGCATATTCTCGAGCTCCGTAGGGCACATGTTAAGCTCACAAAGACACAAAAGGAAAATATGGCAGAGGTCAAGGCTAATTGGTAATTTAGAAAAAATATATGAAAAAATGGTTGATGAAAAAAGTTTTCAAAATATAAACAATTTGGATATATAAGAAAAGTTCGAAACATCCAGTGGGGATATTAAAAATGGGGTGCAACTTGAGCTCCCTTTAATGCATATAGATATCGAGAGACATATCTAGGAAAGACAAACAAACAACTAAAGAACTGAAAGTTATGAAAAAGTGGGAATCATGTGTACTTTGTGAATTCTAGATTCCAAGTCTTTTGCGAGAGAGAAAAAAAGGAAAAAAAAAATGATGTACTGGTTTCCCGCTTGGACAATAAAAAGATCGGTATAATCATTGTCTAACTCTTAGAATTCTATTTTTTTCAATAAAATAATTTATTTAAGAAAGTTAAGAAGTTTCTTGCTCTATTTTTCATAATTGAACATCTAATCAAAATCAAATGAGTATTGCGTCACTAATTTTATAAAAATGAAAGTTAAGAAGTTTCTTGCACTATATTTCATAATTTAACATCTAATCAAAGTCAAATGAGTATTGCGTCACTAATTTTATAAAAATCAATTTCCCCATTTTTTGTTTTTTTCTCTACAATCAAAACTTTTCAGGTAAAATGCACTATTAATAGCTATGTTTGTATAAGAAACTTTCATCCACGTACTTTAAATGCATTACAATCTTTCGTACAGCTTTCATTTCACCAACATGACAATGCACCAATGTACTTTAATTTGTAATAACTTCTTAATGCCAAACTGTTAATTGCTTGGCCACTCATCTTCGTGTGGCACTCGGAATTGAACGCCACACAATCCGAGATGAAAATTTCTTTTCTTTTTTTTTAATTAATTTTCTTTTGCAGACATCGCACAACTTGTCAATTGGATTTGATAAATTTTAATATTTGAATTTTTTGAAAATTAAAAAAAATATTTTTTAATAAAATTTTTATAACTTCTCAGAGTAGATGTTAAAACATTTAAATTTTATATCAATTTTTCAAAAACACATGCAGGAGATAACGTGGAAGTTTTGCCACATTAGCTTCAGAAATTTTTTTTTTTAAAAAAAAAGTGAGGCGGAAGATGATGACAATGTTTAACGAAACGTAGATCACATGCTTACCACATCATACACACGTATCAGCCTGAACATAAAAAAAATTTTAGAAAACAAATGCATCGGCATATTGCTATGTGGGGGCCACATTAGCGATAAAGACCAAAGTGAGCCCCGTACACATACTATAACAACCATAATAGACATGTCTAGACAAACAAAAACTGAAGTACCCCAAGCTCTATGTTAAAGTGACTAATATTGCAGTTCTAATGAAGTATTAAGCGTGCTTTATGTTCTTTATTTTTGATATTATCTTTTCTCACAATTTTTTTTTTTGGTCTCTGGTTCTTTATTTGGAGTTTTTATTGTTTTTTTCGTTTGTCATTTACAACTTCTTCTATTTGAAACTCTCTTCCAACCCTCGCCTTCTTTTTCCCTTATATCTATAGATAATTATAATAATAATAATAATATTCTTGTTATTATTTTTTTTATTTCCCGTCCTTACTCGTGGCCTTGTATATATTCCATGTGACTTCTCCCTCTTACGAACATGCTTGAGGATACTTTATTGCATTTATTCACCTCGGCAAACATTTCATTTTAAATTTTGTCATTGATTGTTTGAGTTATTAGCAACGCATATTGGCTCTGATGACAAAGTGGGGATCTATTATTAATATTAGAAATCAATTAAAATTAAGTCAAACATCCATCTTTTCATCGCGAGGCATTAAATTGTCATAACAAGGAGTTTTCACACTATAATCTTTGTTCTCCCATGGACGGTTACTACACAACCTTAGATCGATGTCATTCGAGAGGTAACCGAAAAAATGTTCTGATGCAGGGAAAAACTCCCAACGCATGACAATTGCGTCCACGCCGTCGACGTGGACCAGTGGTCAACATGTGAGAATAAATTTCTTGATAATTAAGACGTCTTCGGGTACGCATTTATGAGGGCTTCGGCTTGCCAACCGAATGGTTATTTATACACCCACAGTTCAAAGCAACCGCAAGCATCGGTGAAAAAGAGAGGGAGGAAAGTATTTCGCGATCTAGGACCCATTAGCCTCTCCCCGAGCGACGACCGAAATGGCCAAGTTCCAGATTTTTGCTCTTCCTAGTGATCCTTGCCGCATCTCTCGTCATTAACCACGCTACAGTAAGACTTCCCGAATGGCCCGGCATTCCCCGAAGGGCTACGGCCACAACGTAGCGAAGAGACTTCGGAGTGGCCCGCATCCCTCCGAAGGGATACGATGGCGAGAAAAACCGTAAGGCTTCCGGAATGGCCCGGCATCCCTCCGAAGGGCTACTATGGCCAAAAGGCTTCCGAATTGCGCCCAGCACGGCGCCCGATGTCGCCGATGCTTCTAATGGGGATGGGGCTTGGGTGGAGGCGAGTGCACCGGAAGTGCGATCCCGTCACGATGAGATGCGGATGCTATCACTCTGCACCGATGACCGAGCCGACAAGTCTCTCCCACGTGGGAGGGATGAGTGAATTTCGCAAAATGAACACCACTTAGGTCCATTGTGTTCCTAGGATGATGTGTTTTTTAATAACTCGCAGCCACATAGTGTGCGCGACCTTCATAAAATAAGAAAAAACTTTCACATTGTTTACACACATTACTCTATTTTTTTTCAACTCAGTGAGTACAGGTGAAAATAAAAAAGTAATACTGATTTTCTATTGGCGGTATACTGAAATCGAAAAAAAACCAAAACGCAGGCACGAACCTAAAGCGCTCGCTAAGGTTTGCGGGTGTGAAAGCAAAGGGATTAACTTCCTCGATCTGTCGCGTTTTAACATGTAGATGGTCACGTAGGGTTCACGCTGAGAGAAGGCACTCTCGGTATTGATTTATTTTTTATTTTTATTTAATTTAACTTAATTAATGAACTCTACTTTTTTTAAAAAAAAGATCAGAACCACTTGCTTTATCTACCCATACCTCTATCGCCGGGACCAACCTCGTTGGTGACCAACGAGAATATTGTGTTAGAAAAAAAGCTTAAAAAGATAGAAATTTAATGTCTTTTCAAAAAAATATCCCAATGACGCTCTAGTGTTCACGGACACTAGTAAGCTCATGAAAAAACCCCTACCGGCTCGGACATGATCGGGGATACTCATGTGGGGCATGATGAGTTTAGTGGAGTTCGTTAGGTCTCATGCAAGCTTCACGTGGCTAGCTTTATCTTATCTGGCCATATGCAAGCTTTCGTGCACCCTCTCGATCTCTGTAGGGCACATGTTAAGCTCATAAAGACACAAAAGGGAAAGATGGCAGAGGTCACGGTTAATAGGTAATTTAGAAAAAAAATATATGAAAAAGTGGTTGATGAAAAAAGTTTTCAAAATATAAACAATTTGGATATATAAGAGAAGTTTGAAACATCCGGTGGGAATATCAAAAATGGAGTGCAACTTGAGCTCCCTTTAATGCATATACATATTGAGAGACATATCTAGGAAGACAAACAAACAACTAAAGAAGTGATAGTTATGAAAAAGTGGGAATCATGTGTACTTTGTGAATTCTAGATTCCAAGACTTTTAAAGAGAGAAAAAAAGAAAAAAAAAATATAATGTACCGGTTCCACTCTCGGAGAATAAAAAGATCAGTATAATCACTGTCTAACTCTAAGAATTCTTTTTTTCAATAAAATAAATTATTTACAAAAGTTAAGAAGTTTCTTGCTCTATTATTCATAATTTAGCATCTAATCAAAATCAAATGTGTATTAAGTCACTAATTTTATAAAAATCAATTTCCCCATTTTTTGTTTGTTTTCTCTACAATCAAAACTTTTCGGGTAAAATGCACTATTAATATCTATATTTCTATAAGAAACTTTCATCCATGTACTTTTAAATGCATTACAATCTTTCGTACAGACTTTTCATTTCACCAACATGACAATACACATATGTACTTTTAATTTGTAATAACTTCTAATGACAAACTCATTAATTGCTTGGCCGCTCATCTCCTTGGGGCACTTGGAATTGAACGCCACACAATTCAAGATGAAAATTTTCTTTCCTTTTTTTTTTATTAATTTTCTTCTCCTAACAACGCAAAACAAGTCAGGTTGGTTACATGTGTGGTTGAAAAACATAATCTTAAGATTTGATAAATTTTAATATTTGAATTTTTGAAAAATTAAAATAGATATTTTTTTAATGCAAATTTTATAACTTCTCAGAGTAGATGTTAAAACATTAAACTTTTATATCAATTTTCAAAACATACATTCTAGATAACGTGGAAGTTTTGCCACATTAGCTTCGAGAATTTTTTTTTAAAAAAAATGAGGTGGAAGATGATGATGATGTTTAACGAAACGTAGATCACATGCTGACCACATCATCCACACGTATCTGCCTCAAAAATAAAAAAATTTTTAGAAAGCAAATGCATCGGCATATTGCTATGTAGGAGCCACATTAGCGATAAAGACCAAAGTGAGCCCCTGACACATACTATAACAACCATTACGAGACATGTCTAGGGCAAACAAAAACCGAAGTGCCCTCAGCTCTATGTTAAAGGGACTAATATTGCGGTTCAATGGAGTATTAAGCGTGCTTTTATGTTCTTTATCTTTTGATATTATCTTTTCTCACAATGGTCTCCGGTTCTTTATTTGGAGTTTTTATTGTTTTTTTCGTTTGTCATTTACAACTTCTTCTATTTGAAACTCTCTTCCAACTCTCGCCTTCTTTTTCCCTTATATCTATCGATAATTTTAATAATAATAATAATATTCTTGTTATTATTTTTTTCTTTCCCGTCCTTACTCGTGACCTTGTATATATTCCATGTGACTTCTCCCTCTTACGAACATGCTTGAGGATACTTTATTGCATTTATTCACCTCGGAAAACATTTCATTTTAAATTTTGTCATTGATTGTTTGAGTTATTGGCAACGCATATTGGCTCTGATGACAAAGTGGGGATCTATTATTAATATTAGAAATCAATGAAATATAAGTCAAAAATCCATCTTTTCATCGCGAGGCATTCAATTGTCATACCAAGTAGTTTTCACGCTGTAATCTTTGTTCTCACATCGACGGTTACTACACAACCTTAGATCGATGTCGTTCGAGAGGTAACCGAAAAAAAGTTCCGATCATGGGGAAAAAAACTCCCCAACGCATGACAATTGCGTCAACGCCGTCGACGTGGACCAATGGTCAACATGTGAGAATAAATTTTTTGACAATTAAGATGTCTTCGGTTACGCATTTATGAAGGCTTCGGCTTGCCAACCGAGTGGCTATTTATACACCCACAGCTCAAAAGCAACCGCAAGCATCGGGTGAAAAAGAGAGGGAGGAAAGGATTTCGCGATCTAGGACCCATTAGCCTCTCCCCGACCCGACGACCGAAATGGCCAAGTTCCGATTTTTGCTCTTCCCTAGTGATCCTTGCCGCATCTCTCGTCATTAACCACGCTACCGTAAGACTTCCCGAATGGCCCGGCATTCCCCCGAAGGGCTACGGCCACAACGTAGCGAAGAGACTTCCGGAGTGGCCCGGCATCCCTCCGAAGGGATACGATGGCGAGAAAACCGTAAGGCTTCCGGAATGGCCCGGCATCCCTCCGAAGGGCTACTATGGCCAAAAGGCTTCCGGAATTGCGCCCTGGCGCCGGGCGCCGATGTCGTTGATGCTTCTAATGGGGATGGGGCTTGGGTGGAGGCGAGTGCACTCGAAGTGCGATCCCGTCCACGATGAGACGCGGATGCTATCACTCTCGCACCGATGACCGAGCCGACAAGTCTCTCCCACGTGGGAGGGATGAGTGAATTTCGCAAAATGAACACCACTTAGGTCCATTGTGTTCCTAGGATGATGTGTTTTTTTTAATAACTCGCATGACCACATGTGTGCGCGACCTTCATAAAAATAAGAAAACTTTCACATTGTTTACACACATTACTCTATTTTTTTTCAACTCAGTGAGTACAGGTGAAAATCAAAAAGTAATACTGATTTTCTAGGTGCGGTATACTGAAATCGAAAAAAAACCAAAACGCAGGCACGAACCTAAAGCGCTCGCTAAGGTTTGCGGGTGTGAAAGCAAAGGGATTAACTTCCTCGATCTGTCGCGTTTTAACATGTAGATGGTCACGGAGGGTTCACGCCGAGAGAAGGCACTCTCGGTATTGATTTATTTTTTATTTTTATTTAATTTAACTTAATTAATGAACTCTAATTTTTTTTTAAAAAAAGATCAAAACCACTTGCTTTAGCTACCCATACCTCTATCGCCTGGACCAACCTAGTTGGTGACCAATGAGAATATTGTGTTAGCAAAAAAGCTTAAAAAGATAGAAATTTAATGTCTTTTCAATAATATCCCAATGACGCTCTAGTGTTCACAGACACTAGCATGCTCATGAAAACCCTACCGCGCTCGCACATGATCAGGGATACTCATGTGTGGCATGATGAGTTTAGTGGAGTTCGTTAGGTCTCATGCAAGCTTCACGTGGCTAGCTTTATCTTATCTGGCCATATGCAAGCTTTCGTGCACCCTCTCGATCTCTGTAGGGCACATGTTAAGCTCATAAAGACACAAAAGGAAAAGATGGCAGAGGTCACTGTTAATAGGTAATTTAGAAAAAAATATATGAAAAAGTGGTTGATGAAAAAAGTTTTCAAAATATAAACAATTTGGATATATAAGAGAAGTTTGAGACATCCGGTGGGAATATCAAAAAAATGGAGTGCAAACTTGAGCTCCCTTTAATGCATATACATATTGAGAGACATTTCTAGGAAAGACAAACAAACAACTAAAGAAGTGATAGTTATGAAAAAGTGGGAATCATGTGTACTTTGTGAATTCTAGATTCCAAGACTTTTAGAGAGAGAAAAAAAGAAAAAAAAATATATAATGTACCGGTTCCACTCTCGGAGAATAAAAAGATCAGTATAATCACTGTCTAACTCTAAGAATTCTTTTTTTCAATAAAATAAATTATTTACAAAAGTTAAGAAGTTTCTTGCTCTATTATTCATAATTTAGCATCTAATCAAAATCAAATGTGTATTAAGTCACTAATTTTATAAAAATCAATTTCCCCATTTTTTGTTTGTTTTCTCTACAATCAAAACTTTTCGGGTAAAATGCACTATTAATATCTATATTTCTATAAGAAACTTTCATCCATGTACTTTAAATGCATTACAATCTTTCGTACAGCTTTCATTTCACCAACATGACAACACACATATGTACTTTAATTTGTAATAACTTCTTAATGACAAACTGTTAATTGCTTGGCCGCTCATCTCCTTGGGGCACTTGGAATTGAACGCCACACAATTCAAGATGAAAATTTTCTTTCCTTTTTTTTTTATTAATTTTCTTTTCCTAACAACGCAAAACAAGTCAGGTTGGTTACATGTGTGGTTGAAAAAAACATAATCTTAAGATTTGATAAATTTTTAATATTTGAATTTTTTTGAAAAAAATTAAAATAGATATTTTTTTAATGCAAAATTTTTATAACTTCTCAGAGTAGATGTTAAAACATTAAACTTTTTATATCAATTTTCAACATACATTCTAGATAACGTGGAAGTTTTGCCACATTAGCTTCAGGAATCTTTTTTTTAAAAAAAAAAAGTGAGGTGGAAGATGATGATGATGTTTAACGAAACGTAGATCACATGCTGACCACATCATCCACACGTATCTGCCTCAAAATAAAAAAAATTTTAGAAAGCAAATGCATCGGCATATTGCTATGTAGGAGCCACATTAGCGATAAAGACCATAGTGAGCCCTGTACAAATACTATAACAACCATTACAGACATGTTTAGGCAAACAAAAACTGAAGTGCCCTCAGCTCTATGTTAAAGGGACTAATATTGCAGTTCCAATGGAGTATTAAGCGTGCTTTATGTTCTTTATTTTTGATATTATCTTTTCTCACAATTTTTTTTTTGGTCTCTGGTTCTTTATTTGGATTTTTTATTGTTTTTTTTCGTTTGTCATTTACAACTTCTTCTATTTGAAACTCTTTTCCAACTCTCGCCTTCTTTTTCCCTTATATCTATAGATAATTATAATAATAATAATAATAATATTCTTGTTATTATTTTTTTTCGTTCCCGTCCTTACTCGTGACCTTGTATATATTCCATGTGACTTCTCCCTCTTACGAACATGCTCGACGATACTTTATTGCATTTATTCACCTCGGAAAACATTTCATTTTAAATTTTGTCATTGATTGTTTGAGTTATTAGCAACGCATATTGGCTCTGATGACAAAGTGGGGATCTATTATTAATATAAGAAATCAATGAAATATAAGTCAAAAATCCATCTTTTCATCACGAGGCATTCAATTGTCATACCAAGTAGTTTTTACGCTGTAATCTTTGTTCTCACATCGACGGTTACTACACAACCTTAGATCGATGTTGTTCGAGAGGTAACCGAAAAAAAGTTCCGATACAGGGAAAAACTCCCAACGCATGACAATTGCGTCAACGCCGGCGACGTGGACCAATGGTCAACATGTGAGAATAAATTTCTTGACAATTAAGACGTCTTGATTACGCATTTATGAAGGCTTCGACTTGCCAACCGAGTGGCTATTTATACACCCACGTTCAAAGCAACCGCAAGCATCGGTGAAAAAGAGAGGGAGGAAAGTATTTCGCGATCTAGGACCCATTAGCCTCTCCCCAGCCGACGACCGAAATGGCCAAGTTCCAGATTTTGCTCTTCCTAGTGATCATTGCCGCATCTCTCGTCATTAACCACGCTACCGTAAGACTTCCCGAATGGCCTGGCATTTCCCCGAAGGGCTACGCCACAACGTAGCGAAGAGACTTCCGGGAGTGGCCCGGCATCCCTCCGAAGGGATACAATGGCGAGAAAACCGTAAGGCTTCCGGAATGGCCCGGCATCCCTCCGAAGGGCTACTATGGCCAAAAGGCTTCCGGAATTGCGCCCAGCGCCGGCGCCGATGTTGCTGATGCTTCTAATGGGGATGGGGCTTGGGTGAAGGCGAGCGCACCTGGAAGTGCGATCCCGTCACAGTGAGATGCGGATGCTATCACTCTCGCACCGAAGACCGAGCCGACAAGTCTCTCCCACGTGGTAGGGATGAGTGAATTTCGCAAAATGAACACCACTTAGGTCCATTGTGTTCCTAGGATGATGTGTTTTTTAATAAGTCGCAGCCACATATGTGGCGCAGCCTTCATAAAATAAGAAAACTTTCACATTGTTTACACACATTACTCTATTTTTTTTCAACTCAGTGAGTACAGGTGAAAATCAAAAAGTAATACTGATTTTCTAGGGCGGTATACTGAAATCGAAAAAAAAAACCAAAACGCAGGCACGAACCTAAAGCCCTCGCTAAGGTTTGCGGGTGTGAAAGCAAAGGGATTAACTTCCTCGATCTGTCGCGTTTTAACATTTAGATGGTCACGGAGGGTTCACGCTGAGAGAAGGCACTCTCGGTATTGATTTATTTTTTATTTTTATTTAATTTAACTTAATTAATGAACTCTAATTTTTTTTTAAAAAAGATCAAAACCACTTGCTTTAGCTACCCATACCTCTATCGCCTGGACCAACCTAGTTGGTGACCAACGAGAATATTGTGATAGCAAAAAAGTTTAAAAAGATAGAGATTTAATGTCTTTTCAAAAATATCCCAATGACGCTCTAGTGTTCACAGACACTAGTAAGCTCATGAAAACCCTACCGCGCTCGCACATGATCAGGGATACTCATGTGGGTCATGATGAGTTTTGTGGAGTTCGTTAGGTCTCATGCAAGCTTCACGTGGCTAGCTTTATCTTATCTCGGCCATATGCAAGCTTTTCGTGCACCCTCTCGATCTCTGTAGGGGCACATGTTAAGCTCATAAAGACACAAAAAGGGAAAAAGATGGCGAGAGGTCACGGTTAATAGGTAATTTAGAAAAAAATATATGAAAAAGTGGTTGATGAAAAAATTTTTTAAAATATAAACAATTTGGATATATAAGAGAAGTATGAAACATCCGGTGGGAATATCAAAATGGAGTGCAACTTGAGCTCCCTTTAATGCATATACATATTGAGAGACATATCTAGGAAAGACAAACAAACAACTAAAGAAGTGATAGTTATGAAAAAAGTGGGAATCATGTGTACTTTGTGAATTCTAGATTCCAAGACTTTTTAAAGAGAGAGAAAAAGAAAAAATATAATGTACCGGTTCCACTCTCGGAGAATAAAAAAAGATCGAGTATAATCACTGTCTAACTCTAAGAATTCTTTTTCAATAAAAATAAATTATTTACAAAAAGTAAAAAAGTTTCTTGCTCTATTATTCATAATTTAGCATCTAATCAAAAATCAAATGTGTATTAAGTCACTAATTTTATAAAAAAATCAATTTCCCGCTTTTTTTGTTTGTTTTCTCTACAATCAAAACTTTTCGGGTAAAATGCACTATTAATATCTATATTTCTATAAGAAACTTTCATCCATGTACTTTTAAAATGCATTACAATCTTTCGTACAGCTTACATTTCACCAACATGACAATACACATATGTACTTTAATTTGTAATAACTTCTTAATGCCAAACTGTTAATTGCTTGGCCGCTCATCTCCTTGCGGGACTTGGAATTGAACGCCACACAATTCAAGATGAAAATTTTCTTTCCTATTAATTTTCTTTTCCTAACAACGCAAAACAAGTCAGGTTGGTTACATGTGTGGTTCAAAAACATAATCTTAAGATTTGATAAATTTTAATATTTGAATTTTTGAAAAATTAAAAAATATATTTTTTTAATGCAAATTTTATAACTTCTCAGAGTAGATGTTAAAACATTAAACTTTTATATCAATTTTAAAAAAAAAAACATACATTCTAGATAACGTGTAAGTTTTGCCACATTAGCTTTCGAGAATTTTTTAAAAAAAGTGAGGTGGAAGATGATGATGATGTTTAACGAAACGTAGATCACATGCTCGACCACATCATCCACACGTATCTCGCCTCAAAAATAAAAAAATTTAGAAAGCAAATGCATCGGCATATTGCTATGTAGGAGCCACATTAGCGATAAAGACCAAAGTGAGCCCTGTACACATACTATAACAACCATTACGAGACATGTCTAGGGCAAACAAAAACCGAAGTGCCCTCGACTCTATGTTAAAGGGACTAATATTGCGGTTCAATGGAGTATTAGCGTGCTTTATGTTCTTTATCTTTGATATTATCTTTTCTCACAATTTTTGGTCTCTGGTTCTTTATTTGGAGTTTTTATTGTTTTTTTCGTTTGTCATTTACAACTTCTTCTATTTGAAACTCTCTTCCAACTCTCGCCTTCTTTTTCCCTTATATCTATAGATAATTATAATAATAATAATAATATTCTTGTTATTATTTTTTTTCTTTCCCGTCCTTACTCGTGACCTTGTATATATTCCATGTGACTTCTCCCTCTTACGAACATGCTTGAGGATACTTTATTGCATTTATTCACCTCGGAAAACATTTCATTTTAAATTTTGTCATTGATTGTTTGAGTTATTATCAACGCATATTGGCTCTGATGACAAAGTGGGGATCTATTATTAATATTAGAAATCAATGAAATATAAGTCAAAAATCCATCTTTTCATCGCGAGGCATTCAATTGTCATACCAAGTAGTTTTCACGCTGTAATCTTTGTTCTCACATCGACGGTTACTACACAACCTTAGATCGATGTCGTTCGAGAGGTAACCGAAAAAAAGTTCCGATACAGGGAAAAACTCCCAACGCATGACAATTGCGTCAACGCCGTCGACGTGGACCAGTGGTCAACATGTGAGAATAAATTTCTTGACAATTAAGACGTCTTCGGTTACGCATTTATGAAGGCTTCGGCTTGCCAACCGAGTGGGTATTTATACACCCACAGTTCAAAGCAACCGCAAGCATCGGTGAGAAAGAGAGGGAGGAAAGTATTTCGCGATCTAGGACCCATTAGCCTCTCCCCAGGCGACGACCGAAATGGCCAAGTTCCAGATTTTGCTCTTCCTAGTGATCATTGCCGCATCTCTCGTCATTAACCACGCTACCGTAAGACTTCCCGAATGGCCCGGCATTCCCCCGAAGGGCTACGACCTAGCGTGGCGAAGAGGTAACCGAAAAAAAGTTCCGATACAGGGAAAAACTCCCAACGCATGACAATTGCGTCAACGCCGTCGACGTGGACCAGTGGTCAACATGTGAGAATAAATTTCTTGACAATTAAGATGTCTTCGGTTATGCATTTATGAAGGCTTCGGCTTGCCAACCGAGTGGCTATTTATACACCCGCAGTTCAAAGCAACCGCAAGCATCGGTGAAAAAGAGAGGGAGGAAAGGATTTCGCGATCTACGACCCATTAGCCTCTCCCCGACCGAGCGACCAGAAATGGCCAAGTTCCGGATTTTGCTCTTCCTAGTGATCCTTGCCGCATCTCTCGTCATTAACCACGCTACCGTAAGACTTCCGAATGGCCCGGCATTCCCCGAAGGGCTACGGCCACAACGTAGCGAAGAGACTTCCGGAGTGGCCCGGCATCCCTCCGAAGGGCTACTATGGCCAAAAGGCTTCCGGAATTGCGCCCAGCGCCGGCGCCGATGTCGCTGATGCTTCTAATGGAGATGGGGCTTGGGTGAAGGCGAGTGCACCTGGAAGTGCGATCCCGTCACAGTGAGATGCGGATGCTATCACTCTCGCACCGATGACCGAGCCGACATGTCTCTCCCACGTGGTAGGGATGAGTGAATTTCGCAAAATGAACACCACTTAGGTCCATTGTGTTCCTAGGATGATGTGTTTTTTAATAAGTCGCAGCCACATATGTGGCGCAGCCTTCATAAAATAAGAAAACTTTCACATTGTTTACACACATTACTCTATTTTTTTTCAACTCAGTGAGTACAGGTGAAAAATCAAAAAAAGTAATACTCGATTTTTCTAGGGCGGTATCATCGAAATCGAAAAACCAAAACGCAGACACGAACCTAAAGCCCTCGCTAAGGTTTTGCGGGTGTGAAAGCAAAGGGATTAACTTCCTCGATCCGTCGCGTTTTAACATTTAGATGGTCACGGAGGGTTCACGCTGAGAGAAGGCACTCTCGGTATTGATTTATTTTTTATTTTTATTTAATTTAACTTAATTAATGAACTCTACTTTTTTTAAAAAAAGATCAAAAACCACTTGCTTTAGCTACCCATACCTCTATCGCTCGGACCAACCTAGTTGGTGACCAACGAGAATATTGTGATAGCAAAAAAGTTTAAAAAGATAGAGATTTAATGTCTTTTCAAAAATATCCCAATGACGCTCTAGTGTTCACAGACACTAGTAAGCTCATGAAAACCCTACCGCGCTCGCACATGATCAGGGATACTCATGTGGGTCATGATGAGTTTTGTGGAGTTCGTTAGGTCTCATGCAAGCTTCACGTGGCTAGCTTTATCTTATCTGGCCATATGCAAGCTTTCGTGCACCCTCTCGATCTCTGTAGGGCACATGTTAAGCTCATAAAGACACAAAAGGAAAAGATGGCAGAGGTCACGGTTAATAGGTAATTTAGAAAAAAATATATGAAAAAGTGGTTGATGAAAAAAGTTTTCAAAATATAAACAATTTGGATATATAAGAGAAGTATGAAACATCCGGTGGGAATATCAAAAATGGAGTGCAACTTGAGCTCCCTTTAATGCATATACATATTGAGAGACATATCTAGGAAAGACAAACAAACAACTAAAGAAGTGATAGTTATGAAAAAGTGGGAATCATGTGTACTTTGTGAATTCTAGATTCCAAGACTTTTAAAGAGAGAAAAAAAGAAAAAAAAAATATAATGTACCGGTTCCACTCTCGGAGAATAAAAAGATCAGTATAATCACTGTCTAACTCTAAGAATTCTTTTTTTCAATAAAATAAATTATTTACAAAAAGTAAAAAGTTTCTTGCTCTATTATTCATAATTTAGCATCTAATCAAAATCAAATGTGTATTAAGTCACTAATTTTATAAAAATCAATTTCCCCGTTTTTTGTTTGTTTTCTCTACAATCAAAACTTTTCGGGTAAAATGCACTATTAATATCTATATTTCTATAAGAAACTTTCATCCATGTACTTTAAATGCATTACAATCTTTCGTACAGCTTACATTTCACCAACATGACAATACACATATGTACTTTAATTTGTAATAACTTCTTAATGCCAAACTGTTAATTGCTTGGCCGCTCATCTCCTTGCGGGACTTGGAATTGAACGCCACACAATTCAAGATGAAAATTTTCTTTCCTTTTTTTTTTTATTAATTTTCTTTTCCTAACAACGCAAAACAAGTCAGGTTGGTTACATGTGTGGTTGAAAAACATAATCTTAAGATTTGATAAATTTTAATATTTGAATTTTTTTGAAAAAAATTAAAAAAATATTTTTTTTTAATGCAAATTTTATAACTTCTCAGAGTAGATGTTAAAAACATTAAACTTTTTATATCAATTTTAAAAAAAAAAACATACATTCTAGATAACGTGTAAGTTTTGCCACATTAGCTTCAGGAATTTTTTTTTTTTAAAAAAAAAAGTGAGGTGGAAGATGATGATGATGTTTAACGAAACGTAGATCACATGCTGACCACATCATCCACACGTATCTGCCTCAAAATAAAAAAAATTTTAGAAAGCAAATGCATCGGCATATTGCTATGTAGGAGCCACATTAGCGATAAAGACCAAAGTGAGCCCTGTACACATACTATAACAACCATTACAGACATGTCTAGGCAAACAAAAACTGAAGTGCCCTCAGCTCTATGTTAAAGGGACTAATATTGCAGTTCCAATGGAGTATTAAGCGTGCTTTATGTTCTTTATTTTTGATATTATCTTTTCTCACAATTTTTTTTTTTGGTCTCTGGTTCTTTATTTGGAGTTTTTATTGTTTTTTTCGTTTGTCATTTACAACTTCTTCTATTTGAAACTCTCTTCCAACTCTCGCCTTCTTTTTCCCTTATATCTATAGATAATTATAATAATAATAATAATATTCTTGTTATTATTTTTTTTCTTTCCCGTCCTTACTCGTGACCTTGTATATATTCCATGTGACTTCTCCCTCTTACGAACATGCTTGAGGATACTTTATTGCATTTATTCACCTCGGAAAACATTTCATTTTAAATTTTGTCATTGATTGTTTGAGTTATTATCAACGCATATTGGCTCTGATGACAAAGTGGGGATCTATTATTAATATTAGAAATCAATGAAATATAAGTCAAAAAAATCCATCTTTTTCATCATGAGGGCATTCAATTGTCATACCAAGTAGTTTTCACGCTGTAATCTTTGTTCTCACATCGACGGTTACTACACAACCTTAGATCGATGTTGTTCGAGAGGTAACCGAAAAAAAGTTCCGATACAGGGAAAAACTCCCAACGCATGACAATTGCGTCAACGCCGTCGACGTGGACCAGTGGTCAACATGTGAGAATAAATTTCTTGACAATTAAGACGTCTTCGGTTACGCATTTATGAAGGCTTCAGTTTGCCAACCGAGTGGCTATTTATACACCCACAGTTCAAAGCAACCGCAAGCATCGGTGAAAAAGAGAGGGAGGAAAGGATTTCGCGATCTAGGACCCATTAGCCTCTCCCCAGCCGACGACCGAAATGGCCAAGTTCCAGATTTTGCTCTTCCTAGTGATCCTTGCCGCATCTCTCGTCATTAACCACGCTACTGTAAGACTTCCCGAATGGCCCGGCATTCCCTCAAGGGCTACGGCCACAACGTAGCGAAGAGACTTCGGAGTGGCCCGGCATCCCTCCGAAGGGATACGATGGCGAGAAAAACCGTAAGGCTTCCGGAATGGCCCGGCATCCCTCCGAAGGGCTACTATGGCCAAAAGGCTTCCGGAATTGCGCCCGAGCCGGGCGCCCGATGTCGCTGATGCTTCTAATGGTGATGTGGGCTTGGGTGGAGGCGAGTGCACTCGAAGTGCGATCCCGCTCACGGTGAGACGCGGATGCTATCACTCTCGCACCGATGACCGAGCCGACAAGTCTCCCACGTGGGAGGGATGAGTGAATTTCGCAAAAATGAACACCACTTAGGTCCATTGTGTTCCTAGGATGATGTGTTTTTTTAATAACTCGCATGCCCACATGTGTGGCGCAGCCTTCATAAAAATAAGAAAAACTTTCACATTGTTTACACACATTACTCTATCAACTCGGTGACTACAGGTGAAAAACCAAAAAAAGTAATACTCGATTTTCTAGTGGGCGGTATACTGAAATCGAAAAAACCAAAAACGCAGCACGAACCTAAAAGCGCTCGCTAAGGTTTGCGGGTGTGAAAAGCAAAGGGATTAACTTCCCCGATCCGTCGGCGTTTTTAACATGTAGATGGTCACGGAGGGTTCACACTGAGAGAAGGCACTCTCGGTATTGATTTATTTTTTATTTTTATTTAATTTAACTTAATTAATGAACTCTAATTTTTTTTTAAAAAGATCAAAACCACTTGCTTTAGCTACCCATACCTCTATCGCCTGGACCAACCTAGTTGGTGACCAACGAGAATATTGTGTTAGCAAAAAAGCTTAAAAAGATAGAAATTTAATGTCTTTTCAAAAATATCCTAATGACGCTCTAGTGTTCACAGACACTAGCAAGCTCATGAAAACCCTACCGTGCTCGCACATGATCAGGGATACTCATGTGGGGCATGATGAGTTTAGTGGAGTTCGTTAGGTCTCATGCAAGCTTCACGTGGCTAGCTTTATCTTATCTGGCCATATGCAAGCTTTCGTGCGCCCTCTCGATCTCCGTAGGGCACATGTTAAGCTCATAAAGACACAAAAGGAAAAGATGGCAGAGGTCACGGTTAATAGGTAATTTAGAAAAAAATATATGAAAAAGTGGTTGATGAAAAAAGTTTTCAAAATATAAACAATTTGGATATATAAGAGAAGTTTGAAACATCCGGTGGGAATATCAAAAATGGAGTGCAACTTGAGCTCCCTTTAATGCATATACATATTGAGAGACATATCTAGGAAAGACAAACAAACAACTAAAGAAGTGATAGTTATGAAAAAGTGGGAATCATGTGTACTTTGTGAATTCTAGATTCCAAGACTTTTAAAGAGAGAAAAAAAGAAAAAAAAAATATAATGTACCGGTTCCACTCTCGGAGAATAAAAAGATCAGTATAATCACTGTCTAACTCTAAGAATTCTTTTTTTCAATAAAATAAATTATTTACAAAAGTTACGAAGTTTCTTGCTCTATTATTCATAATTTAGCATCTAATCAAAATCAAATGTGTATTAAGTCACTAATTTTATAAAAATCAATTTCCACGTTTTTTGTTTTTTTTCTCTACAATCAAAACTTTTCGGGTAAAATTCACTATTAATAGCTATATTTCTATAAGAAACTTTCATCCATGTACTTTAAATGCATTACAATCTTTCGTACAGCTTTCATTTCACCAACATGACAATGCACATATGTACTTTAATTTGTAATAACTTCTTAATGCCAAACTGTTAATTGCTTGGCCACTCATCTCCTTGGGGCACTTCGAATTGAACGCCACGCAATTCAAGATGAAAATTTTCTTTTCCTTTTTTTTATTAATTTTCTTTTCCTGACAACGCAAAACAAGTCAGGTGGGTTACATGTGTGGTTGAAAAACATAATCTTAAGATTTGATAAATTTTAATATTTGATTTATTTTTTATTTTTATTTAATTTAACTTAATTAATGAACTCTAATTTTTTTTTTAAAAAAGATCAAAACCACTTGCTTTAGCTACCCATACCTCTATCGCCTGGACCAACCTAGTTGGTGACCAACGAGAATATTGTGTTAGCGAAAAAGCTTAAAAAGATAGAAATTTAATGTCTTTTCAAAAATATCCCAATGACGCTCTAGAGTTTACAGACACTAGCAAGCTCATGAAAACCCTACCGCGCTCGCACAAGATCAGGGATACTCATGTGGGGCATGATGAGTTTAGTGGAGTTCGTTAGGTCTCATGCAAGCTTCACGTGGCTAGCTTTATCTTATCTGGCCATATGCAAGCTTTCGTGCACCCTCTCGATCTATGTAGGGCACATGTTAAGCTCATAAAGACACAAAAGGGAAAGATGGCAGAGGTCACGGTTAATAGGTAATTTAGAAAAAAAATATATGAAAAAGTGGTTGATGAAAAAAGTTTTCAAAATATAAACAATTTGGATATATAAGAGAAGTTTGAAACATCCGGTGGAAATATCAAAAATGGAGTGCAACTTGAGCTCCCTTTAATGCATATACATATTGAGAGACATATCTAGGAAAGACAAACAAACAACTAAAGAAGTGATAGCTATGAAAAAGTGGGAATCATGTGTACTTTGTGAATTCTAGATTCCAAGAATTTTAAAGAGAGAAAAAAAGAAAAAAAAAATATAATGTACCGGTTCCACTCTCGGAGAATAAAAAGATCAGTATAATCACTGTCTAACTCTAAGAATTCTATTTTTTAATAAAATAAATTATTTACAAAAGTTACGAAGTTTCTTGCTCTATTATTCATAATTTAGCATCTAATCAAAATCAAATGTGTATTAAGTCACTAATTTTATAAAAATCAATTTCCCCGTTTTTTGTTTTTTTTCTCTACAATCAAAACTTTTCGGGTAAAATAAACTATTAATAGCTATATTTCTATAAGAAACTTTCATCCATGTACTTTAAATGCATTACAATCTTTCGTACAGCTTTCATTTCACCAACATGACAATGCACATATGTACTTTAATTTGTAATAACTTCTTAATGCCAAACTGTTCATTGCTTGGCCACTCATCTCCTTGGGGCACTTCGAATTGAACGCCACGCAATTCAAGATGAAAATTTTCTTTTCCTTTTTTTTATTAATTTTCTTTTCCTGACAACGCAAAACAAGTTAGGTGTGTTACATGTGTGGTTGAAAAACATAATCTTAAGATTTGATAAATTTTAATATTTGATTTATTTTTTATTTTTATTTAATTTAACTTAATTAATGAACTCTAATTTTTTTTTAAAAAGATCAAAACCACTTGCTTTAGCTACCCATACCTCTATCGCCTGGACCAACCTCGTTGGTGACCAACGAGAATGTTGTGTTAGCAAAAAAGCTTAAAAAGATAGAAATTTAATGTCTTTTCAAAAATGTCCCAACGACGCTCTAGTGTTCACAGACACTAGCAAGCTCATGAAAACCCTACCGCGCTCGCACATGACCAGGGATACTCATGTGGGGCATGATGAGTTTAGTGGAGTTCGTTAGGTCTCATGCAAGCTTAACGTAGCTAGCTTTATCTTATCTGGCCATATGCAAGCTTTCGTGCACCCTCTCGATCTCTGTAGGGCACATGTTAAGCTCATAAAGACACAAAAGGGAAAGATGGCAGAGGTCACGGTTAATAGGTAATTTAGAAAAAAAATATATGAAAAAGTGGTTGATGAAAAAAGTTTTCAAAATATAAACAATTTGGATATATATAAGAGAAGTTTGAAACATCCGGTGGAAATATCAAAAATGGAGTGCAACTTGAGCTCCCTTTAATGCATATACATATTGAGAGACATATCTAGGAAAGACAAACAAACAACTAAAGAAGTGATAGCTATGAAAAAGTGGGAATCATGTGTACTTTGTGAATTCTAGATTCCAAGAATTTTAAAGAGAGAAAAAAAGAAAAAAAAAATATAATGTACCGGTTCCACTCTCGGAGAATAAAAAGATCAGTATAATCACTGTCTAACTCTAAGAATTCTATTTTTTAATAAAATAAATTATTTACAAAAGTTACGAAGTTTCTTGCTCTATTATTCATAATTTAGCATCTAATCAAAATCAAATGTGTATTAAGTCACTAATTTTATAAAAATCAATTTCCCCGTTTTTTGTTTTTTTTCTCTACAATCAAAACTTTTCGGGTAAAATTCACTATTAATAGCTATATTTCTATAAGAAACTTTCATCCATGTACTTTAAATGCATTACAATCTTTCGTACAGCTTTCATTTCACCAACATGACAATGCACATATGTACTTTAATTTGTAATAACTTCTTAATGCCAAACTGTTAATTGCTTGGCCACTCATCTCCTTGGGGCACTTCGAATTGAACGCCACGCAATTCAAGATGAAAATTTTCTTTTCCTTTTTTTTATTAATTTTCTTTTCCTGACAACGCAAAACAAGTCAGGTGGGTTACATGTGTGGTTGAAAAACATAATCTTAAGATTTGATAAATTTTAATATTTGAATTTTTGGAAAATTAAAAAAGATAATTTTTTAATGCAAAGTTTATAACTTCTCAGAGTAGATGTTAAGACATTAAAATTTTATATGAATTTTCAAAAAAAAAAACATACATTCTAGATAACGTGGAAGTTTTGCCACATTAGCTTCAGGAAATAAAAAAGTGAGGTGGAAGATGATGATGATGTTTAACGAAACGTAGATCACATGTTGACCACATCATCCACACGTATCTGCCTCAAAATAACATAAAATTTTAGAAAGCAAATGCATCGGCATATTGCTATGTAGGAGCCACATTAGCGATAAAGACCAAAGTGAGCCCTGTACACATACTATAACAACCATTACAGACATGTGTACGCAAACAAAAACTGAAGTGCCCTCAGCTCTATGTTAAAGGGACTAATATTGCAGTTCCAATGGAGTATTAAGCGTGCTTTATGTTCTTTATTTTTGATATTATCTTTTCTAACAAATTTTTTTTTTTTTGGTCTCTAGTTCTTTATTTGGAGTTTTTATTGTTTTTTTCGTTTGTCATTTACAACTTCTTCTATTTGAAACTCTCTTCCAACTCTCGCCTTCTTTTTCCCTTATATCTATCGATAATTTTAATAATAATAATAATATTCTTGTTATTATCTTTCCCGTCCTTACTCGTGACCTTGTATATATTCCATGTGACTTCTCCCTCTTACGTAACATGCTTGAGGATACTTTATTGCATTTATTCACCTCGGAAAACATTTCATTTTAAATTTTGTCATTGATTGTTTTGAGTTATTGGCAACGACATTGGCTCACGATGACAAAGTGGGGATCTATTATTAATATTAGAAATCAATGAAATATAAGTCAAAAATCCATCTTTTCATCGTGAGGCATTCAATTGTCATACCAAGGAGTTTTCACGCTGTATTCTTTGTTCTCACATCGACGGTTACTACACAACCTTAGATCGATGTCGTTCGAGAGGTAAATCGAAAGTTCCGACATAGGGGAAAAAAATTCCAACGCTGCGGACAATTGCGCTCAACGCCGGCGAGCGTGGACCCGAGTGATCAACATGTGAGAATAAATTTCTTGACAATTAAGACGCTCTTCGTGCACGCATTTATGAAGGCTTGGCTTGCCAACCGAGTGGCTATTTATACACCCACAGTTCGAGAGCAACCGCAAGCATCGGTGAAAAGAGAGGGAGGAAAGGATTTCGCGATCTAGGACCCATTAGCCTCTCCCCAGCCGACGATCGAAATGGCCAAGTTCCAGATTTTGCTCTTCCTAGTGATCCTTGCCGCATCTCTCGTCATTAACCACGCTACCATAAGACTTCCCGAATGGCCCGGCAATCCTCGAGGGCTACGGCCTACAACGTAGCGAAGAGACTTCCGGGTGGCCCGGCATCCTCGGGCGGGATACGATGGCGGAAAACCGTGCTTCCGGATGGCCCGGCATCCCTCCGGCGGCTACTATGGCCAAAGGCTTCCGGAATTGCGCCCGGCCGCGCTCGATGTCGGGCGATGCTTCTAATGGGGATGGGGCTTGGGTGAGGCGAGTGCACTCGGAAGTGCGATCCCGCTCACGTTGAGACGCTGGATGCTATCACCTCGCACCGATGACCGAGCCGACAAGTCTCTCCCACGTGGGAGGGATGAGTGAATTTTCGCAAAATGAACACCACTTAGGTCCATTGTGTTCCTAGGATGATGTGTTTTTAATAACTCGCAGCCTAAAACATGTGGCGCAGCCTTCATAAAAATAAGAAAACTTTCACATTGTTTACACACATTACTCTATCAACTCTGAGTATAGATGAAAATCAAAAGGTAATACAGATTTTCTAGGGGCGGTATACTGAAATAAAAAAAAAACGCGAGGCACGAACCCAAAGCGCCGCTAAGGTTTGCGGTGTGAAAAGCAAAGGGATTAACTTCCTCGATCCGTCAGCGCTTTTAACATGTAGATGGTCACAAAGACGCCGAGA